>NC_009415.2:105148-468774 GCF_000002875.2 Leishmania infantum JPCM5
GCCCCTCATGAGTTCTTTCCCGGATTGACTTTTTAGGGGGGAACCCGTCATTTGGGCGCCGAAATCAAGGTAGCCAAGAGGCCGGCGAGGAAGTTCAACACAAACACGATGCCCACAGAGATGGTGGCACCCAGCGTGAGGCGCAGCGGCGTGGGGTTGCTCATTTCTTCATAACTTTCATACGCGTTCAGCTGCGATAGGAAGGCGAAGATGAACGTGGACATCCCAGAAACGGCGGTGTTGCCCGTCGTGAACATCCTGATCTCCGGGCGCGGATCCGCGCGCAGGCCGTTCTGCGCGCTGTGCACTACCATCGCAATCACAAAATACACTATGAACACAATCGCGACGCAGGAGAAGTAGCGCAGCGAGTTGATCTCCTTCGGCAGGCACAGCGGCAGCATGGCCACGAGCCACACGAGGAAGGTGAGGAGGCGCTGGCCCCAGATGTTCAGCAAGAACGCCGGCGTGTTGTCCGCGTCCTCGAGGAAGGCCGTCAGCACATCCTTCACGGAGATGACGTACGACACCTCCCCGCCAAAACTGAGAAACCACATGCAGAAGGCGAGGAAGTAGTCCGCGCCAGGGCCGAGGAGCGTGCGTACGATCTGCTCGTAGTTGCGCAGACCAGTCTTGGTGCCCGCCTGGCCCAGCAGGTAGTAGGAGTAGATGGTGAGGTAGGCAATCATGAACATGTAGATGATGGCCATAACAAGACCAGAGGCGTTGAAGGCGTAGGGCAGCGCAATAATGCCGGCACCAATGGAGGAGCTGGCCAGGTTGAGGCCCGTGGAAACCAGGCCGCCGTAGGGCACCAAGTAGTCGAAGTACTTCTGGAGCACATTCGCGGGGACGAGGCGGCGGGCCACGCGATCAGCGCGGATCTTGTCCTGCAACTCGATCTGGCGCCTCGGGTCGTACCGCGAGAAGTCGTATGGGTCCGGCGCCTCGGCGGAGGAGACGTCCTCCACCCCCCGCACGCATTTCGCGTCGTATCCCTGCGCTACTTCCATGTCAAACTCGGAGTTCAGGTCTGATCTGTCGTTATGTCCTCGGTGCCAGGCGATGCGGAACTCGCTCTCGGATGGAGTATGCGATGGCCTGTGGGTCGAGGTGCTCGCTGTGGCAACGGGCGCGTACGGGTGCGGTGGGTGAGAAGCCGGAATGCGTGGACACTAAGCGGCACTCAGTTCAGAGGTAAAGAGAAGGGCACTCTTTGGCGCTCTCGTCTGCTCGGCTGTGTTGTCGGCAGTTTGGGAGTCCTACGCAGATGCTTCACAGAGTGTGTGGCGGGTCGGCAGAGGTTAGAGGCCGAGTGTGCGTGTCTGGGCGTGGGTGCGCGTCTCGCTTGATCTCTGCATGAAGGGAGAAGGAAAAGCGAACGTACGCGTCTGCGGGAAGCACGGATGATGGAAGGCGAAGGAGGTCGTTAGAGTGGATGCTTAGTGAGATTAGTAGTTGTGTATGTGGCGGTGAAACAGAATCGTGTTAGTGGCTGTCGTGCATGGAGAGTTCGCGGCGGACGTGCGCAAACATGTTGGCGTAAAGAAGAGAGGGGTGGGATCAGAGAGAGGTGAATCGGAGAGAAGAGGTAGAGGAGGAGGTATAGAGAAAAGCCCACGCCCGAGACATGCATAATGTCTGTGAAGAATGGTGGTGGTGGTGGTGCCCATCAAACTTACACGTCATGGGGACGGTGGCGATATCCAAAGAAAAGAGCTGTGCGAAGCGAAGTGGCACGGGTGAGTCGCGCGATACAGGCGTCACCAAAGGGCACCCAACGGTGTGTGCGCCCCCTGCCTCTCCACCCCGCCAGGGATGGATGACAGGTTACGGGTCCACGGCGTACCCCCGCAAAGCCCATCGGCGCTGCGACGAGCAATACGGGGAGGTCGCCGTGAGTGCTTACAGGCGTCAGAGCCGCACAAGAGTCCGCCAGCACTGCGTCTTCCGTGAAAACTCTTACAAGAGAGTAGGTATTTTGTAAGCCGTAGAATGGAGATGAATCGCAGCGATGCACCTCCGTGCGAGTGTTTTCGTGTGTGTATGGGGGGCAGGGGCGTATATGATGGACGAAACGTGCGCGAGTACACGCTTATGAATGGACCGTTATGTGGCACCTCTGGTAAAGAGGAAAGTAACAGCCATGAGTTGGGGAAGTGGGAGGATGCCACGCCATTGGCTTCTGCTTCTGTTGGCTCCGCTCACCTAGCATGCAATTTCAATCTGTGAGCACTCGCTGTCCGCCGGCTTGGGTGCATCACAGCTGCTGTACCCTTCACACATTGCGAATCTGCGGGTGCGTCTGCTGAGCTACCGTCCCATTGGCGATGGCAGGTATGCGTGTGCTCGTGCACGCATATTGGGAAGCGTTCCTCAGTGCCTACCCGTGTATGCGTGCACACGTCGCGGTGTCTGTGCTGATAGGCACACGCACTTCTCTCTCTCTTTCTCCCTCCATTTAGTCCTTCTTGAGATGCTCTTGAGCACGTGGACGATAGACAGTCCGTCTCACTGCGTGAATGTGCAGGCGACCCACACCTGGAAAACGAAGTGAGAGAGGGGGGTGGACGAGAAACGCGCCCGCCAGTGCGCACGCAAAGACGCCGCTTCGTCGACACCGACGGAGAGCAGATCCGAGAGGTTTAGGAAGGTCATCCTCACCAACAAGTGCTGAGAACAAGAAGAAAAGAAGGCCGTCCCTGATACGTAGCACCAAGGTGCACAGCACCCCCACGCGCCCGGTCACCCGCTCAGACACACGTGCACGCATCGAAGAGAATTGGCGGAAGGAGGAGGAGGGCACGCACATGGGAAGCAGCACTGTAGATGGTCTTATGAATCAGTGAGTGCTGCGTGGGAGGAGCAGGAGGCTCGCAGTGAGAGGGCGAAGGCCAAGAAAGAGGTGACACAACACAAGTAGAGTGCAATAAACGTCAAACAAGATAAACCTGGGAAAACATACGCAGTTGGTTCGTCAGAGATGAGTAGGCGGAGGGAAGGTCTCAGCGACAGACGCTCCTGGCTCGACGGAAGTAAGACACCTGAAAGACATGCGCGTCTGTGTGAGGGAGAGAGAAATAGAGAAATAGAGAGAGATACAACGGAAAAATGAAAAGGGGGGAGGGAGGGCGAGGAAGCACCACAGGAATGGCATTCCGACAGAAAAGAGTTCGAATAAAAGAGAGAGGCAAAGAGAGAGGGGAGGGGAGAGGGAGCTCAAATTTACAGGGAACACAACATTCACACACGAAACTGCGCAAGAGAGGGCCGGTAGGGAAGGCGGGGCGCATTTCTTTTTTGAATTTCGCCTTGTCCGCTGCGTTTGCTCTTCTCCCCTCCTGACAGAAGGGGAGGGAGAAAAGGAGAGAGCAAGACGGACATGAAAAGAAGGCACCTCTGTCTTTCCTCGCAAGCAAGTTGTGGACGCCACCATGAACACGTGCTGTCGCTGCCCACGCCTTCCACCTACTCCTTGGAACGACGAGGGAGGGGGGCAGGAGGGATGAGGAAAAACGAAGGAACAGCCGCGTTCTTAGAAGTGTACAACAAGGTGGGTCATTATCGGTTGATTGCTCGCTTTATATCGCCGCCGCGAAAAAAAAAAAGAACAGGGGAGGCAACGCTGCGCTGGCATGTGCGCGATCACTCATCTGTGTGAGTGTGCGGTCGTGGCGGCGAAGCACCAGCTCACAGGCTTGAGGGAGGGGAGGGGGGCGGTGGTGCTGTCCTTTTCGCTGAGTCCGGGGAGATGGAGAGGGAGAGCAGACCAAACACTTCGCAGGGACAAGAAGCGTGAGGGAAAACGCACAGAGGTGAAAAAACGCATATACGTGCATGCGTGTACGCGGTGCAAGGCCCCCGCCTCTCACGCTGGGCTGAACGTCCACTCGCACATGCACATCGAGCCACAGTGGGCACGGAGATGCGCGGCACATATAGAGGGAGAGCGGAGTCAATCAGACTTTCGGATGATCCTGAAATGCCCAGGCAAGAGGGAGGAGGAGGAGGAGGAGGGGGTATGCAAGGAGGCACACTAGGTGCCTGTCGGCGAGGTGCAGCGCTGGTGGGGCAGAAGACGGTGGTGAGGAGCCCTCACTTCCGTTCTCAAGCAAACAACATTGCGGGCGCTAAATTAGTCGAAGGGTAAGAGAGAGCGAGCGAATGGAGGCCAGACCTTGAAGGGCATGGTGGCAGTGCGACACCGCTCAACGGTCACAGCATCGTGCGCAGCTGCGGTTGCACCAATGTGCCCACACAAGTGCCAGCCAGGGGGCGATCAACTGCCCTGAGCAACAACGGTCAATGCTTAGATCACTCCTCCCACCCCGTCGCGACCATCCATCCTTGCGCCGTTGCAGCCCTAAACCTTCTCCCCTCCTCTCTGGGGCCATCGGCCATCCTGCGTCCCTGCATCGGTATGTCGATTTGGCCAACAACGAAGAAAAAAAAACGACAACAGCGAGGAAAAGAGAGATCGAGAGAGAGAGAGAAAGACATTAAAAACGAAGAAGGAAAAAACAACGGTGCACTCGGTGGAGAGCGCACGCAGCAGGGAAACGCAGCGAGAGACGCGTGTGTGCTAGTTCGTGTGTGCCGGTGACAAAGAAAAGGAGCGAGCCGAAAAAAGTGAGGTGAATCGCGGAAGACACGCCCACGCGGGTCAGGGATAGCCCGCTTAGCCGCGCTGTGCCATGACCTCGTCAAAAATGGCGGCGCTGGTACCCCAGACTACAGCTATGACGCCAACAAAAAGCAGCAGGTAGGTGCAGACGTAGTGGAAGAAACCAGCGCTCGAGAAGGTCCAGTTGCCGGAGTACATGACCATGAGCGCTGGGTAGATGTAGCCAATGAAGCCGCCAGAGAAGCCACCGACGAGTCCAAAGACGACGTTGATGCGAGGCACGAAGAGACCGCAGATGAGCGACAATACGGCCATTGACCCGCACACGCACGCGTTCTTCCACCAGGCGATGTTGTGCACGTTCGTCTGGCACACGTAGTAGATGGCATCACGAACCGGGATCATGTGCAGACCGTAGCCGACGCACAGCTTCAACATGAGGCCACCGTAACCGACACCCATCATTGTATCCTTGACGGGGTTGTACTGCTTCAGCGCCGAGCCGGTGACCTTCGGGCCGAAGTCCAGGTAGCCGAAGAGGCCAGCAAAGAAGTACAGCACAAAGCAAATACAAACTCCAATCGCGGATGCGATCGACATGCGGCGCACCGAAAACTTGTGCATCTCACCCGCCACCTCCATCGCGTTGAGCTGCGAGATGAAGGCGAAGAGAAAAGTGGCCAGGCCACCGATGGCGGTGTTGCCCTGGTTGAAGAGTTTCACAGCAGGGCGGGGGTTCTCTTGCAGGCCGTTCACGCCGCTGTGTATCACCATGGCGATCGCAAAGTAAACGACGAAGCAGATCGCGACGCAGGAGAAGTAGCGCAGCGAGTTGATCTCCTTCGGCAGACACAGCGGCAGCATGGCCACGAGCCACAGCACAAACGTCATGACACGCTGACCGGAGAGCGTCTGGAGGTACGCCGGAGCAGTCTCCGACGCTTCCAGGAAGGCCGTCAGCACATCCTTCAGCGAAATCGCGTACGACACCTCCGCACCAAAGCTGAGAAACCAGAGGCAGAAGGCGAGGAAGTAGCCTGCGCCGGGGCCCATCAGCGTGCGCACGATCTGCTCGTAGTTGCGCAGTCCCGTTTTCTTCGCGACAATGGCAAGGAGTATGTATGAGTAGATGGTGAGGTAGGCGATGACCACCATGTAGATCATGGCCACGATAATGCCTGCGGCGTTGAAGGCGGAGGGCAGCGCGATAATACCCGCGCCAATGCAAGAGCTGGCGAGGTTGATGCCAGAGGCCACGACGCCGCCATAGGGGAGGATGTAACTAAACCACCGCTGAAAGAAATTGAGCTCCGTGCGACGGCGTTGCACCCGCTCCGCCCGCTCGCGGTCCATGCGGGCAATGCGCTGTTCTGGGCTGTTGACTGAGAAGTCGAACGGGTCCACTCCTTTCTGCGAGTCTTCCGAGGTGGCTGCCGCTTTCTTTTTGGGGCCCTCTACCTCGGCAGCGTACGCCTGCTCCTCGAGAAGCTCCGCACCGTCTCTGTTCGGGGAGTCGTACTCCCACTCGTGCCCGTGCGCGCTTTCGTTTGGGTAAGGCATCGCCGACTTTCCTGTGGCAGCGGTGGGCATTGCTGTGTGTGCGTGCGTGTGTGTGCGCAGGGTGAGGTCCTGGGGTGCCTCTAGCGGAACGCCGTTGCTGCGAGAGAGAGAGAGTGTGTGTGGGGTGATCTTTGCCTGCAAGCCTGTGATGGTATTTCGTTGTTACGTATTCGAGAGCCGACCTCCGTGACCTTGTTCACTCGCGGAGAGAAGAGAGGAGGTGTTCGGACGCTCGCATATATCTGTCGACGGAAGAGGTGGAGACATGGAGAGGGCAGAGTTCAAAGACATCATCATGGGCAGTGATACCCTTGCGTCTCTGCACCAAGGGGGCCAAGAAAGAGAGCAGCACCACACCGAGAAGCGTTGACACGAGCGAGAGGCCGCGCGCGTCGTCACACGGTCGGAAGAGTGCTGGAATGAAAACAGAGAGGGGTAAGGGGAGAGAGCTTCCTCTTGTGTGCCCATTTGCTTTCCTCCCAATCTGCTCGTTCCCGGTGATGCGAGGGCACCGCAGCGTGCCACCTCAGGGCCCAGTGTGGTCACCCGGTGGGGAAGCCAGGCAGCCCCTACCTTATCCCCTGCAACACGTCAAACCACCTCTGGTGGTGACAGAGTCCGGCACCTACAATGTAGAGTGCGTGTGTGGGGGGGGAGGGAGGGAGCTCGAGCGGTGTATCGCTGCTGATGTTGGCGGTCAGGGCCTGGATGGCATTGCATCGGAGCGGCCCGCAACAGCGAACACGCTTGCGCCGTCCATAGGATTAGGCAGAGTGTGTCCGCGCAACTCGAACGTACCTGTTACCCCCCCGCGCTCACGCCGCCAACTGGTGTGGGAGGCCTCAGCCGCCTGAGAGAGAGATGCACCATCGGTATCGACCAGCATGCTGGGAGGAGCGGCTCTGGGGCAGCCTACAAGGCGGCCGCAGTAGGTAGAGTTCGAGGCTGAAGGCCGTGCTCGAATGCACGAGGCGGCGCACTGCTATAGCACCTGTCTACGGCCGCTACGCGCCACACGATGGGCCCTCCGAGGGCAGGGCGGAGGTGGGCTGAAGCAGAGCCTAAGTTTTACGGCAGAGGATGAACACGCTGAATAGGAAAACAGACACACCGTACGCTGTCGTGTGTGTAACAACGGTACTGACAGCTGTGTAGCCGTTGATGAACATGCAAGTAAGAAGCAGATACCAGCAGAGGGAGGGGGCAATCAAGGCTCCGTTCTGGACAGTGCGGCAGCGAGAGAAAGCGACGGGAATCGAAGAAGGCGGACAACGCGTACTCCCCGCCTCCTGCTCCGCCGCAACTGCACGCCGTTGCATTCAGACATGCACCGCCACACCATCAGGCGGGCATACGCCTGGCAGCTAGGAGACACGGAACCCTGCCACAAAAGCGCGCACCGTGTGTCAGAAGATGTACATCCGCTTGAGGGATGCGAGTCGGGACGCGGAGTGGCTCATCGCGTTCAGTGTCTCCCGCAGAGACTCGACGTCCAGGGAGGGAGGCGCTGCTGAATCACGCACCGCGGCGTCAACACCCCCTGTGGAGCTATCGTCCTCGCTAAAGGCGGTTGCCGCAGGCATAATGTCAGCCGGGGTCGACGAGGACGCCCCGTCAAGTCCACCGCTGCCGTCGCTGTTCCGCCGGCATCTCAGAATGGCGACGGCCAGCAGCAGTTCCAGCCCCAGCGCGTACCCGTCCGCCTGCATGCCTGCTGCGGAATATGTCGTCAGCAAGTTGTGGATATCATTGCCAAAGCTGCCCTGGAGCTCGGAGCAGATACGCGCAAATGAGATGGCAACTCGCTGGTGCTGGCGGCGCTTCTGGATGTCCGCCTCGCTCTGTGTCTTGGCTAGCTGCAGTCTCGACATGATCTCCCCCTTGCTCATGTCGGGCGGGTACTCCTGCTTGAGCACTGCCAGGCTCACGATCGTGAAGAGAAACTCCTGCAGCGGTGCCTCCACGTTCCTCAGGCACGCTGCGGCGGCCAGCTTGTACTGCGCAATGCTCTCGCTGGGCAGCACGCCGGAGCGCTGGGTATCGTACGGGATGGAGATCTTTGCCTTGCTCACCTCAATGTAGCGCTCCACAATGGTGCGCGTCGCCACGGCACCGCCGGCGCCGTTCGTGCGCAGCTGATCGGCGGTGTAGCGCAGTGACTGCTCCACCAGCGTCATGAGCGAGATCGCGGCCTGCACATCCGCGCCGGCGTCCCCGCGAGCCTGCAAGAGCCTCTCCATCGTTGGCGGCTCGTCTGCTGTCGCGCCGGCATGCCTCGGTGGGGGGAAGACGTAGAAGAGCCAATTGCGGCGGTGCAGCTCGCGGTACTGCAGCACCGCCGCATAAAGCAGCCGGTACCACTCCGCCGTCTCATCAATGCGGCCACCTGGCACGAGCAGGCCGTAGTGCTGGATGAACTCCGCGATGGAGATGCCCACCTTGGCCTCGATGTAGACGCGGAACAGCGGTGTGAGCTGCGCCCACAGCTGGCGCGCTCTGGCGTGGAGCTGCGCCTCGAAGGTGCAGCGATCCGTCTGCGGAGGCCACGTCAGGAGAAGGCGGCGCACCACCCGCTTCTTGCGTTCGTCCACCGCAATCAAGTCATCCCAGTTCTCCACAAACTCGATAGCGCCGGCCTGAGCAGAGAGAAGGACATTGTCGGGAGACGTGCAGTCTAGCCGGAACGCCAGCCGCCGCGGGTTCACAGCAAACAGGTCTACGACTGCGTGAGCTGCCGCCTCCTCCTTGCCCGTGAACGAGACTGCGGCGGCATCAGCACTGCGGTGGCACGCCGTCGACCCCGCCGCGTACCAGTCCAACAAAGGAAAGGGCAACGTCTGTCGCGTCTGTGGGAAGAGGTTTAGCATGAAGTGGCTGCAGCGGCGCAGCTGGGTGGTCAGATCCTCTTCCTCTGCTGGCAGCACTGCACCCAGTCGCAGTGCCTGCAAGAGGTGCTCCAGCTTTGGTACCAGCTCCACGCAGTGGCAGCGGAAAGAGATCCAGTCACGGAGACATGCATCCTGCTGCTCTGCGATGGCGCCGCCGCCGCCGCCCTGGCCCTGCGCAAACACCTTGCGCAGCACCGCCGAGTATGAGAACTCCTCAATCGAGTTAAGGTGCACCCGGTACAGCCCCTCCCTCGTGATGGTAGCGTCGAGGAAGTCCTCCATGGATTCACCCGGCTCGCTAACGCACTCGAAAAGCTCAGAGCTTGACACGTGGTTAAGGAGCGATGGCGAAGCCGTCGGCGTCGAATCGAACGACGTATTCCAGGCGATGGCGGTGGCGCCGTTCGTGGGCGACGTGAGAGGCAACCCTTCTCGGCCTGGCCGGATGGCGCTCTGAACCGTAATCCTCCGCCTTTCCGCATCCACCGACACGGCGCACGGATCCTGCATGATGGCGAAGTCGAGCGTCTCCTCGCTCGCCGTCGTGGGCATGGCCGACCGAGGAGTAGAGATGCCTCGGTACGCCTCTGTATCTCTCATGACGGCTGAGCCGTTGGAGGGGTATATGGGACTGCCGTGTCCTGCGGCCGCACCTTCACCTGCTAGAGCGACGGGCGCGCCGTCCTTGTCGACGCCAAACTCCTCCATCACCTCCATTTCTTTGATGGAGATGCCCTTGCTGAGCGCTCGGATGCAGCGGTCGAAGTAGGACTCGATGGTCGTCGCAAAGCGCTCGTAGTTTGGCGGATGGTCGCAGTCGTTGCACCCGCCCATCTCGACCGGCAGCACGCTCGCGTCGATGCGCTTCAGCAGCTCGCCCTTCCTGATGTCGCCGGCGGAGAAGAGAAAGATGCAGTCGCTGATCACCTTGGGCAGCTGCCGTAGCAGCGGCTTCATCACAAACGTCAGCGCACTACTCATGTTGCAGATGAACATGCGGGAAACGACGCCAGGGAAGAACTTGCTGATGCGCAGTGCCATCTCCTTCTGGAAGATCAGGTCCGTGTTGCGAAGCATCGAAGCGTTTTCTTGATTGATGAGCCACGTCACCATCGCCGCCGGGTTCTTTCGGTCGCAGCGCACACACCAGCTGAGAAACATATCCATGTTCGCCTGCCGCTCCGGCCGCTGCTCCGCCTTGGGGCTGTCGCGCGCGGTGTTGAAGTAGAGCACCGGATGCCCTTCTTTATCTCTTCCAATGTACTGCACAATGCCCGCCCGCATCGATTTGCGCAGACTGTCCGTCATAGTGTACTTGGCGAATACCGTGCGCTCCATATCATCGCGCCGTCGCAGCTTGGCGACCGTCTCCGCAACATCGAATTTTTTGTTGGCGAGGAAGAGATAAATCCACCCATCGAGGTAGCTGTGGTTGATCCCCACGGTCCGCTTCACCTCCTTGAGTGCCGCCACGTGCTCACGGGGGCATTGAAACATCCCCGCCAACGCGCGCGCGCACTCCGTCGTGCGTGTGCAACACTACGTGGCAAGTCCAGAAAAGGTACAGGGGAAGTTCGGTGGCGGAGCACTACGCTGTTTTGAGAAACACCAATCGTCTTTAATCAGCCGTCGCAGCGAGACGCAGGGGTACCGACGCGGCGGAGGCAGAGGCGCCTTGCACTTTTCCGTGACCGTCGTCCGTATGTTTTGTGTCCCTCGTCGTTGTCCGCGTGTGGAGGTGACCCCTCCGCAGCGCAGAGGGGTGTCTGTGCGTCAGTGCCGCAACGGCACGCCAACACACTACCACGCACACACGCACGTACGCGCCAAGATGGTCAGTGCTGGCGAGGGCGAGCGAAAAAAAAAAAGAGGAAAAGAGTCGAGTTTATAGCACGTCGCCTTGCCGCTGCTTCTCGACAGCGCATCACACCGTCTCCGTGCGATGAGGTGGACCTGTGAAAACGAGGAGAAAGGATGCGCACGAGAGAGTGCAGCAGCAGCAGCGAGGATGATGACGCCCTATCGCCGTTTGTTTGACCCCCCCTCTCTCGGTGTATTGCACGTCTTCGCTTCTTCCCCTTCGCACGTGGGTGGCTGTGTGTCTCTTGGCGCTCTACGTTGTGCGGGGAGACGTCGGTGAATCGCGATGCGTTGGAGGTGTGCAGAGGTCAAAGAAGCAGCAAGTGAGCTCGGCGCGCTGCACAGAGGTGTTCGTTGTTACCCCTTTTTCGCCACAAGGAGCGAGGGGCGAGACGATAAAAGAGGCCGAAGCAGCCGTGAGGAAAGATGAACGGTGCAGAGCGGCAGTTGCGTGTGGCGGAGATCCACAATGCGCCGTACTGACGTTGTCTTGTGTCTGTGTGTGTGTGTGTTTTCTTGTACAGACGATGGGGTGAGCGTATGTGTACGTGCGGGGACGCGCTGGGCGTTAGGGCAAGATAGGTTTCTCGCCCTCTCTTCCTCCCGCTATGTGACGAGCTCGCCAGTGCAGTGAGAGTCTCTACAGAGACGAAGAGGAGCCGCACAATTCTAGTGCTGCCATCCACCAGCGTAGCTGGGGTAGCGTCGACCCCACTGGATCCGCTGTTCGCCCCCTCAATGACCGACCCTCCGAGGGCAAATGGGCCACCACGGCACGCCGGGTCTGTGCCGCTTGAGGGAGCTCAAAACCCAGAAAACCGCAAAGTGCTTCTTTACAAAGAGAGAGACGAGTCGGCGACCTGCACGAAACGGACGCCGGCGGTGTCGGCGGGAGAGAGGGGGGAAGGTGGTAGACGGAGTGGCTGTGACACACCCACGCCTGAAGGCTGGTGGGGCAAGCACACCGCGCACATACTCTGCGTGACAGAAATCGGGCGCCCGTAGGACAGCGATGTGCGTGCGTCCGGCAAGCATGCGCGCCAGACAGAGGATCCTCTCGCTACGGGAGGAGGAGAAGGGGGGCAGCAGGGCATATTAAGAGAGCAGGTGAGCGCTGCACAGTACGCAGAGCTACAGGAGCGGGAGGGCCTCGCTTTACCGCTGTGAAATCGATTGATTGCGTGTGAAGGGCAAAGAGGAGAAAGCCGGCATGCGCAGCGCATGGGAGCGGCGCTAAGCCACCGCGTATCAGCGCCCGCAATCGCGTCCGACGGCGCCCGATCAGAGTGTCGCAGCGAGGTCGTCGGCAGAGAACTCAAGCGCCGCTGCCGCTAACGGACTTGCGGCAGGGAGCGAAGCCTCCACTCTGTCATTGTGGCTGGTCACAGCGACTTTCGCATATGCAGCGGCCGTCGTAGTCCGCTCAATCGCCTGCACCACAGCGTAGCGCACTAGTGGCGGTACGAGGAAGGGGTGTGCGTGGCAGATATGGGCAAGGAGATCGAGGCCCCTTGCGATCCCTGAGCTGCCACGGCCCCGCTGATGCACCGCCTCCACCGCTCGTGAAAAAGACTCCGGTGCCACGCCAAACGGCTCGTACAGCCCCTCAAAGGAGGTAAGAAGCCCCAAGAGCTCTTCTGCCTGGCCCTCCACCTCCAGCAATCGAATATAGGCCATCAATGTACTGCTGGTGTGCAGGACCATCTTGCCGGATACGTGCACGTGCTGGAGGCGCTTCCACAGAGTACGGGCCTCGACGCGGCTCTCTGCCGTTCCCTCTCGCAGAAGCGCGATCATGACCGCTGCCGTGGTGGCGGGCGTTTCTCTTACCTTGTAGGCGCGCAAATTCTTCTCATATAGCTCTTTGGCGTGGCTGCCCGGACTGCAGGCGAGGTACGCGTTCCACACGTGCGTGCTGGAGAGAAGCGAATCGGCATGGCGCGTGCAGGCCTTGTCGGTGATGCGATCTGTCGCCTCTTGCATCTCCGCCAAGGAGGCGCCACAGCGGTGCAGTGCCCGCAGATACTCACCCCACGCTAAGGCAGGCATGTACGCTGGCCCGGAAGCGCGCGCAGGTGCAGATGGAGACGGAGAGGGACGAGATCGATGCAGGCAGAAACGCTCCGCCAGGGACTTCATTTTCGCTGTTTCGCTTCCGGAAAACGGGCTGCCGTTGAGCCTGTGCAAACCCATCACCGACAGCAGCGGTGCCGACACGACAGGATCCCAGCGAGGCGAGAAGGCAGCAGCAGTGCCGTTGCTCTTCGTGCCGTTATCGTCGAGAGATCTGCCTCCGTGCGTGATACATGCGATCGCGCCAGCATCCGCTTCCTCAAATGGCTTGTGTAGTGCCACACACACCTTATCTAGCTCCTCCAAGGACGGTGCAGTGAAGAAGGGCCTCGAGCTACTGCATCGCACAGTCTCCAGGAACAGCGCGATCATGTGCGAGCGATCCTCGTGCACAGCCTTCATCGACTCAGACGAGCTCATACCGGGCAGCGCAACCAGTGCCGACCACCGCTGCACCAGAGACACCACAATGGCGGAGGCCATGTGCCAGTCCCTGAAGGTGCTGAGACACAGAACTGCGTAGAGGGCAACGGCTCGCTGCATCTCATGTGAGTAGTGAAGGGCACGCAGAGCCGCCGAGAGAAGAGACTCTAGTCGATCACAGGTCTCCGGAGCCGGACTACGCTGGAAGCGCTCGGATTTTAAGTAGACCATTAAGCGCTGTGCTGGCGCCGGAAGCCGCGGCGGCAGCATCCGCTCGATCACCTCCGGCGAGAGGGATGGTGGCGTGCGGGCTTCGCGGATCACGCAGTGCCGCATCACATCAGCCGAGCGCAGGCGCTGTCGCAGACGCGTGTCTCCACCACTCGTGCTGCGCCACGCACCAAACATGATGCGAGGAGTGGGCCATAGAGAGCCGATGCTCGGCCGAGTAGCGCTGTCAGCGGGCGACGCCTCAGCGCTTGAGCGGGCCAGCCTTGCCGGGGAGTCATGAGCAGCATAACGTGCGTCCAGCTCCTGCGCCAGGGTCGTCAGTTCCTGTGCGGCGGTAAGTGACGTCGCGGGCGTTTCGTCCATGTGCTTGGCACTGGCAGACGTGGAGACGACGTGCTGATGCACCAGCGCTGTGCTGTGAGCCTCGAGAAAAGCACTGATGTACTGCTCCTTGTGGTAGGGGTTTGTTACTGCTTTTTTCTCCCGCAGGCGACGGGTCTCAGCGCGCGCTACTCGTTGAGCTGCCCTGCGCAACTCGAGCGACGGCGCATCGAGCACAGACCCGGCGAAGAGATGACAAGTGTGCCGCATGGCCGGTGAAGAGCAGTCTTTCGCGTGCACGCACACACACACACACGTGAAAGCGGCAGGGACGCGTGCACGCCACGAAGAGGAGAGGGGGGAGGGCAGAGAGAGAAGCGATAGGATCGACTTACCGAAGACACCGCAACGCATTCGTCACCTGCGCAGCCGAACGTGTTATCGGCGATCGGGTATCAGTGCAGATGTGTATGGGCTTGTGTCTGTGGAGCGGGGAGGTGGACACCGGTTGTTGTGCGTTGCCGCCGTCTACTTCAACAGCCCCCATCGCATACAGCGAGTTCTGCGGCTATGAAAAAAGAGGATGATAGGAGAGGCAAAACAACAACAGTGGCTCGTTAAAGAGCACGTGCAGAGGAACGCACACGGCACACAGAGGCAGGGGAGAGAAAGAGACACTAGGAGAAGACGACGGCAAAGATTGGCAGGAAGAGAACAAAAAGCGATGGAGTCAGTGAGACGGGGACACATCCGTTCGATGAGCCCACGCAGCCCCCCAATCTCCCATTTGCACACGCGTGCGTTAGAGGGCCGGCTGTCTCCACGGAATCAGTAGTTCCCGCAGCCCCTTTTGTTGTTCGTCGCCTCCTGACTACAACCCCAGCGCCTCTCGCAGCTCCTCCAGCTCTCGCTGATGAGACGCCATGAGCTCAGTCTGGCGCTTCAGCTCCGCAATGCTGACACGAAGGCGGCTAAGTCGGCGACGACGACACGTGTGCTCAGGGGCCTCTGAAGCGCTCCAGATGAAGCCATCGTCGCCTCGCAGCTCTTCCTCTCTGGACGGCCAGCGCGTGGCGTAGGCCCATGGCCCTACTTCCCAGTCCTTCAGATCCTTCACGAGACTCCTGACACGGTTTGTAGAGCTTCGCGCTAAATCGTGTTCTTTGGACCACGCCCTCGCCTCCGAAGCATCGGCCCACCGCCACTCCGACGCCGCGGCCGCAGCGGGGTCTCTTACGGCAGTGCGGTTGAGCTGCTGCAGGTCGACGGCATGCCCGTCTTGCGCATCGTCGTAGGGGAAGGTGGCGTGCAGCCGCCATGCTGCATCCTTGGCAGACGCCCGCTCTTCGTTCTGGAAGATGGTCACCATATCATAGGGGTGGAGGCTCGCCAAGTCCCTGGCCTGCTGCAGGCGCAGGTCTTCCAGCTCCAATCGGTATTTGTCTCGCTCCTGCACGTCTAGCACGTGCTGCGGCACTTGTAGGGTGACAAAGTACGAGCTGAAGTCGAAACAGTTGCCGTAGCTCGCTGTTGCGGCGCGCCTGTGCACGACAGCGTTGTACTGCGAGAGAAAGCCCATTGAGTGAATGCCGTCCTCCACGTCTGCTGGTCGGTAGAGGGTCAAGCGTGGCCTGGCTGTCCCGCGGCTGTGCCTCGACGCATCAGGCGAGATGGAACCAGTCTCGCCCCTTCGTGAAAGAGGGACTGCGTGGCCGTCCTCCTCGTCGGTCGCCTCCCGCTGCCGCAGCTCGTCCAGCTCTACCGAGAAGTGGATGTAGAGGTCATTGTGCCCATCCTTCCATGCGTAAAGCAACGCGTTGCGTTCCAGCGGCTCCTCCACTTCGGCGACGCGGCGCAGCGCATACTGCCACTGTGACACGGTCGCGGCGGGCTCGTGTTGTGCGCCGTGGTCCTCGTCAGCAATGACCCCAGTTTCTGAGGTGCGACTGCCTCTCTGCGCCTTGGGCTCTTCCTTCAAAAGCGCTATCTGCGCTGATATGTATGACGCCCGCGCCGCGGCGCCTTCTTCGATGATGATGGTGTGCGCGGCTTCCGCAGAGCTCGCAGGTGCGCCGTTGCCTATGCGTTGCGGCTTGCGTGTGCGGCGGTAGCGTGAGCTCCCGGCTCTGCTGCTCTCCGACGAGGAGCCGCGGCGGCAGCGGTGCTGAGTGCCGCTGCGTTCACCATCAGCAGAGACAGTCAGAGGCGAGGGGCACGCAGGAGGAGAGCCGATGACACCATTGCCGGCCTGCTGTATCGGCGGCATAGACAGTTCGATGCCAGGAGCTTTCGCGTCGCCCGTCACACTCGTCACTGGGTCCTTGAGTGGCGCCTCGACGACGGCCAGCGACGCTGGCTCTTCGTGCTCGCCCGACAGATGAAAGAAGGCGGCCATCAGCGGGCGTGTTAAACTAAAGAAGCGGTAAGGCTCGCGGCTGCCGGCTGCGGCGGTAGCGGATGATGACACCGCCGCAGCGTCTGAGAACTGTGCCGCTGAGCGGTCGTCTGCTGGAGAAGTCTGCGCCTCCGTCGGTGGTGCACTAAGCACTGGTGGGGCTCTGGTGACCTCTCCGCCCGAGGTGTCCAAGTGAAAAAAGTGTGAAGGTGCGGATGGGCCCCAGAGATGCGTCGAGGCACTCTTGAAATACTGTATCATGCGGCCTGGTTGAGTCTCCTGCGATACGACGTGAGGGTTTTGGGCAGTCGATGTCGAGGGCAGTAAATCATCGATTCCGCTCGTAGGGATAGAAGGCCCCGCAGCAACGCCAGTCCCTTCTCGACCGTCTGCCTCGTGCTGCTTGGCGTCGGTGAGGGTACCCACTCGTTCCAGAAATGGTAGCGGCACGCTCAGCAGCGTCTCCTGGTCCTCCATGAAGAGCAGCAGGCGATTTGCCGTCCAGTCTGGCATCACAGACAGCAACACTGTCGAGACGGCAGACGCGCTCTCTCGCGTGCGGCTGCTGTAGGACCTCTGAGGGGCGTACAGCTCCATCAGCACTGTGTACGGAAAAGTAACGGCATGACAGGCAGCTGAGACGCCGTCGTTGTCGCCATCGTCGTCCGTGGCCGTACTTTCCGCGGCTGGTGGCCCAGTACAGTTTGCGGCTGCAGGGGCCGTTGAGCTGCTCTCTGCCGCCGGCAACGACGACGACCGCGAAGCAGGGACGCTGATGTCATCCAGCCAGGCCTCCAGGTCCGTGTCCTTGAATGGTTCCGCTGCCAGCTCTTTCCTCGTTGTGCTAATGCCTTGATCACCGACGAGAGATGCGGCAACTAGTGCCGTCTTCCCCAGCGCATCGCGATTCACAGGCATCGGCGCGCTGCCAAGCAGCAGCACTGTGTCATTGTTCGTCATTGCCACCGTGCAGGACCAAGAATTCTCCTCCTCGCTCTCTGTGGCTTTCTCGACTATTAATCGGTGGCGGCCGAGGGGAACCCACTGAAGGAAACATTCCGAGGCGTCACGGCAAGAACCACAGCGGGGGCCGTCGCTGTTGGCGGCGTAAACCCGACATGTCTCGATAAGGTCTCCCGTGCACCCGCGCAACTTCCACAGCTCCAGCGCGGGTCTCGCCAGCAAGAGCGTCATGGGCATGCCCACCTCGTATGGAGGGGAGTTCATGGCGATGCCGACATCGCACACGTCCGTCGGTGCCACCTCGTGCAGGAGGTGCACCTCCTCCAGCACAAAGGCGCGGCGAGGACCCCACAGGACCCTGAGAAGAACTACGTTGAGTTCGGCCGCCCCGCCACCTTCGCCGTCGCCTAAATGCTCCGGTGGCGTCGCATCGGCGGGCACGTCTCGTGCACGCGAGCAGAGATACAAGCTCACCAGCTTGTACCCCCGTGATGACGACATCGACCGCGAAAAGGCGTTGTGACAGCGGTTGCACAGCTCCACACACGGTCCGACGAGAGCGACGCGCGTGGCGACGCCGTGCTCGAGGTGGTAGACGACGCGCTCTGACATGGCTGCCTTCTCTATCGTGTTCAGGACATGATCCTCCTCTTCCGGGGTGAGGTGCTGCTGCTGCAGAGGCGCCTGGTGGAGGCCGCTGCCGGCATGCCCGCCGCTATCCCTGGTGGAATTTGTGACGTGGCTGGGGTCTGCAGCCGCTCCCTTTTCTCTCGGACGCGCATCGGTCTGCCGATACCACAGCGGCGCCTGCTCCAGGACGGACGCCACCTCCCTCTCAATGTCGAAGAGCACCACCACGCCCACCTCGTCGACGCTCACCACGGCGGGTGTCAGGGAGAGCGGGTGGCACGGCTCGAGAGCAAGCTGCGTGCACTGCATGCACACTACCTTGCTCGTCTGGTGCTGCGTGTGGTTCAGGCAGAAGTGCGCTCCACTGCTCATGACGGACACGCCGTGCACGATGCGGTCGCTGCCGGACGCGACGCAGAAGTAGCGACTCCACTTGGAGAGGAAGAGAGAGCCGTTGACAACGACCGGCTGCATTGCCGCGCACAGGTACGACTCGCGAACCTGGAACTCATGGCGCGTTTCGATCAGCTCGAACACGCCTGTCGCCTCGCAGACGCCGTGCGGCACCGCAGCAGGCGATGCGCTGGGCACGGCAGCGTTGCTGGAAGGACGGCTTGCAAGCATGCTCAATGTCGAGGGCGGCGCTGGAGCAGGAAGCTGTCGCTGCCGATAAAGTCGAACGCCGGTACGGTGCACCGTCAAAAGCGTTGAGAGCCCCACAACGCAGAGCGAATTGATGCTCGCATTGGGGAAGGGGTCCAACATGGCGGCTGAGGGGGGCCGATAAGGAGAGAAGCGGCAGGCATGTGCGGTATAGGATCTCTTCAAGCTGCAGCGTGTTCGCCGAAGCCGGCGGCGGGCCGCAGATGATTCAGAGCTGCCATTCCTGTATCGCCCACTGCAGCTCAAGTGTGGCCCATGCACCGATGATGATCTCGACGTCAGGGACGCTGACCGACGCGAGACGTTTGCTGGAACATCGCCACTTGTCCTCGAGCCCCTCGGCGAGGAGACGCTGCCGGGCATTATGACGTGATCACCGACAGAAGACTCGGGAGGTCGTGCGGGTGTGTTTGTGCGCGCTTGTATGTAGACCGCAGTGCCGAGCCCTTCACCTGCTGTTGCTGCAGTACAGCATGCAGCACACTGCAGTCAATGAGGGGAGGGAGGGGGCAGTCCGGCCTGCACGTGGAAGAGGTGGCGCGCTATAACGCGTAAACAAGGCGTCGCCGCCCTCACAAGTTGCCACACGCATTCAACAATAAAGTTCTCGGGACGCTGGCCTCTGCCGAGGTAGCTCCCGCCGTCGAGAAAACAAAAGCGACACGGCTGCTTCTGCGCTGCTCCTCACGCGATTCGATGCAGAAAGAGAGAGAGAAAACAGCGCAGCAATGCACGAATTACGAGTCCTGTGGTCCTTTTAAGAGAGTTCACATGACTCTCGTTTGACGTCTGATGGCCCCTCACTCACTGAAAAGCGCCAGCACGTTGCTCCGCTGGATAAAGCGGAGTTGATTGTGCGCGTATAGAATACGTGGAGGAGAATGCTTCTCTCCAGCTTCGTTTTCTTCACTTCGGATAGCGCGATGCGCACTGACCCGTGCACGCGACATCCTGTCACGACACCAAGCAAACCGAGAGACGAAAGACGAGAGGAGAAGCAAAAGGGAGGAAGGGGCAATGATAGTAAAGAAGACGTGGTGCAGACACGAGGGCATTCCCTCCCGACGCGACGATCTGAGTGCTTGCCTCTGCTCGAGGGCAGCCAGCGCCCTACTCACGTGAAGAGAAGGGGCGTAGAATGGATGTAGAAAACGCGCAGGACGCCCACGCGACACGCATGTGCTCCCAGCACGTTTCTGTCACACGACGAGTTCCCTCTAGCGCCGTCTCACGTTTTTTGCCGTTGTCTGGCCTTGCTTGCAAGCTCAGGAAGCACGCGAGCGTATCCTCACGTAAGCACATACACACACGCGCGCGCTCATAAAACGTCACTCAAAGAGGGTGGGAACAGAAGGAACGAAAACAGAAAACGTAAGCTCAAGCGTGGGGTGGGGGGAGACGGCACCCCCCTCCCCACAAACATATACGCCGACACATCACCGCAGCACGTCAGAGATTCGGTGACACGCGCACAAAACGGGAGAAAGACAGAGCTATGGAAAGGAATGCGCACAGAATGGAAACGAAAGAAAAAGACAGAGAGCCAACAAGATGGCGCCGACACATGAGTAGCAACGGCTCAGCGGCGGCAGCAGCGCTTGATGCATGCATTCGTCTCTGTGGACCTGCTCAGATGTATATGAGCGCTTGGCGTAGCCACACCACAAATCTCCCACCTCGCCTCGAGCGGTGTTGCACATGGAAAGAGGATCGGTCGTGTGGCTGAGCTGGTCGCCGCTGCTGCCGCTCCCAATTTGTTGTCTTTGCAGCGATGATTGTACGTCTACATGATAACCGACTGACAGGGCCCAGAGAAACAAGGATGAAAGAAGAGGAAGCGTGGGATCCGAAATGGGAACACTGAGGAGTTTGACGACGCTGTGGGAGGGGAGGGAGAACACGCGTGAAGACTATCGTCGCAGCCATGTGCACGGCACGTGCGCAGATGGAGATTGAGGAGGTAAAGGGAGAGTGGCCAACCGACCATTCACAGTGTGCACAGGCGATGTGAAAGGGTTCCAAAGGCGCGCTGATGAGACGGCTGCCGTGTCGCTCCTGGCAGCATCGTGAAGTCCATCTTCCCTCTTCTTCGACGGCATGCTGAGGGCCGATATGGCGGAGGCTTTGCCGAAGTGCCGGATAGGTCACTCCAGCATTGTCCTCCTGGAGTGATCCGACGGCAACGTAGCAGCTGAGAACACCGTGTAGAGTTCGCGAAAGCAGAAACAACAGGAGCATCCCACCTCTTCAAACAAAAAGGGCGCACAAGAGAGAGAAGCTACTGGCGCGCGTCCGCGCGCAAACACACACACACACACACACCTTGGGTTGTCCTCCCACAAGACGGAAGAAAATGGAAGAATAAAAGAGGCCCAAAAGGCAGACGGGTCGCTGAGGGCAGGGGAGGGACTGCGAGCACATCTGCGTGTCGACGTTCAACATCCAGCCAACACACGCACAGCACACAGCACACGGGGAGCCACAGCGACATGAGCCGAGCGAGCAACAAAAAAAAACGAAGGATAACGGCAAGGACGATGCAGAAGAGGGAAGGGGAAAGGGGGCAGAAATCAGAAGAGAGGGCAAAAGCAGGCGTGGGCGATACGTCGACGATTACACAACAGTAAACTTCCTCACGCACTCGCAGCCTCATCCTGTGCAGCACCAGAGACCGATGAAGCTCTCGGTAAACAGGGAGCTCCGTAGAGGTGGTGAGCATCGCACAGACGAATACACCGAAGGAGAGTGCTTGTGCGGGTATGTGTGCACAGTTCGCCGGTGCCCATGCAAGAGTTCATTAGGTGCGAGGAGGGGGAGCCACATGAAAACAGAGCGAGTGCGAGTAGGTGGCAGCACGGCGTTGCGGAGGCGGCAGGCCAAACGAAGGATGCCTCAAAAGAAGAGAGAAAGGATGGAAGAGCAGCTGTGATGAACACGGATTGTGGGAGTGGGCGGGTAGGGTCGAGGGATGCGCATTGAGACTGACAAGTGTGCATCGATGACCACGCATACAGACGCCTCGCCACGCGTCCATTCGACTTCTTCGCCTGCTGTCCTGCAGAAGAAGCGCGTGTGCCAGAGACTCAGCTCTTGCCCACAGACGGCTACCACCCGTTCAATCAAGTCCTTCCCTGCAGCCTAATCCTCCAGGATGCCAAACTCGCGCAGGCGCTCGTCGACGATCTCCTCCCCGATGCACTCAATCGGCTGCCGTGGAGTGCGGATCTGGTACTCAGCAGCTGTGTCCTCCATCATTCCTGCCTGCGCAAAGGACGGCATGTTAGCAAAGACGCGGCAGTTGCGGTCCACCCGCTTGAACTCCACCTTGATGCCGTTGCCAACGTACGTGTCGCACAGGAGGCCCATCACGTACGGCTTCGTCACGCTGGGGTCGTGGATGCGGGGGATGACAAAGTACGGGCTGTGCTCTGGCAAAAAGGTGTACTTCATCGCCACGTCGCGCGAGAAGTTGAACTTGAGCTGGCGGTCCGGCTTCTCCACAAGCGAGTTGCTGGTCGCGTCCAGCTTCTCCTTCTTGCCGCTGTGCCGGAACACGCTCAGCAGGAGTGCATGGTACTCCAGCGACGGGTCGTCGCGCTCGTCCTCCTGCGAGAGAGTGATGTAGGCCTCCGTCGGCGCGGACACGTTGACCTCGAAAGAGACGGTCGGGATGCCCTGAGCGAACTCGCCACGGGCGCGGTAGTCGAACCACGGAGTGCGCAGGTGGCAGCAGCCACCGCCGGAGAAGATCTTCAGCGCGTCGCTCCACTCTACCCAGAACGTGCGGTCGGCATCCGTCGGGCTTCCGCCGTGCCGGTAGCACGCGTTGCGCACGGATGGGTACTTGCTCCAGCGCTTGTCGTCCTTGCTCCACGCGCCGGTCCACTCAGAGCCGTTGCCCCACGGGTTGCGGACGCGCAGCAGACGGAGGTCCAGGTCCTCGAAGTACTCCGTCTGCAGAACCGCGTAGCCATGGTGCAGGAGGAGGCCCATCTTCTCGTACGTTGCCTCCAGCTCCGGGTTGGCGCTGACGACGTTCGCGTTGCCGAATGCCTCGCCACCGTCGGACGGGGTGCAGAGCACCTGCAAGTGACCCATCCTGTTGTAAGACAGCATCTCCTGAAACAGCATGTCGTCGCCGCCCTGCGCGTCCTCCCAGAAGCTCTCGTAGCGCGTCACTGGGAAGCCGGTGAACTCCGACAGCGGCTCCAGCGGGTCGCCGCTCGCGATGTTCGCGTAGGAGCCGTGCACTTTCGCGTAGGTCTTCTCCAGCAGCGCCACCCACATGCGCCGGATGTCCACTGCGCACCGCGCGAACTCGGGGCCGTCACGCGTCGCAGGCAGGAAGTCGTCCAGCAGCACCGGCAGCCACCAGCCGTTGAAGTTTATCGTGACCCAGTAGGCACCGAGGGCACGCTCGATCTTGCCGTTGGCGGCGCTCACCGGGTGGCGGAAGAGGTCGTGCAGCCGGTCGCCGCTGGCGTCGGTCAGGGCGGCGATGGCGGAGACGAGGTAGGTGTCGCCGATGGAGCCGTGTGTCACTTGCGACGGCAGGATGTCGCGGCGGAAGAGGCGCACCTCCTTGAGCTGCTCCTCCGGGATCCAGGTGGAGGGGCGGTGCCACGGGATGAAGCGCGGCAGGTACGTGTCCACGTCAGCGCGGTAGAGCGAGTAGTCGCACGGACGGAAGTCGCAGTCGATGTACGGCTTCTCGTTCTCCTCGCAGTACGCCAGCACCTTCTCCTCTGTCAGGTCGTCCTCACGCACACCGATGGCCTGCGCCATGACCATCAGGTCGTCGGCGATGCGGTCGTTGACTTCGCCGTAGAGGATGTCGCGCTTGTCGTCGTTCAGTGGCACGGCCTTGGCGCTGCACTTGAAACCGTTGATCTTGCCGGCTACCAGCTTCGTCGTCTCCCCAGGGAAGACGACGAGGGAGGCGGACAGCTCGCTTGTGCTCATAACGTACATGTCGACCTTTTCGCCGGGCTGCAGGTCTGACTTGGCGCCGAAGGTGAACTTCACATGCATCTCGTACTTGTCCGTGTCGTTGTAGTAGTACCAAGAGCCATCTGGCGTCACGACCTTGAAGAGCAGGCCGTTCTCGAAGACCGGCGTGACGTCGCCCTCAACGGAGGGGCCGTTTAACTGGTAGGTATGGCCCATGCGCTTCGTGCGGTCCTTCTCCGACATGTTCAGGATGGTCGTGTCGATCGTCTTGTCCTCGAACTCGTCGCACTCGTCGTCGTTCACGTACGGCGGCGGCAGGTCGCGGCGCGGTGGCACGTACTTCTTGGCTGTGTCTCCGTCGGACTGCAGGTTACGCATCTTCTGGATGTCCTTCATGCTGCGCGGCAGCAGGTCCGGCAGCGGTGTCGGCACGCGCACGGGGTGCAGCGTGTCCTCGTCCATCTTGCTCGGACGCGTGGGCAGCGGCATCACGTAGCCCGGTGGGAACTCAAACGGCTGCGGCTCGGCCGTTGCAGCAGGCATCTTGTCGTGCTGTTGCTTGATGGAGGAAGAAAAGGGGTAATACGGGTAAGCAGCGGAGGTGTGTGTGCGCGTGTGTCAGGGAGGGGGTGCACTTCATGCAGTGATGGGCACGGTGATATTGCCAGCACAAAACAACAACCATCCAGAGCTGCAGCCGCCCGAGATGGAGGAAGCAGAGCAGAAGAGATGCAGAAGGACGTGACTGAGGTGAGGTGGCGAGAGCCCTGACGTGCGCGAACACTGCACGACGTTGGGGGAGGGGGGTGACGGCAGTGCACCATCGCCGACAGCATCGCCCCCGCCCTCCTGCGACGAGGGACGGGACGGCGGGTAAGGCACGGATACGTTTTATTTTCCTCTGCAGCTCCTGTCCGATGTTCTGTCGCCTGTCGGTGTCGGTGGCTGTGCCTCCGAAATGCGTGCGGGAGGGCGGCGTGGTTCCTGCGCACATGGAGGGGGTAGAGAGAGCAAGAGAGGCGAGAGGCGGGGCGAAGAGAGAACGGCAGCACATGAAAGGAAAAGAAATACGGAAAATCACAACAACAGAAAAGGATAAGCGAATGGTAGACAAGATAAGGAGCCACAACAGCCACAGCGAGAGCACAGTCGTATCTCCCCGACTTTCCAGGGCAGCTTAGCGTACGCGTGTGGTGTCAATCAGGGGGACCACGGCGTGCGTCTACTCACCATCCCCCGCCGCCGACAGCGACGTCTCAAAGGGAGGTGTCGGAACGAGGATGCTCCTAGAGTGCTGTGTTCATGTGAATGCACAGAGACGGAACAAAACACCACAGCGAATGCCATATTCACATACCCTTCGTTTCGTTGCCAGAGATGCGAGACCCCTCGCACGTCGCAACGCCTGCCTTGGTGCACACTTGGTACTGTGCTGTCACGCGCGAGGCGCCCTCCAGTGGGAACGCCGTGGTTGAGTCCGTGAAGACGCCGCAGCTGCGCCGCAGCGACACAAAGTGGACGGACAAATCCTCCCCGTCCCCCGCAACGGCGTCGCTGACGATGGACACGACAAAGCGCACCTCGGGCGCAGCGGCTATCGAGGCGGCGCTCGAGGAGGATCCGCTGCCGGCGCCGACGGCGGCAGCGCTAACGGCGCTTGGATCGAGCAGCGGGACAACCAGTACGGCGGCGCCGTTGCTACTCGTGCTCGGCTCAACGACCACCTTTATGGACACATCACGCGCCACGACGTATGTTCGGCAGCCTGTCACGCTCTCGATGTCGTCGCAGGACTCACGGACCACCTTCGCCGACTGGTTCGCCTGTCGGTGCACCACCGAGAGCGCCGTGCCGTGGAGCGGGATGGGACGGGCAGCGACGACGGTGCCAAAGTTGTCGAGCGTCTCGCTCACCGTCTCCAGCGAAAGCGTCACGAGCAGCTCCACTTTGCGCCGCGCCTTCAGCTCAAGCGCCAGCCGTGGTCGGCCCTCCACAAAGGCGTTCCGCACACGGTACCGGTGTCGGTCCCACATGGTGTAGCACACGCCGCCGCCCGCAAACGCCGTCAGCGCCTCCCCCCATTCTACCCACATCGTGCCCTTGCGCTCGTTTAGAGCGACCGCCTCCGGTGACAAGTCCGTACAGGCTCTAGGGCTGAGCGCGTGCGAGGCCAGAACGCGGGAGCACACCTGTCCGTGCAGACTCGTCGTGGCGGACGCAATGGCACTGAGGCTGGGGTCGGGCTGGTCGTACCACGTCGTGTACCTCCACTTCTTCTCGTAGTGGATCTTGTTTTTTGTCTCCCACGTCCACGGGTTCTTCAGCTGGACCATGCGCAGATCTAGCGCCTCGTAGAAGGCGACGTCGCGCAGGAAGTAGATGTGGCCGGGCAGGAACTGCGGCACCGCGCCCTTCACCGGCATGATACGCGAGGAACGCTTGCGGGACATGTCCACGGTCGCACTCGACTGCTCGTCGGTGGGGGGCGGAGAGAAGAGAAGCACCGTGCAGCCGGCCCGGACACAGAGCTCGAGGTAGCGAAAGAGCGACCGGAACGCGCCATCCCTCGGCCCCTGCGCGGCGGCCGCCCACATGGAGTCGAGAAAGCGTACGGGGAATCCAGTGAAGTCGCCGAGGGCCTCCATGGCGTCGGCGAGGCACGTCGCCGCGTATGAGCCAAGCGACTTGGCATACGCCTTTTCGAGCAGCTGCACCCACAGCCGGCGCGGGTCCTCGGCACAGCTCGCAAACAGCGGTCCTCTCAGCGACGCAGGCACGTAGTCGTCGACAAGGTAGGTGTGCCACCACCCATTGTGCAGCAGCGTCACTCGGTAGCAGCCCTGCGACCTCTCCATCTTGCCCACGTGCGCGCTCACGGGGTGGCGGAACATCCACCGCACATGGGCCGGGAACTGCGCCACCGCCGCCATCGCAGCCACCACCGTGTGGTTGCTCAGGTCACCCTGCTTCACCAGGAAACACGAAATCTCGCCGCGGAATAGACGCGTCTGCGACACCTCGGCCAGGTAGATGTACTCCTCCGGCCGCCGCCATGTGACGGCCGGTATGACGACCGCGTCGAACTCAGGGCGATACAGGCTCTCCGAACTCGGGCGGAAGTTGAGGTCTGTGAAGCGGAGGTTGTTCTTGAGACAGCACTTCAGGTACGCCTGCTGGTCGGAGGCTCGGCTCCACTTGCCAAGTGCCTTGCGCACAGCGTTGATCTCGGCGTTGATCTTGCGCAGCGACTGCGTCACCGACGGCGAGACGTAATCGCGCGGCACTGGCACTCGCTTTGCCATGAAGTGAGGCATATGCGCCACCCCACTCATGAAAAAGTTCGTCTCCTCCGGCAATACGGCGATCGTAATCTCCGTCTCGCCGGTACTGGCGACGGGGGAGAGCATGGCACGTTCGTTGATCTTCTCGTTGCCGCGCAGATGGCACTGCACGCGTACAACCATCACCTCCTGCAGGGTATCGTTGTAGAAGTGGTACTCGCCTTTTGGGGTCTTGATCTTGTACAGCATGCCCTCCGAAAAACCCCGAGTGACGAGACCGGAGACGCTCGGCTGTCCAAAATTGAAGCGGCTGGATGGTGTGTAGGGCGCCGGGAAGTAATTGAGGTCATCAAACTCATCCATATCGGCATCATCGTCGTCTCCCTTGTCACAGCCGTCCGTCTCCTCAATCTGCTGCAAGAGGCGCTGCGCCTCCGTCAGGCCTTCCCCTGCCCTTGCTGTCTCCGCCTTCTTGTCTGGCGAGTCCACGAGCTGCGGCACTGAAACACTACGGGGGCGGCGGGCACCAACTGCACTGTGCTGTGATGACTCGTGAGCACCGCCGCTGGTGAACAAGCAAGCCATCAGCATCTCTTCTTTGCGCTCCAGAAGCTCACGGCACGCCTTCGTGGCGAGGCAGTAGCGCGGCACCGCTTTCTCATGCTCCTCGAGGTAGTCGTAGATGACGTGCAGCACCTCCGGATCGGAGACGGCCTGCACAAAGGCCACCAACTTCTCTGCGGCCATGCGGTTGGCAGGCGAGATGTGCAGGCTGTCGGTAAGACCGTACTGCCGCGTCTCGGGCCGCTCCTCTGACACAACCGAGGCCGCCGCGAGGTTCGATGAGGATTCTGTGATCGCTGCCTTTGTCGCGCTCATCTCCAATGACTCCACTGAGTGATGCCGCCTCCTGCGTCCAGGTGAAGCGTGTGGGGCCTCTTTTTCCGCCGTCTCGCCAGCAACACAACTCGCCTCACTGATCGTTTCCGGTATTGCTGTCGAGGCGAAGCTGGTTCTTCGGGGGCGCGTCCGCTGCTTCGTGCTTCTGTCCAGTGACGGCTGCTGCAGCGGAAGGGCAGTGGTTTTCCTAGCCCGCGTTGACAGCATTGCAATGGTGTCCAGGGACAAAACCGTCGGCCGCGAGTCTGGGAGACTGGTCGGCTCTCCGTTGATATCATCAGCGCCATGCGCACCAGCTGTCGGCGCCTCAACATACGTGTTTGACCGCTGACCACTCGCTGCCTGTCTGGATTCGTGGAGCTGGCCCTTCGCCGCCTGCCATCGTTCCTCCATGGCAGCGGGGGGTGCTTGTGCAAAGCCGTTCGCGGCGGACGAGGGTGGTGTCGCATCGGTAATCGTTGCAGCCTTTGCATTCCTTTTGGAAGGCGAAAGGGTCCCCGCGCGAATCAACGACGGCATATCAGTCGGTAGGGTGGTGCCTGGAGACTGCGACTGCTGCGTCTCAGGCTGCCGCCGGACTGTGGCGGCTGCCGCTGAGTCCCTTCGCACATCAGTTTCTGGCCCTTTCCTGCCGTCTAAAGGGGCAATGCGCCGCGTCGGCACCATGTTGACACGGGCGGCCCGCCTCAGAGGCGAGTTTGCTGTTGCGCCTCTCTGGCCAACGGGGCGGCGATCACCCGTCGTCGCCGGTGCTGCCATGAAAGGTGCAGGATCGTTGGCGCTGCTGGCAGCCACGGGTGGAGCTCTTTCTCCTTCTGTGCGGTTTGTCGGGGGCCCGCGGGTGACCTCCTTGTTCACCTTCGGAGCCGCTGTGGGCAAGGCGGTCTGTTTCGTAACGGCAGTCTCAAGTCCTGTAGCGATGCTCGACGGCGGTGCCATGCCCTGAATCGGCAGGGTAAGTAGTCCAGTAGCCCCTGACGAGCTCAAAGACAGGACATCGTCCGCTTCGGCGTCTGTCATTGGGCTGACTGGTCGTCGCTGCGAGACCTCGCGCAGTACCAGCGCTTCCGTGCTGCAATCATCCTCCAGCCACTTAGCAGCCTCGATCTGCAACGACCGGGTGCGGTGCGGCGGCGGCTTCTGCTTCTTCTTACGGATACGAGCCACCTCCGCGGCAGAGGCGGCCCCCGGTGCCCCGCCGGCGCCACACAACCTCGGGTGCAAAGCAAGGGCGTCGCTGCCCTTTGGCGTAAAGTGCGTCGGCACGGCAGGAAGGCCGGCCACCATGGCACCGCTCACCTCGGTGGTGCTTATGGACTGATCATTGCCATGGAGCCGGAACCCTCGTGAAATGCCGGGGAGAGGGCTCAACATGCCAGGCTTCAGAGGCGTCATAACGGTGTCCTGGCGATCTAGAGCAGAAGCCACACTGGGACTGGGGCGGTACCCTGCTGAGCCTACGCGGGACACAGAGTCGAGAAAGTTCGAGTCCACCCCGTACGGGGAATGCGAAACCTCTGAGAAGGGCAGAGAGTCGAAGCTGTCAATGTTCATGACGGCCCAATTCGCACCTTTAAAGGCCCCGACCGGGTCGCTGTAGGACATCTCCGAGTCATCGGATGATGTCGACACTACAGCAAGCGGTATCTTTGGCATGCTGACGCTACCTGTGTATGCTTTCTCTACTGCGCATGAGACGGGGGAGAGGAGGGGGGAGCGTCCGCGGGGCTACGCGTCGACGCAGGCTGCTGCTGAGCGGGTGAAAAAAAAATGAAAACGGCGCACACAAACAGCTGCTCTCAAGCATGGGCGGCACGACGGAGGTCAGAGTCGGCCGGGAAGGGGCCAGAAGAAGAGATGAGCAGTGCAAGAGGAACAGCAAGAATACGGGGAGTGCAACTACACAGGGGAAAAAATGGGGGGGGCACGAACGGAACAAGCTAGCAAGAAAGAGAAGAGTGATGCCGATGATAGGAGGCCCCCTCCGTCCCCTCTTTTGGTTGGTGAGACACCACTGAGACACCGGAGAGGCGGGGGAGAGCAAGGAGACTCCGAAAAGGAGAGACGTAGACGCACAGGCTTGGGTACTATGTGCACGTGCGCCCCAGCTGGCAGATCATATCAAACGACAGACAGAGATATGCACATATATATGTATGCACAAACAAGCAATAAGAGCCTAACGAGCGCACTCTCCTCCCCTCCACCCTCACGCAGCTACGCCCAGACGGGGGCGAGAGAAGCTAAAACAAGTACGACCCGCGATCTCTTTGTGCGCAGAGTGGCGTGCGTGTGTGGCGGAGTGCGTATGCGTAATGGATGTCTCGTTGGGTGCGTCAGGGAGACCAAGTAACAGGGGGGAAGCAGGCAGGCGAGAGCGAAAGATGAGCTCAAGTAATCCATCTTCCAAAGGTTAGGCTAAGCAGAAAGAGATTGCACAATGACCGACAACTGTATACATGGAGCAGAAGGCAGGTGGCGCGAGATGAGCGGCAGCAGTGATGGCGGCGTTGGGGCAGGCTATGGTGCTACTCGCAGTGCAACAGCGCAGGGCGCCCTTCGTCAGTGGGTGTGGCCCCTCAGCAACGACGCGCAGCCACGCGTTTCGGCCAGCAACTGTACAGCTGCGAAGAGAGCGAAAGTAAGGGAGTTGGTGTGTGTGTGTGTGCTGAGGGAGGGCGTTGACGGAAGTATAAGGGGAGGCGTCTCAGCGCGCCCCTATGCCTAGATACGTCGGGGGAAGTGTGCCTGTGCTTTCCCTACCCACGCAGTCGCTGCGCCAGTAAGCGAATGTACACCGGGCCAACAAAGAATCGGGTGAGGTGGTGCTTTCACAGCACCACCTTCTCACAGGGTTGGCGCAGACGAACACGAGGAAGAGAGAGGGGCGGATGAGACGAGTACTCTGTTCAGTGTTGTACGGTGGGGCCCTGTGGAGTTGGAGGAGAGAGAAGACGGCGGCCGGAGAGTGGTGTGGTGTGAACATTTCGATGAGGGCATGCACGACTGCGAAAGCGCATAGCAACAGCTCATCTGTGGAGAAAGAAGCGAGAGCGCAGGAGGAACCCGGAAGACTCATGCCTCCATTACCCTTGCAGTTCTGTTAGTTGCCTGCACGACTGTTGCGGGAAGTCTTAGAAATGATGCAGGAGAACGCCAAGCGTTCTTCGTGCCTCATGTAAGAATGGTACGAGCCGATCTGGTGCGGGTAATGTATTGCCGTCGGGGGGGGGACACTGCCCGCTACTCTGCACGTCGCAGCTACGCGTGGGCGTGATCAGGTGTGTGTGTGTGTGTGTGTGTGTGCGTGCGTGTCTGAACCCTTTTCGTGCAGTCGTGTCCTTGTGCAGACCAGTGACACAGCAGACGAAAGGAGACAGCAACAAAGCAAAACGCGCACGCACACATGCATACGCATACACATATACACAGACACTCACAAGACAGCGCTGCACGCCAATGAAGTTGTACAACACCACGTCGGCCGAGAGACACGCGTACCGCATGACGTGCAAAGAGCATGCGCGAGCAAGCAAATAATGGCAGATGAGGAGAGCGGGGTGGTGGTGGTGATGGTGGCGAAAAAAAAAATATATAACGACAATAGAAAGGAATACATGAGCGCATAACGGCCACACGATACATCATCATCATCCAATATCAAGGAAAGAAAGAAAGCACGCAAGACGCTCGCACACAGCATTCCTTGCGAGCGAGCGGCACAGACTCTTTACATCGACCGTAACGAGGTGAAACACGTGAGCACCTGATCGGGGCTAAGGAATGTCTTTGCTCTGCGCATGCTCGTCGACGTGCCCACGCGTGCCGTCATTCGGTGCCTGCTGCTGTTATTGGCGGTGGCACATCGCAGCCGCTGATCACGAGGTCGACGGCCACTCCCGAGCCGCAGTGCATGCGCAGTTGCCTTGGTGAGTGACTTTGGTAGTGCATGGCTGTCGCGCTCACCTCCATCGAGGACTCAAGGAGGATCGGCTGAGTAAGATTCTGAAAGAGAGCGGTCCCTGGTTTCGCCGTCATGAAGCGCACTGTCGCCGTGCTGCTCTCACGAGCTACCAGTGAAGTCGCAGAGGACACCGATTCGGCCCCGATTAGTTGGGCTGTTATGGTGTACGCCACATCCGAGGAAATGGAGTGCACAAACGGCGCAACATAGTAGGGGCCCTGACGCGGGTCTAGCAGATGCCCGGCAGTCACCTCTCGCTCGTACGCAAAATGCGGGTATTGGGCAACCTCAAAAACATCAGGGGTGTCGCCGCTGCTGCCACAAAAGTGAGTGCTGCCGCCGCTTCCCTTGGAGTACAGCAGGCAGCTCAGCCCCGCTAATGTTTGGCTTGCACCGATTGAGGTACTGCCAACCTTCACTGCTTGCGTCGGCAAACCAGCATCATCGAAGTCCCTCTGCGTAACGCTCGCCAAGAGGCACGTCGGTGCTGTCACTGTCACCTCCAGCACCACAGACGGCTGGCGCTGCGTAAACTCACCCTGCACCTTCACCGTACCCCAGTCGCTCGTCAGTGGTGCCACACAACCGCCTTGGAAGTACAGCGGTAAGTCCTCCAGCGCCATCCACAACGTGCCCCCCGCCGTCTCCTCCATGGCGAACACGAGATCGCTCACCTCGTCCACCCACGACTTTCCGGCGCGGCGCCAAAGGTCAAGCCACCACTCCGCCGACCTCTTCTTCTCGGCCGTCTGACGCAGACGCGCGACGCACTGCCCATCGCCGAGCGTCTCAAGCCCTAGCACCACGGTGGCGACATTAGGGTCGAGTCCGATATCCTCGTACAGCACCACCAGCCGATCGCCTATCTCCTGTGTGCGGGCGGTGCCGCGAAAGTAGGGTTGCAGCCAACACACCAAGCTCGGCATGTCCGTCGGTCGTTGCCGCAGCAGCCTCTTCATGAGCGCGAAGAAACGAGCTGCCTTGACGGTAGAGTCCCGCAAGTCCTCGTGTGCTGGCCAGATCTCGCGCAGCACTTCGCAAGGCCCTCCGGTGAACGCGCGGACGAAGTATTCCAGCGGCACCTCCAGCATTGCAGCGTAGGAGCCGAGCGACTTTGCGCACGCCTTCTCCAGCAAAGGCAGCCACAGCACCTGCAGGTCGTCAGCACAATGGCTGAACTCGGGGCACTGTGCAGACGCAGGAAGGAACTCGTCCAAGACACAGAGCCGCCACCAGCCCCCTGTGCACAGCCTCACGTGATAGGCCCCGACAGCCCGGTCGCGCTTGCCCTCCTGTGCCCCCTGCGGGTGAATGAAGAGGCGGCGCAGCGCCTGCGGCCAGAGGCACGTAAGCCCGATTGCGACAGAGAGCAGCAGGTGGTTGGGGAGCAGGTGCCCAGAGCGCAAACCGTCGGGGTGAAGGATGGGGCCGCGAAAGAGACGCACCTCGCGACGGACGCCGTCGTCCCCGGGGAGGTAGCTCGCAGGCAGGCGCCAGTGCAGAGGAGGTATATAAAAGCTGTCCTGGCCGTCGCGGTAGAGGGAGGCGTGGCTGGGGAAGAAATGCAGGTCGACATACCGAATCTGCTTCGCCACGCATCGGGCGACGAGGTGCGTCGTCGACACGCTACGGCGGTCCGGCAACGCGACATCCGGGCACGAGGTGGCGAGAACGCTCCAGTGCTGCTGCGGCTCTGCGCACAGTGCCTGATCCTCTTGGGGCGTCGCTGGACGCCTCGGAAGCAGCGTCGCCTTGCAGAGGTTCTCAAAGCCCACCACGCTGCCCGTGAGCAGCACCTTGGTCTCCTCCGGCCCCAGTTCCATCGACAGCTCCTGCTGCGCCCCTTTGCCGTCTGCCGTTACGGAGTGTCCTGGCGTCACCGTCGACCCGGCCGCAATGCGGTATCTCACGTGCACCGTGTAGTATCGAGTGTCGTTGTAGAAGGCCCAGCCGCCCCCGTCCGTCATGATGCGGTACGCCACCCCCTCATCAATCACGGAGGAGACTGTGCCCGCCACAGAAGGTCCGCAGTACCGGAAGACCGGGGTCTTCTGCCTCCATGTCGCAGGCACCGGTAGAGAATCGGGGTGGATAGTGGTCTCGTCGAACTCGTCCTGGGCCGACGACATGCTGACTGCCGGGGAGTTGCTCCGCGGCCACGCACCCGATATCCCAGACGACGTGTGGCGCAAGACTGTGCGCGCCGGAGACGTGAATGAGAAGGCCGGAAAGCTGGGATCTGATGGCGCCATCGCCTTCTCCGACAGAGATAGTGAGGCCCCTGGCCACGCCACCTCCCGCAGCACCGCGATTCCTGCGTGGAGCATCGCGATCCGTTTCTCTAGAGCTGAGCGACGCGCAGCCTGCTCACGGCTGCGTGACAGACGTGCTTCCAATCGCTCCAGCTTCCTTGAATTCCCCGCGACGGCAGCCCTCAGAGAGGCGACAGACACGTCGTCCAGCTGAAACATATGATGAGGAAACACCATCGTTTTGTGTGCGGTGGCGGTAAAAGGAAGACACGGCAACGCGGAGGCGCGCCACCCCCCTCCTGCAGCGCGTCTCTGCGTGTGAAGGGAGACAGTATGCCTCAGTATCTATCGCCTTTCGCTTCTGTGCGAAGCTAGCAAGGCACAACATCAAGAGGGCGTATTCATGTCTGTGTTTAGATGCCAGCGTTTCCGTTGGCTCGCCAGCGTCAGAGAGAAACAGAGCGGGAAGAGAGAAAAAGTCACACGGAGGGCAAGAGCGGCTCAGCATATATTCGTCTCCGTCGATCAGACTTCACGTCTGCGGTCCTGCCCCCTACACCACGGGGCCACACGGGCCGGTATCGAGCACGCCTTTACACAAGCGCGTCCGTACCCGAGCACACCAGGACACGGGTACCGACGAGAGTGCAGGGCAAACGGTCCTTCCAGCTTTCCGGCTCCTTGGTTGGAGACAAGAAGCTGGTTGGATGAGCGTGGGAAGGGGTGGAAGCTTACTTTCATGGCACGAACAGCGGAAATAATCAGAGGGAGGGGTTTATGAGGTGGCAGAGGAGGGGGGATTTCTCAAAGAATATGGAGACCTGAAGGAGCAGTTACAGGTCGAACAGAGACATCGTCTCTGCACGGAAGAAAAAAAAAGAAAATTCGACCGCCCCGCCGCCACCACCCCACCCCCTCACCTATCTCGTCGCACCGTCGCGTGCAGAGAAAAGCTTACAAGAATAAAAACAAGACAACGGAAAACAAAGAAACGTATACATGTATACATATATGTAGATGTGTACATAGATGCTTTTTGTGGGTGTGTCCTTTCCTAGCAGGCATTGGGTGCACACTCGGCTGCTGGCTCGGGACGCAAAAAAAAGGGTACTGGGCTTGTGAGCGAGAGTTCGTCACGAGCGCTCCCTGAGCATGGCACACTTTCGCCTTAGTAAATTTCATCGGCGTGCGTGCTACATAACGAGAGAGAGAGAGCGACAAAATCAGGCGAAAAAAAAAAGGAAACGCGGTCGTGGAGGACGTACAGGCAAAGCAGCCTTTACAGCACGTAGCGGGCCACAGATGGCATGATGATAGGCTCCTTCACGAGGCAACGCTGCAGCACACGCCTGTTCAGTTTTGCATGTCGCGCCCGCAAGGAAAAGCTAAGCAAGAATCTGATGGGTGGGGCCTCACGACCTGCAGAGTGCACGGCGCTTCGGTGATCGATGTCGGTGGGCCTGTGCAGACTTTTTTCCATGGCTGGCACAGTCACTGCACAGACCAAAGAAAGGACAGAAGACGCGAGGAGGCGCAAGCATGTGCACACAGGCTTTGAAATGGAGAACACGCCACCAAACCGAGTGTGAAAGAGGTTCGAGGAAGCACAGTGCGCCACGGAGAACGTGCACCTCGTTTCTACAGCGCACAAAGCCACAGCATGAGGAATGACCGGGAGTGGAGAAGGACAGCGATACAATACACACAGCCGCGCCTCCGCGGGCGTCCAGCACCGCCATACCCGTGACAGTTAAGCCCATAACGCACCACCTGCGCAGCCCGAACGCACAATAACAACATGGAAGCTTTTCTCCTCCCTCATCAACGTGTGTCCGTTCCACAATGAGCCGTCCGCAAATGTATACACATACAAGCGCAGCTCATCTGTCTTCGTAGGCACACGGCCAAAGCCTCGTCGCCTCGGACGAGCTGTGCAGCCGTCGAGCCGGGCCATGCGTCTGACGAGCCTGGGTGGACAGCAATGTCGTGATGCAAGCGGGCCGCACCAAGTCCCCTGTTCCAGGACGGAAGCAGCGGCGCCCGTCGTGCGGGTAGTGAGGAAGCGGTGATCTAGGTGCACGCCGCACGAGCTCACGGCGGAAGTTGGCCTGCCTCAAGCCAGGGCACTCTGAGGCCCTGAGCATCCTGCCTGCGTATGCCATGCTTCACCCTCAGTCGCCTCAGGCCGCGGCATTGCATAATATAGTGTCGAGACTCTGTACAATGGAGTCTGGAGAGCTCGATGGTGTAGCTCGGGGTGCTCCGCGGACGCTTCCGGCACCTGCGCCGCATCAGCCCACCCCGATCGGATGCAGGAGACGCCGCACACTTCGCACGCATGCGCTGTGGGGCTGATCGGTGTGCATACTTCTGCGCCTTTGTCGCCCATCACGCGCGTTCCCCCGCCCCCCGGCCTCCGGGCGCCTTCTTCGGACGTGATAGACCATGCCAGCTGTGCATGACAGCGCGCACAGTGCTCGCATTTATTCGCATCCTGTGGCCAGCTTCAGGACGGCGTTGTTGCCTGGGGAGGGGGCGTGTCTGGGGTTGGCTTGCCCGCATGTGACGCGACAGGTAGGGCGCTGCCCTCCGTCTGTGGCCGCAGGGGCGTTCCACCTTCTTCTGAATCCGCACGCCTCTCACACGAGTGGGTGTCACACAGGCGGAAGAAACCCACGCATGAGCATGCGTCTGCGCTCAACGTACCCATAGCCTGCTATAGTTGCCGAGTAGCCGACAGGATGCGCAGTGGGCTGGTACACGCCTGACCATGACCACTAGTCTCCCCGGTAAGGCGCCAGGCCAGGCTTGTCTGCCGACACCAAAGGTCCGCAGCGCATACGCGAGGGCAGGCCGCAGGCTCTTTCGATTTCCCGCAGAGTGGGCACCAGACCGTCGTACCACGGCGAGGTGTCCTGCATCGTCACTGAGCGACAGAGTGAAAAAAAAAAAAAGAAATGATAAACAGCAGCGATTTTACAGAGCTTCATACATGGCGGCGTTCCAGCCGATTCGCGTGTGCGTGTCCCCGCACAGTGTACGTACATCGTTCGTGCAGAAGCGAGAGAGCATGGCAGCAACAAAACATACTTCACAGGTTAGCGAGCAGCCGACAGCAAAGGAAGAAGAGCGGCGCCTTCGTGCAAACCTCTGCACCTCTAGCGCCTCAGCCAATGCTGCTGCCGCACCCTACGCGTGCAACCCCGTCCGGCCCGCGAATCTGAAACGACACCGCCGCCACGCTCTCGAGTTGCCGAGTCGAGAAGCTGCGTCGGTTGTGAAACACCGCAGAGTTAGACGGGAGCTGCACCGCCCGCATCCGCAGCTTTCCCGTTTTTGTCGGCGCTGTGGAGGAGACAAAGCCCAGTGTGAAGAGCTTGTTGCGCATATCCCCCCGTGAGCGGGGGATGACGTAGTACGGGTGCTCCGAGGGCTTCAAGGTGACACGGAGCGCCGTATCGCGGCCTAAGACGTAGTTCAGGTGCTCTGTGGGGGTGTCTGGGTCCGTGGAGCACACATGCCGAATGCGCTGATCAGCCGAGGACTCCCCGCCGACACCCTCGCCCGCCTCATCGTCGCCGCAATGGCTGCTGACAGAGAGCATCAGTGGGCGCAGCGCTCGGTTCGGGTGATCTGGAGACATACCGCGATCGTCCTCCTGGGACAAGATGCAGTACGCTTCCACGGGACCTGCGCTCTCTGCAGAGGTGTCGACGCTCACCTCCAAGACGAAAGAGGGTATCCCGTCTTTGAAGAAACCTCGCACGCGGCAGTCATGTGCCCAGTCCCAACGACTACAGCACACACCGCCCCCCTCAAACATAGCTAGAGCCTCAGACCAGTCCAACCACAAACTCGCGAGCTCCGGCCCGCCATCACTATCCATCCCGCACAAGCGGGCTAGCTGCGGCTCCTGCTGCCACCGTGCGCTCCCAGCACACCACAGCCCGCTGCTACAGAGCTTCAAGGTGGGGCACCGAATTTGAAGAAGCCGAAAACTGCCGTGCCGAACGAGCCGCAGAACCGCGTACGACATGCCGAACATCATGCCAATTTGCGCTGCCTGGGCCTCGGCCGGCCCGTCGTCCGGCAGGCTCAGGAACACGAGATAGCCGCGTTGATGCACCTTCTCCTCCAGAGAGGTGAACAGGTGCTCGGACAGTGGGCTGTAGGAGGTGCGTTCGCTCGCGCGCGCGCCGGCACTGCTCCGCACCGCCTCCGCCCACTCATCATAGAAGTGAAACGTCGGAAATCCGGTGAGATCCTGCAGCGCCTCGAGCGCGCTACCGCATTGGATGGCAGCGTAGGAACCGTGCAGCTTCGCGTACGCCTTTTCGAGCAGCGGATACCAGAGCTTGCGCAAGTCGTGAGAGCAGCGGCCCAGGTTCGGGCCCTTGAGCGACGCTGGCAAGTAACTATCGACGACGGTGGGCGTCCACCAGCCGCCGTGGCTCAGTGCGACGCGGTATGCCCCGACAGCGCGCTCGCAGATGCCGGCATCCGCAGAGACGGGGTGCCGAAAAATTCGAGCGACCTGCGTGGGGTGCTCAGCGAGACAGCAGGCGGCACTGCACAGGTACACCGCACCGCCTTCCCCCGCACACGGGTCTGTCGGAAGCACCGAGCGAGCGAAGAGGCACGCTTCCGAGCGCTGTGAGGCGGGCAGGTACTCGCAGGGGCGCCGCCAGGACATATCCCAGAGGAAGACGTCATCGACACCTTTGCGGTAAAGCGATGTGCCACAGGGCGGAAAGTCGGGGTCGACAAAATGTTGCCCATTCAAAGACCCGACAGCGGCAGCCAACTCGCTGCCTTGGCCCGCACAACACTCCAGCACGTCCTCCGTGGAGAGCAGCGAGATATTCGGCTTTCCCGACTGGTGGGCGAAGCGATTCAGCAGAGCGCGCGCAGATGCGGTTGAGGCACTGGCGTGTGGATTCGTATAGCTGGAATTCACCGGCACGGCGGAAGAGAGATTCTTGAAGCCGTTTACTTGACCTACAAGCAGCACCTCCGTCTCCTGTGGCCAGACTGTCACTTGCACCTCATACTCGCCGGACACCCGCTGGTTCACAGAGGCGTGCGGGCCGGCCGTAATGACGGATGAGGCGCCGAAGATATATTTTATGTGCATCGCGTACTGCTCCGAGTCGTTGTAGAATATCCACGACCCGTCGGCCGCAACGCAGCGGTAGAGAATGCCATTCTTGAAAGCCGGGGTGTAGAAGCCATTGATGGCGGGCTGTCCGTAGCGATACGGCTGCGGGTTGTGAGCGGCGTCGTGTGGATCCAAGTAAGGGCACGACTTCAGGGGGTCGATGTGAGCCTCGCCGAACTCGTCGACAGCGGCTGACGAGGAGACGCCGCCGGCTCCTGTTGCCGCAATTTCGTTCGAATTCGGCGGAGACAGAGAGTTGGCAGCCGACATGTGCAAAGATTTTCGAGTCATGTCAGCCGCAATAGCGGCGCCGTAGAGGTGCTGTTGCTCCGCCTCCAGCCGTGCGCATTCCGCCTCCAGATCCTCCAGCTCCTTCTCCTGCTGCTTGCAATACAACATGTAGTGACGAATGAGGTCGTACACGTCGGCATCGCGCACATTGCTCGTGAGAAAGGCAAAGTCGCCGCTGTCGTCGCTCGTGATATCCGAGTGCGACAGTTCCGCAGGCAGTGCAGGGCTGGCGCCGACGAGATGACTTGCACAGTGCACAACACTTCCCTCGAAGCCCCCCACGCCGATTTGGTTAACCTCGCTATCGTGCGAGCTTTTGAAGGTTGACGAGGAGCCAGCCCCCAACGCGGACGTGCAGGCCGCTGCAGGGGTGCAGGGAGCCGGTCCCCGCGCCGCGCTGCCAAGGGTAGAGGCAGTCAGCATATCGCCCGCGGTGTCTGTCAAGCCGAACGATGACGGTGGCCGCAGGAACTCCTCCAGCATGGCATCCGTGACGGAGTCTTCGTCGCAAACGGGGCGGATGATGTTGCCGTCCATTGGCGTATATATACGGGTGTGGGCGAGTATCACGCTTACCGGCTGCGACACCATCAACTGCAGAAAAAAAGCGAAGCATTCAGCGCTGCCGCAAGAGCACGGCGAAGTGTGCGCGACGGCCACAAAGGAAGAACCTCTCGGTGGCCCGCGCAGATACGCCGAGGCAGAGACGAGCACGTCGACAGGATCTCCTCCCTGATGTGCTCGGGGTGGGGGGAGGGAGAGGTGAAAGGGGCATGAGTGACAATGGCGTCGCACGAGGCAGACGGTAGAGAAGAATCATTCATGATGCGACCGCAGTCTTCCGCTGATGGACGCGGGGCTGTTTGAACTCGCCCGCTGAGGAACGAGCGAGAGAGGCTAGGCACGAAAACGACGGCCAGCCGCCAGAGGGATGGGATGGAACTGCGCTATGTGTGCCCCGTCGAGAGCGCAAAACGCCCTTAGAAAACGCCGCCGCAGTTGCGCACGCTCAGTGAGCACACAGACATCGCTTTTTCATGAGGGAGAGAGAGGCAGAGAGGGTATGCGCACACGCGCGCTGCCCATCACCCCCCTACTACCCACCCTCGCCTCGTTTCACACTTGCGCATTGGTTTACAGGCTACAGAGAAGACATCCAGATGAAAACAAGAAAAAAAAAACAAAGACAAATGGAGAGGGAGGGAGACGTACAGCGACACAGACAACGACACACACACACGCCCACCGCGGTACGCCACTACGTGTGCGAAGGGAAAGATGGAGACGAACGACGAGAGAGGAAAGCACAGAGAAAGAGGCGCGCGGGGAAACGGAGAAGAGAGCGGGCTGTGTATCTCGAGAGTCAGCAAGCAGCGGTGAAACTCCACCAACTCGCAAAAAAACAAAAGACAGCAAACTGCATTTTCGCTCATCGGTCCCTCACGTTCGGCACCTCCTTCTATCACCCCACCTTCCCTTTCATGCCTCCTCTTCCCCTTCAAGAGACCTCAGTGCATGCACTACCAACACGTGAGCTCGCCCCCCCCCCTCGGGAAAAATCCAGAGATTGGTGTAGACAATGAAGCGGAGGACGCCGTAGAGGAAAACAGAGCAACCTCAAAAGGCGTGGAAATTTATGCGAAAGGAGCCGTAGGGAGTCCCTAAAAAGCGCGACACTGACACACACACAAAAAAAAAACGGCGGGCATACAAAATTTGGTTGGCGGCCATCAACGTCGTCACGGAACAGATGCGTATCACCCATGGGATCGGTACAGGAAAGAGTAGGCTAAAAAAGACAAAGAACAGAGAAACCACCTTCCCAGGAACGCTTCAGAAACAAGATGGCGAAGAACCCCCAAGCAGTCACCACAACATCCCCAAGGCATACGAGCGCGCAAGGCGTGACACACATCCACACACACAGCACCTCTGGAAAAGGCGGAGGGAGGCAGAGAAAGAGACATGACGATATATGCGACGGCCGTACAGCAGAGTGCGCAGCCGCGGCAGGGGGGAGGGGGGAGCAAAAAAAAAATACAGAAGAAACCACACGGAAAACGAGCCGCGCACCGCCGCCGCACCCCCAACCCGTTGCCCCATCGTCTCAAGACACCGCCTCCCTCCCCCCCTCACACACTGCAAACGGCAGCAACGATACGATGAGGTACACCAAACAGAAGATAATCATAGGCACCAAAGTAAGATTGGACCCCGCATCAGCACAGCTGGAGACGTGCACGCGCACACATGCGATGGAGTGAGCCGAAGAAGAGAAGTGAAAAAAAAGCGGCCTTCTTTTTCGAGTTGTTGTTTGATAAGATCTCTGGCCTACTCCCCGCTGTTCCTAAAGTTGTGCAGAGGTTTGGAGGACGAGAAGGAGGCTTCACTGTGTGGCGGCGCGCATGTGTACGTGTGTGCCTGTGTGCTGCCTGTCTGTCAAGTCACTCATCCAGCGCCTTGTGGGGGTGCGTCTCGGTGAATGGACATCTTTTTTGATCAGTGGTGCACCGAAACACGAGGGCGAGCAAAAGGAAGGAAAACAATAACAACAGTGAGTTCACAGCACAGGTGGCGCGCGCACACACACACGCCCTGGAGAGAGTGTGCACCGATAGGGGGGAGGAGGGGAAAATCGGTGTCTACCGCCTTTTTCTGGGGGGGGGGGGGCATAAAGGGGGATGAGTAGTCAACAGCATTGCAGGTGATTTCGCTGCTCCACCGAGTAACATAAAGAAGGGGGAGGGAGGAAAGGGCAGAACACGATACACAAAACGGACCATAGAAAACGCTCGCCTTCGATACACACACATCACACACCACAGAGAGAAAAGAGAGGAGAAACGCTACAGGAAGGGAGAAAGTCGACGAGAGAACCCGACAAAGGAGGAGAGCGGCCCATCACGCAGACGCAGGTGAGTGCACTCATCTTTTTGTGTGTATGTGAAGACCCTCGCCACGAACCTTTGGCGCCTGCATCGGCGCTGTCCTTCTCGCGCACACGCTCACCTGCCTTCGCCTCTGCCCTTCCTTTCCTTTGCTGTGGAGAGTTGTTCTCCTTAACGTCCAACCCCGCAATCGACAAATCATCACCGCACGGCTGCAGTCCCCTGCAACATATACGAAGCTGATAACTCGACCAACCACGCCGCTACGGCCGCTGAGACTCCTGCTGCGTAGGGGAGCGCGTGCACTTCAGGTGGTACGCGGTCAAATCACCGTGGTGGACACGTACGTCACGGGGGCCTTGCCAGGAAGCCGCACCTGGCTCTCCACCTCGGCCGACGGCAGCTCTTCCGAGCTGTAGGCGATATAGTTCGTGAACACCTTCGAGCTGCTGTGAATGCGTTTCGCTTCCACCCGCACGTTGCCCTCCAACTTATCGGCCGACATTATGCTGATCACGTACGGTCGATCGTAGTTGCTCCTGACGCCCTTTAAGTGCATGCGTGGCACGAGTTGGTACTTTTCCTCGGCCTCCAGCGTGAACCACATGGAGACGTCACGGCCGACAACAAAGTTGAACTCCTCAGAGGGCATCGTCGGGTTCCAGCTGGTGTTCTTCTGCACCCGCTGCACGCCGCCCTCCGCCTTGGACACAGTGAGCATAATCGGGGCAAAAAGCGCCGCGCCCTCCTTGCGGTCCACGCCGCGCTTGTCGGGTTGCGAGAGGGTGAAGAGCACCCGGGTGGACTCCGAGGCCGTGATCTCAAGAACCGCGCTTGGGATCGTCTTGCAAAACACGCCCTTCACACGGTAATCTGTTGCGTCGGGGTTCGCAAACAGAACACCGCCTCCGTCGAAGTACTGGGTGGCGTCATCCCAGCACATCCAGAAGCTGCCATCCTGCGGGTCCTTCTGGGCACCGCAGAGGAGGCAGGCATCCCGATTCTCATCCCACTGCCTCGAACCGTAGCTCCATGCTCCAGTCCACTTGCTCGACGAGCGCCAAGGGTTGCGCACCTTGAACAGCAGGGTATCGCACTCCTCGACCATCACAACGCGCTCTAAAGAGTACGTGTAGCCGAGATGTAAGCCAACCTTCCTGTAGCGGGCGCGGAACGCCGCCGCATCGCTCGCCTGACTGCGGCCCAGGTAGCTCTCTGAATTGTGGCCTGGAGTGCTGAGCACAACACAGGCACCAGAACGGGAAAACTGCACCAGCGCATTGGCCAGTGTGCCCGCCTTTCCCGCGTCTGTCGTTGCCTCCTCCCACTCCTTGTCAAAACGGCACATCGGCGAGCCGCTCAAATCGGCGAGAGCCTGTAGAGCGTCGCCGCCAGTGATCGCGGCATAGGAGCCATGCAGCTTCGCATACGCCTTTTGCAGCAACGAGGTCCACATCTCCGCCGGATTGTCGTACGAGCGCGCAAACACGGGCATGCGGTTGAACGTGGGCAAGTAGTCGTCAATGATGAGGGTGTGCCACCAGCCGTTTTTGTTGACCAGCACGCGGTACGCACCCACCGCCTTCTCCGCCGATGAGCCCTGTGCAAAAATGTTTCGGACCGCCGCCTCATTCTCCGCCATGATGGCCACAGCACACATAAACCACGAGTCGCCGAGGTTACCCGGTTCGATGGACAAGGCCAGCACTGGCCCGCAAATGTCGTTCACCGAAAGGCGGTTATTATCCGACAGGTACTGCGTCGGGCGCATCATGGCCATCTCGGGGATGGTGCGGGTGTCCCTGCCGGCGCGTGCGACCGCCTCGCCGTTCGGCGGGAACTTTAGGTCGACGTACGGCGTTCCTGTCTCCATGCAGCGGTGCAGAATCGCCTCCTCGTCCATCCCTTCGGTTACAAGAGAGCGAACGGCCTCTGTCTCCGCTTCAGCAGTGCCGTTGGCAGCTGCACACGCATCGTGGCGGTACTGTCCATCGAGGGGCTTGATAGTGATGCTGGTCCTGTATCCGTTGGCGGTGCCGGAGACCAAATGCACCGTTTCCAGCGGGTACACGACGGCGTGTGCGCACGTCCAGCCGTCCTCTACCTCCTCCAGCTCTGCCCGCTCTCCAGCGACGATATTCGAGCCCGGGCCGAAGCGAACGGTCACATGCGCCTCGTAGTCAAGGGAGTCGTTGTAGACGTACCACGAGCCTTCTTTCACGATGCAGAAAATGATGCCACCCTCGAAGTAGAACTTCACTTCTCCGCCCACTACAGTGCAGGCGTTATAGCGGTACGGGCAGGCACGGCTGTGGGCGCAGATGGCATCAATGCGCTCGGCGCGCAGATCCTCCACGGCACTCGCCACTCTAAACTCAATCTTGCGCTGCTCTTCCACGCTCGCCGTCTCACTTGACACTTTCGCAGACTGAGCCTCAGGCTGCGGCACTTTCACCTCCTTCGGTTTCTTCGTCTCCTTCGAGTTGCAGCACCCCATTCTCTATCGGCACAGTTTGTGAAGATAGTCAAGACAATCGTACGAGAGATGGGCGGCTGTGCAGTGAAGTACCGTGAATGCGTGCGTATCTTCTATCAAAAAGAGGCAAGTGAGCGAAAAAGAGATGAGAGGAAAAGGGGGGAGACAATAAGGGCAGCAAACCGACGTGTGTGAGGGAGAGCGAGAATGGCTGATAATAGCTTGGGCTTGTGGGTGCGTGTGCGCACAACAAACGTATGCGGGTGGTTGGTGCTCACAGACTGTGGGCGGGAGTGAACGCATGTCGACATTTCCGTTCGCTCGCCAGCGTCAGAGAGAAACAGAGCGGGAAGAGAGAAAAAGTCACACGGAGGGCAAGAGCGGCTCAGCATATATTCGTCTCCGTCGATCAGACTTCACGTCTGCGGCCCTGCCCCCTACACCACGGGGCCACACGGGCCGGTATCGAGCACGCCTTTACACAAGCGCGTCCGTACCCGAGCACACCAGGACACGGGTACCGACGAGAGTGCAGAGCCAACGGTCCTTCCAGCTTTCCGGCTCCATTCCCAGTAGCACCATTTCTGTTCCTTCGCACATTCATGCAGGATCACCGCCCTGCAGATGTCCGCAGCAATCTCGCCGAAGCGTGTGCAATCAACCCTGCACCCCGCACGGCAGGTGCGTCATAAAGTCGTCACAAATCGCACAATCTGCCACACTCTAAGTACTCCTCAAAGAAAGCAGAGACGAAAAGCGTCACCGGCACATAAGTCAACAGCAAATTCAGCACACAGCCCAAGGCTTCAAATGCGCCCTGCACCGCCCGGTGCGTTGCCGCACCTACGCCGTCGGCGGGGCCACGTCCCCATCGCGTGCCCGTGATGCCGGCTGCCTCTGTCGCCCGCCTCACGCCAGCGGCTCCCCATCCGCCCAATGTCGCGTCGCCGCAGATGCCGCACACAGCGCCGGTCGTCGGCGGCGGCCTGCTGCGCCGTCGCGTGCTCGCTGCGGCACACCAGCACCGCTTGTCCACCTCACCCTCGGCGCTCCCGGAAAGCGCGGCCAGCCATCGGCCAGCCAGCGTAAAGCGCCACCACACAGAAGGCAGCCGCCCCGACCCCTCCAGAGGCCGCCGCCGTCCACGAGCACCAATCACCACGGGCCCGGCCCTCAATCACAGTCGCCGCAGGCCACGCACCAGCGGGTCCAATTTCAGGCTCCCAGTGGGTTCCCCGTGCAGTACCCTGACGGCTCCTCCTCCAAGGCAAACGCCGTTCGCATCCCCGTCGCAAGCAACTCCTGCAGCACCGGGGGGAGGGTTGGGGGGTACTTCCGCTTCGTCGCTGTTGAGAGCGACCCTCAACCGGCATGCCCGGCTGCACCGCCGCGGACTCCCCGCCCTCTGCGCCGCCTCCCGCGCCATGGCGACGAGGCGCTCGTGCGCGACGGGGCCGTCCTCGACAACGCTCGCCGGGCACGTGGCGCGCACACCGCTCAGCAGGCCTTCCGCGCTGTCTCCCGCGGCTCGTTCGTGCGCAGCGGCGGCTGGGTCGTGCCGCAGACCCGCGGCCGGCGCTGGCCGGGGTCCAGCACCACGCAATCTGCGCCGCACCCGCCAGCGCTCGAGCTGCGCGGGCAATCGGGGAAGGAACACACGTCAGGGCATGCGGGAGCATGCCGCACAACAGGCAGCAGCGCCACCTGTGCCGCCTACCGCGCACAGACAGATGCCGGCGATGCCGCTCAGCATTCCGCCTACCCAGTGCGCGGGAGTGAGTACCTTTGTCGGCGCATGGGTGTTTCCCCGTTTTCGTGTGCGGGGGTCGCGCTCACTTCTGGGGTGTCGCTCCCCATCCTCGTGCTTCGCCAACAAGCACGCATGAGACAAGCGCCAAGGCGCAGCAGAGAAGAGAGGGGCAGATGAAGAGGAACGAGTGCACATGGAGGCTGCGTCGCCAGGAGGCACACACACACGCACGCACGCACACGCGCGTGCGCACATACTGGCACATAGACCGGCGTACACGCGCACGCACATAGCACAGCCGCGCCGCTGGCAGCAGCAAGGTGCTCGCCGCCCCCTCCACCCCTCTCCTCGGAGAAGAGGGCGACGCCAGTGCCGGCGCGCACGCTGTCGGCGTCGGCGAGTTGAAGGCACGAAAGCATGTGTGCGAGAGAAACGTGAACAGCCGCACGCGCAGGAGGACGCGGCACAAACGGAAAGACAAAGCGAGGAAAAAGGAGGGCAGAAGCACGCGCACGCACGCGCTCTGCCGTTTCGGGTGGCGACAAACGCGAGCGGTCGGGGGCCGGACGAACGCGTCACATGTTGCGACGGTCGCGTGCGCGTGCTCCTCCCCTTCGGTTTGGCGGTTTACGTTTTGCGTGTCTGCCAGAGGCAGTGCGGCACTTGTCGACGCCCCGCTCTACCGGCAAGTCCACAAACACGCGAGTTCAAGCACAGCTCACCCCCGCCTCGGTTGCACCACGGCTGCATCCCGGTCACCACGGACGCAGTGCCTGCCGCTGAGCCGGGCCATGCGCCTTACCGGCTCATCCTGTCCGTGCGCGTCCCCTCATCGGGTACGTGCAGCGCTGGCGGCGCCAGACGGAGAGCCGGGCAGACGGCATGCCACGGTGCAGGCGGGACGCGTCCAGGGTCCTGCTCGAGGGCGGAGGCGGAGACGTCAGTCGGGTGGGTAACAGGGGGTGGCCTAGGTGCATGCCCGGCAAGCGCCGAGAGGAGGTTGGCCAGCCGCAGGTCGGGGCCCTCTGAGGCCCTGCACTACGCCGCCATATGCCATGCCTCTCGCTCACTCGCTTCAAGCCGCGGCATGCCGTAATACGGTGTGGACACTCTCTACACCCGCGTCTGGAGGACTCGGTGGTGTGATGAGGCAACCAAACAAGCAAAGCAAAAGAAGAAACGACACACGGAAGGCACAGAGATAATAAAGACTAAGCAAGCATATACTGAGGCGCACGCACGCACGCAGGCACCCCGAACACCTCGTTGGCCTGCGGAGGACGGAGAGAAAGGAGAGCACCGAGCGGCGGGCGCCACCAAGAACACGAGAAGAGAAGAGGAAACAACAGCAACAAAACAAGAACGGACAGAGAGTGCGCCGACGACTTCCCTGTCGTGGCGCCGCCTTCTCCGTGTGGGTGCGAGGGGCGCGGGGAGTCGCCGCAGCAAGGGAGAGGCGACGTGGAAGGGGCATCCACTGAGGAAGGGGGTGGAGGGTCACAAGGGCGCGGGCACGTGCACACACGCACACCCCGTGCGGCACAGTAGCCCATCGAGCGGAAGCGCGCGTCAACGAGAAACCGCAGAGAAACGAGAGACGGAGAAGAGCAAAGCGCAAGCGCCACGCGCACATGTCCGACGTCGCGTCGCCTTCCGTGCGCCGTGGGCGCCTCCCCCGCCCGCCTCGCCAGCCTGGCCCTCCCCCCCCCACGGCCTCGCCCGACCCCGCACTCCCCTGCACGCCGGGGGGTGCCCTCGTGTGCGCCCCCGCGCGCGTCGGTGTGCGCGCACACGAAAGGCGTGCATGAGGCGCTAGCAAAGAGGAAGACGACCTGCAACCGCCCGCCGCTGCGCCTGCGCATGGGCCTCTGTGGCGCCTGCACCCGCCACAACCACACCTGTGGCACCCCGTCTCCCCTCCCTCCACCACTCCGTTCGAGGAGTCCCTGCGGTGTGCGCGAGGGGGCGAGGCAGAGACGGGGGAGAGGGGGCGCGGGAGAGACACCACAAACACGCGCGGCGGCGACTGCGAGGCACGGAGGGTGGACGGAGGCTGGTGACCGATGCGGTGCGGCGTTGCGTCTCCCGCCGCGCTCCTTTCGCTGCCCTCGCCGCCACGCTCCTTCGCATTCCCGCGTTGAGGTCCGGCCAGCGACGGCCGCGCCACCCCCTCGCTTCCCCTCTCGCGCTCTCGCTTCGCAAACGGTGCGCTGCCCACTGCAAAGCGCCGGGCGCCGTGCAGCACAGCAGAGGCAAAAGCGAAGAGGGAGCGGCGGCAACTCAGCGGAAGACACGCGCTGGGGAGGGGACGGGGACGAGGACGTCCCGCTGGAGCTGCCGCGCTGCCGTCGAGTTCGCCCGTCGCTCCCTGCGGCACTCTCCCTCCTACTCCTCCGGTGCTTTTTGAGACTCCTTCTCCTGCTCCTTCGATTCCGCACCCTCACCGGACTCCCCAATTTGCAACGGGACCATCAGGAAGATGATGTCGAGGATTCCCAGGATCCAGGCAAACACGAAGAGACCAAAGCCGGTGCCGAAATTGTAGACCAGATTCAGCGTCGTGCAATTCGGTTCTTCATTGACTCTGTAGGTCACCGCCATGACCGCCCAGACAACGCAAGCGGCGGCAGCGCCCACGATGTTCAGCGCCAGGCAGAGCCAGCGGAAGCCAGAGCAGCAGTACAGCAAAAGAAAGCCAAAGAGGAACGCCAAGCCGTACACGAAGATGGTGATGACAGCGAACGCCTGACCAATGCGGAAGTTTCTGCGGCGGATGGGGCAGTTCGCCCACCGTTTGTCCGACGGGTTGGTTACTTTGGGCGCTCGGCAATCGCTCTTTGCACCCCATAAGGTTACGCATACCCTGGCACTAGAGCCCGGACCGTGTTTGAGGTAGAACATGTCCACCCCCGTACCGATCATCACGCACAAGAGCGCGATGAACTGCAGGACCACGTAGATAATGACGCCGAGCTTCAACGCCATTTTCGAAGCCTCACAACGAAGAGCTGAGAGAGGCGAGGCGGAGGCACGCAGGAGAAAGAGCGAAGCGCAGGGGGTCGAGATGGCGCAACAGAGCCGGCGAGGAGGGCACAGGGGGGTGCAAGCCGAAGACAGCGAGGAAGAGCCTTGACAGCATATGCAGATATGCAGGCGTGCACGTGTCGCCGTTGCATGTGCACGCGCGCGTTGTCGGCGTTCGTTTGGTTGTGCGCGCGTGTATCGAGAGGGCAAAGACGGATGGCCAGCGCGGGCGCGAGTGGAAAGCGGCGAGGAGAGAGAGGGAAGGGACGGAGAGACAGAGAGTGGGGGGAGGCAGGGGGAGGAGACAGGCAGGTGAGACTGCCAGGCGTGCACAGCGGGAGCGCATGGGCCAGTAGTGGCTGGCATGCACACAGGCAAAAAGGATCAGGAGAGGAGGCCGGCAGATGTGCCGCGCGCCGCAACGGCAGCGAGGGAGAGACAGGCGCGCACGAGAGGGGGGGCAAGCAGAGAGGACAGAGGGCACTGCTCGCTACCCTCCGGGCAGCCCCGCTCCACCCCTCGCGCCGCACACAGCCCCCGCACCCGCAGCGTCCTCCTCCTCGCGACTGGCCCCGCCCCCTTCGTTTAGCCGCGGCTGCAAACAAGTCGCGCGCCGCACCGCGAGGACGAGGGAAGACGGTGCAAAGACACGCAGTCGCACAACCTACCGCACGGGGGCCTCCCGCTGCGTCATTCTCGTTTCGGCGTTGCCCTAGCAGCACCTGCGTGCGCAGGGGAGGCGAGGCGGCCTCGGTGTGTGTGCGGGCGGGATGCAGCACCGCCCACCACGCACCGTCGCAGCCCAGCACCAGCCCCCTCCATAGGCCCACACAGCAGAAGACACATCGACCACAGCACCGCCGGTGGAGACACCGGCACACAAAAGCACCGCCATCGTCGCGGCCCTCACGCACGGCACCGCCGCGACAATCCGCCGACACCACCGGCGCCGCACCGCCACCGCTCATCCCGCTCGCGGCACACAGCAGGGAGAGACACGGCGGGCGCAGACGGACCGAGCACGCGCAGACACCGCACCGCAGCAGCCCTGCACCACAACAAAGGCGGAGGCCGCCAGTGAGCAGGGGGTGTGAGGCGCAGCGACCCCGTGTGCGCGCGAGGGGGCGACGAGGGCGGCAGTGCCCGTCGCAGCACGTGAGGGGGACCCTACGTCAGCGCACACGCCCCTCCGCCCCGACACCCACGCGCTCGCACACATCCACCACCAGCCCTCCCCCGTCACATCCTCATCTCACCTCGCGTCTACAGCCACCAGCACCGGGAGGCGCAGCACAGAAGCTTGTGGCCGAGCAGCCACGCACACCCTACGGGATCGCACAACGCCATGCCCCGCAGCGCCGCACGGCCCTCAGCAGCCTCTCATTCGTGCGCCCTCCCGCCCGCACACGGCGCTCATCAGACGCGGCAAGCAGCTCATCCAAGCCGCCTCCGTTCCTGCGCACGGCGTCCACAATCACCTCCGTGCCGAGAACGGCTCCAGTGGGAGGGGTCCGTGGACAGGTCCAGCAGTGGCAGTAGCGTGCTCGCCACGGCCAGCGACTCCGGCGGCAGCACCGCCACGATGTGGCACATGCGGCGACCGCACGCCAGCGTCAGCGCCCCGCTCCACACACGCCTCAGGATGTCCGCCGCACGCGGCCTCAGCACAGCCACGCGTGTCTCGGTATTCAGCATGGACGCGGCCGTGCAGCATGATGCCGACATAACGCCGAGCAGGTCGTGGCAGGCCTCGACAGCTGGCACACCAAGTGCCTTGATGACGCCGCGCAGCGCGTCCTCCCTGCCGCAGACGTCCACGACGACGCCGACCGTCTCCTCCCTCGCCGGTTGCGGCGCAGCGCAGCGACCTCCTACCGCGCGCAGACTACGCGGTGAGGCCCACAATGCGACGGTGTGCTGCGCCTAGCCGGTGAAGCACCGGCCAAATCCAGCGCCCCTGCGCCATCCCGGCGAACGTCCTTCCACAGGCAATGCGCCGCGTTCACGGTTGACGATTGGGGCATCGTCGTCGTTGCTGGCGTCGCTGCCGCACACAGCGACGTCGATGGTGGTCGCGCCTGCTGGAGGCACCCTCACGCAGAGCGTCCTCGCCGCAAAGCGCCCCGGGTATGTGCGCCGATGCGCCACGCGGCCCTTGCAGCTCCACACAAAGAGCGCCGAGATACCGCCCGGTGCGCTGCCGCACCTACGCCGTCGGCGGGGCCATGCCCCCATCGCGTGCCCGTGATGCCGGCTGCCTCTGTCGCCCGCCTCACGCGCGCGGGTCCCCATCCGCCCAATGTCGCGTCGCCGCAGAGGCCGCGCACAGCGCCGGTCGTCGGCGGCGGCCTGCTGCGCCGTCGCGTGCTCGCTGCGGCACACCGGCACCGCTTGTCCACCTCACCCTCGGCGCTCCCGGAAAGCGCGGCCAGCCATCGGCCAGCCAGCGTAAAGCGCCACCACACAGAGGCCGCCGCCGTCCACGAGCAGCAATCACCACGGGCCCGACCCTCAACCACAGTCGCCGCAGGACACGCCCCAGCGGGTCCAATGTCAGGCTTCCAGTCGGGTCCGCGCGCAGCACCTTGACGGCTCTTCCTCCAAGGCAGACGCCTCTCGCATCCCGGTCGCAAGCGACTCCTGCAGCACCGGGAGGGGAAGGGGTGGGGGGCACTTCCGCTTCGTCGCTGTTGAGAGCAACCCTCAACCGGCATGCCGCCGAAATCGTCGACCCTGCTGCTTGCCCCACACCGCAAAATGAGCCTGCACCCCGCATGCCGGCAATCGGCGCACTAGCTTGCTCATTCCTAGCACCTTGCGCGGCCCAGCAAGGGCAGCCAGCCCGTCTCGCTGTCACCGTTGGCATCCCCTCAGCGCCTGAGCGTCAGCTCACCGGTATGGCGCTCAGCTCAGAGGGCATCCGGCCAGCCGCTCACAACAAATACGGGGGCTCAGACCCCTCAGGCATGGGTACCCGGCGAAGGGGACGCCCTCCGGTCCACCACTCCACCAGCGTTGCACACCGCGCCCAGCCACGGCCAGCCGTCCAGCGCGGCGTAATCCCTGCATCCCTCCGCGGCGGGCCGCCGGCACACCGCTCGCGGCCACAGGATAGGTCGCCTCCCCATCAGCCCATGTCTCTCTCACAAAACGCAGACGACGGAGCCGGCAGCGCTACGGCCGCAATCGCAGCATTTCATTACGGCCGCGGCCCCGCGCGTAGACCTTGCCACAGCTCTTCGCCCGCCGCCTCCGCTCCGCCCGTAGTGCCGCGCGCACGACCGCAGCATCCACGGCCGCTACGCCGCTCGCATGCAGCGGCGCCGAGAGCGGTAGTCCCTCCCCGCACCGTCGAGAGGGTGTTCTCCGGGCCGGCGGTCGCTGGGCGGCGCTGGCATCCCCATGGCACCGGCGAGCAAGGCGTCCACGCACTCAGGCCGGGGGCTATCCTCAGCCGACGGCGCCGCAGTGGCAAGTGCGATGCCTGGAACTCCGCTGTTCTAACGCGGAGGAAGCAACTGAGAAGAGCGCCCGTGGGTCCTCGTCCGTCGGTGCCGGCGCACGCGAGGATGCACCCCGGAGGCGGCGATATCCATGCCCTCTCACGTCTGCCGCAGCGCGTCCCACGTCCGCACCCGCTCCTTCTCCCGGCAGCGGGCGCGGGCACCTTCCACCCATCTGCTGGCAGCCGCTTCGAGGCAGCTGCCCTGGGCGGGGTCCTCGAGGCGACGGACGAACTCCTCCGACACCCGCACGTCCTCCCGCAGCACCATGATCATTCAAACACCCGCAATCAGCCCATCGGAGCCCAGCGGAAGAGGCCCCCCCTTCTGCACCGTCACCACCACAGCCGTCTACGCAACACACCTCTCCGGCACACCTCGTAACGGCGTGAGAGAGGGATCGCAACGGAGTGGGATCCGTGGAACCTGGTATGAGGAGCTGCCGTGCATCCAAGCCCGTTCGCAGGGACGGGCGCACTTGCTGGCAGGCCTAGAGCGGAGAGGAGAAGGCAGCCAGGAGAAGGGGAGCGCGTCGATTCCCCATCAGCATCCACTGGCCAAGGCGCACGCCTGCACCATAAGGGATATTCGTGAATGTCCGCATGATAGACGCGAAGAGAGTTGAGGGGAGTGTGGAAGATAGGGCACCGCAGGAAGTGCGGCTATCCAGGGGCGAAGGTGAAGATGGTAGGGTTCCGGTCCGCGCATCAACGGCGCTGACATCGTTGACGGTAAGAAAGGAGCGAAGCGAAAAGTGGAAATGCCGGTGAGACGGGCGCACAGGCACGGCGTTCACACAACGAGCGAGAGAAAAGGGATCACAACATGAAAGAGAGACGAATGATTCTGAAGACGAAGCTGTACGACAGCTAACGCCTGGCGTGTGGAAAGATACCGCATGTATGACGGGCAAGGGTGGCGACGCTGTTTACGTGCATGTCACACTGCTATGCCTTTCGAATGTGGAAAGGTGCCGGTACCTGATTTTGTGGGTAGTCATCCAGCGAGGCTGAAGCTCAAGTGCCTCACGCAATGCCTCAACGCGCACGGGTACAAACCACGAAAGCGTCCAGCACACAAACGCGGACCGCTTGCCGTGAGCGCGCGCCGCACTTGCAGACCCTTTTATTATTGGAAGGGGTACGTCTGCTTCACGTTGGTGGCCTCGAAGACGGTGATGCCGGCCTTTACGCGGGGTGCACCGCCGCGCTTCTTGTACTGAAACTGCACATGTGTCGCTACCTCCCCGTTCACGTGGAAAGATGCCAAGTTGCGGAACGTCGGGCACGTGTCGGGCAGGTGCACAAAGGACACCCGCAGGCCCCTCGCGGTTGACTTGCTGGGCGTTAGCATGCCCAGGGTGAAGTCCATCGGGCCGTTTTGGTTCGTCGCCATGATGCGCGGAATGACGTAGAACGGCCCTTGTGCGGGGTCGAGCTCGAGCTCGAGGCCAACGTCACGGGCAAGCATGTACTCGTACTTCTCTGGTGGATGCACCTCGGGGTTATCGGTGCTGAGGGCCACAATCTGCTGCATGCCCTTCTCCATGTTGTGCCCCGTGACGGAGATAAGCAGCCCCTTGTACAGCTGATCCGGGTCGTCGGGGCTCCGCAAGCGGCGGTCCTTCTGAGACAGGGTGAAGAGCATCTTCTGCTGCTTTTTGAGCTCGATCTTGAGCACCACGGACGGAATGATACCAATAAACTGGCCAGGGAAGCGATACTGGTACCAGGCCTTCTTCACCATGCAGACCCCGCCGCCCTCAAAGAACTGAACCGCGTCCCTCCACTCTATCCAGAAGGTGCCGTCGCTCACCTTGCTCGGCTTGCACGACCGACGCACCAAGGAGTGCTTCTGCCACTTGGTGCTGTTCTTGCCCCATGCGCCGGTCCACTCGTCACCGCTTCCCCACGGGTTGCGGATCTTCAGCAGCTTCACTCGCGGGATGACAAACTGGCGCACCTTCAGCACCGAGTAGGAGTGGCCGGTGCTCAGTCCCGCCGCCTTGTAGCGCGCCTCAAGTGAAGCCTCGTTCGCGTTCCCGCTACCAGCGTTGTGCAAGCTCGTCTGCGTGCCTGGAGTGCTGATGGAGATGAGGTAGCCATTCTTGCGGTAGCGCAGCAGGTCCTTGAAGAACTGCGATGCGGCCTCCTCCCCGTTCGCCGCCGCCTTCCACGCGTTTGTGAAGGAGTACACCGGAAACCCCGTCAAATCCTGCAGGGCGTGCAGAGGATTGCCGCCGACAATGGACGCATACGAGCCGTGCAGCTTGGCGTACGCCTTCTCCAGCAGCGACACCCACAACTCGTACGGGTCCCCGGCGGAGCGGGCAAAGTAAACGGCTCCATTGTACGTCGGCAGGTAGCTGTCCACAATGACGTTGTGGAACCAGCCGTTCTTATTGATGTACACGCGGTAGCCGCCCGCCCGCTCCTCTTTCTTTCGCTGAGACTGGGAGACAGGGTGGCGGAAAATGTCCTTCACCATCGTCTTGCTCTCCGCCACGACCGCGATCGAGCACATGAGCCAGCAGTCGCCGAGGTGACCCTGCCCAATGCCGGCAGCGCTCACGCCGTGGCGGAACAGCTTGATCTCCTTGTGCGCTATCGCCGGTATGTAGTCCTGCGGCCGTTTCCACGTGATGGCGTGCATGTTTGACACGCTCTGCTTGTCGTGAGGTCGCCTCAGAGCAGCCTCAGATGGGTGGAAGCGCATATCGATGTAAGGGATCTTGCTCTTGCGGCACTTGTACAGGATTTCCTCCTCGCTGCGGCTCACCCCAGCCACGCCGGCTACTTTTTGCGTCTCGTTCATGCACTTCGCCTTCGCCTCGCGGTTAATCTTCTCAATGTAACCCGGGGCCAAGTCGCGCGACATGCACGCGGCGCTATACAAGATCTGCGTCTTCTTGGCGAACTTCACGTACGGCAGCGTCTCCAGGGGGTAGACGACGACGGAGCACTGCGTCCCACCGTTGGGCGTCTTCCTCACCGTCGTCCGGCCATGCTGTGTTTTGTACACGGCCGTCGTTTTTTGAAAGGTGAAGGTGACGTGCATCTCCATGTCCAGCGAGTCGCTGTAGAGAAACCACTTGTGCCTGTCTACCTCTACCCGGTAGCATCGGCCGTCTTCAAAGAGGGGGTAGCAGTCCCCCTTGACCGCAGGGCCGCCATACTTGAAGTCGTGCACCTTCTTCTGTTGATAGTGTTTCCCTGCCTTGCTCGTGATGCGGCTGCCGCCGCAGAGCGCCATTAGTCGTTGAAACCACTGCAGCTGTGTGGGTGCGGGAGAGAGGCGGAAGAGAAGCAGGATAAGGATCGCAGTGATGCCGTGACGTATGCGAACAGATCCGTGAAAACGAAACAGCAGACACAAAAAGCGATACTGTCGAGGCCACAGAGATACCACGACAACGAGTAATGACGCAGCACAGAAGATTGTCCTTCTCCGGCGTGTGCCCATTCTCTGCCGTACTGCACCCGCTCACTTCAGCTCTACCCCACGGTCCTGTCACAGGCTCGCGTCGCGTCTTGCGAAGCAGCGGCAGACACGCGGTACAGCCATCCGCCGACCCAGGCCTCCGAGCACGGCCTCTGGCCCAAACTCCACCCGCCCACCCGCCTCGCAGGTCGCCGCGCAGCCTCCCCCATCATTGCCGGTCACCACGCGGTGCAATCCTCCTCAGGCTGGCTCAGGGACCCCAAACCAGTAGACAGCGAGGGCTCCCGGTGGGTGGGTAGCATATGCTCGGGTCGCACGGACGCTTCACCCGCCATATGGGTGGCACAAGCGTGCTCACAGCTGCAGGCCGCTCCGACGCCACACCATCCGTGACCTGGCAACCGACATCGTCAGTAGCGATGCATCGGTCTCACCTCCTCACATCGTAGGCACCTGACTCTACCACTATCAGAGTTGGTTCAGCATTCATCAGGGGATAGGGGGAGTCGGACTGCCTGGCTCCTTCCCACGCCGAGTGGAGGTGCTGGACCCTGAAATGCCGCACACACGGAGGGTGTCCCCCCCCCCTTTTCTGGGGTCACGCAAAAGTGAGAATAACAACAAAAAGGGGAAGAGGTCCAGGCAGCGTTGCACGTCCCGTCTTTCCCTTACGTCCATCCGTCAAGGAAAAGGCCGAGCGCCACAAATGACGAAAGGGAAGCGGGGAAGAGCCCAACGCCCCTTCTCCTCGAGAGAAAAAGGCGTGAGATGCTCAAAACGCGTACGGTAGCGGTCACAAAACTTCTCACGGCACAACGCCGCAAATACAACGCGGCGAGGCCTCTCTCTTTCGGTCTTTGCTGCACTTCCCCGCCCTCACCTCGGGGGAAGGGATGCGCGGACAGGCTCCTTGCAGCGACACATCTGGAAGCGTCAAACAACAGCAGCTAAAGGAGCTCACCCGCAGACTCAAGTGCACGGTGCTTTCCCTCACAACGGCAAACAGCCCGGCCCGTGTGCCATTCGCGGTGCCACTGTTGGTGGTGACGGTGTCCTTCAACGAACAGAGGGGAGAGGGCCAACAGGCGTGTGACGATAGGAGGAAGAGGGGCGCCTGATTTATGCGTTAGAGAACGGTCATTTGGTAGGAGAAGGGAGAAGAGGAGGGAGTCGAGAGATGTGCCACAGGTGAGGAGGGGTCAGTTAGCGAAGCCGCAACTGAACAGAGGAGAGCGGAGAGAAGAGAGGCAAGGCGAAGGCAGAGGTGAGGGGGAAACATGCAAGACGGCTGTGCTTGCTCGGTAACGAGACCTTGCCGAACACGAGAGGGGGAGAAGCAGCGGTGCACATGCCGCCCGTGTCCCTGATCCTTCGCAGAGCTCATCCACGCTGGACCTTCTCGTCCACCATATTGGCGCAGAGGATTGCGCGACAGCAGCGGACTAAAAGTTCTCTGTGGCCCCGCCTCATTTCGGACGTCGCGAAGGCTCCATGTTTTTTTTTGTTGCTTGTATGATAAATCTTCCAGTGAGGGCAAGAAGAGGAGGAAGAGGAACAGCAGAAGCAGCGGTAGCGCAAGCGTGAGAGGCCCAGCACACCTTCGTCAATGCCACACAACAGCCCACAGCACACAACACCTGTAATACGTCAGCCCCTCATGCGCAGCCCATTCTGCCACGTAAGATACGCAGGCGGGGACACCACCTCTGCTGTGCCACCGGCTTGGGTTGTGGTGATCTGCACCGTCCCCGACGCGCCAACCCACACGTTCACGAGCGGAAAGGCCGCGTAGGGAAGCGACAGCTGCGTCGCGGATTCCGGAAGGTGGTTTGTGACGAGGATATAGAAGAAAGGGCGATCGTGGCGGGTCATCCAGTCATGGAGGTTTTCCAAATAGGAGAGACACGAGGCGGCAGCGGTATCGACGAGGAAGTCTAGGTACTGCCCAGACCGCTTGCCGCGGCCATCTGCCGGCACCGTCACCTCGAAGCCGTCGTCATCAACGATCAATAGCGCCGGCACTGCTCGAGTCGTGCGAAATCCCATCATCTCCCGCAGCGCCGCCGTCCAGCCCTCCACATAGATGAACTCGATGTGGCCGAGGGCCGACTCGGACAAGGAGCTCAGTGGAGTGAAGGGCTGCGGCACCTTGGCGTACAGCGTAGATTCCTGGCACAGCACTACTACGCTACCGCCGGCACGCTGGACGGTGTTGATGGCTGCCTGGAAGGCAAGAGACGTCTTGCCCACTGCCCGGGCGCCGTGCAGCAGAAAGCCGTGGCCGTGAAGCGGCTGCGGGGGTCGACTGCCTTCGGGGAAAAATATGCCTGCATCCAATGAGGGACGCGAAGCACAGTCTCTGGAGGGCGCCGCCATGCCGAGCCAGCAGCGGCCCGCTACCCGTGGATCTGCGATACCCTCTGATTACCGAGCGAGAAGAGTACCGAAACAGCTCACAGAGGTGAAGGAATGTGGGTGGCGGAGAAGATAGACGTGGTGGAAGGGAGAAACAGAGAGGTAGCACTGCGGGGGGAGGGGGGGGAGGCTGTACCGTATGAATGCTTCGATGGGCGCCGCCCCGTGACCCCGCGGAGAGCAAAGACTGCCTCGGCAGCTACTGTTAAATTTCTACGAATGTGTCAAGGCCATTTGTGGAATGGGTTGCGTCGAGCGCAGAGGTCTACACACACACACGCGCACATCCCACTGCCGTCATCCACACGAGACGACGCGCTGTGTCGCTGCAACACCGCCTTGGACGCTGTCGAAGCCTCTCCTTTCGTCTGCGTTTCTTTGTGGAGCGCATCACGAACGTTAGCCGCTGGTGAGAGACGCAAAATCCCTCCAGTCGTTCATGGGCTCTAGCGCCACCGCTTCCTGACGTGGATGCTACAAGCAGGCCTCATTCGGCATTGGGGCGCGCGTCGCGACTCCGTCATAGGGGCCCCGCGGTGAGCGGAGCCAGTTTGACTGCCACCAGCCGCCGCCCTCGCTTCTGCACGAGTTCCCGCTCGGCGTGAAAGACGAAGACGACTGCAAAGGTGACCATGGCGACGGGGTGTACGGCAAGGTTTGGGAGCCCTGGCAGATCCGCCTCAGTCGTGCGGAAGCTGTAGCGCACGCCTACCTGGGCGTCCCCCGTCGGGCAGCGCTGCAAACCTGCGTAGCGCGTCGTGAGCGGCAGTTCACGGAAGAAGTTCGTCGGCGACGTCGCCAGCCGCTCGCGACGAGCGTTTCCTCGGCGTAGCGATGTGCGAACACGTAGGCGAGGGATGAGTGAAGAGCTTTCACGTTAAGCATCTCTCAAGCGTCTTCAATCTCACACAGCTTCGCCGCGACGGCGGACACCGCCATGTACTGCTCCAGCGGCGCCACCACATCGACCCCTCGGTAATACAGATAGGCTGCACTCTACGCATTGGTCATGCGCATCTTGAGAGGCCGAGGATAGAGTAAGTACGTGATGCGCTTCTCAGCTATGTGTGCCAGCAGAGCGCAGCTGTGGCGCACGATGACACCAACGCGGTGCTCAACGGACTCCTGGCCGGAAGGCGCTGTGCTGCGGACCCAGGAGGCGATGCCTGCGAACCCGCTGTTGCCCGCGTCCTGCGGCACGCGTGAGGTCGCCGCCTGCGGCGATGGATCGAACAGAAGCAGCCGCTTCATAAGGGCACCTGTGTGAATGGAGAAGAAAGCTGGATCAGGGAAGAGTACTCGCAGCTCTTTGACTCGGGCACGTGAGCGCTGGCCGGCAGTCGCCTGCTGGAGTGCCCACAGCGATCAGCACAGCATCACCGGTGACTGTTGAGGGGAGCGACAAGAAGTGGTGCACGGTAGCTTAGCTGCTGGATACCCCTCTGTCACACAAATACAAACAAGAAGAGACGCACGGAGACACTGATGGTTGGGTGTGTTGCCCGGGGTGTGGGAAGTCGCATAATCCACGATGCCGGTAGCACAAGAGCAAAACGAATGCGCACAGAGCGCGCTCCTGGTTTGACTGGTGTGTGAAGAGGGTCATGCGCATGCTGGCGGGGCACCAGAGGAGTGAGAGGGCAGGAGCGCAAGGCAAGCGATCGAGGAAAGTGCAAACAAAGAGAGGGAAGTCCACCAAAATCATTGAAAATAGTGCACATACAGGTATGCGTGTGCGACGCCACGTGACGAGGACAGACGTCACCAATACCGACGCACTCCTCTGCCCACACGTGTAGTCACCACTTCATGTCTGCCTTCATTCTCGATGGCACGTCACTCTTCGCCTTCGCACGCAGAAATGCCGATCAAAACGCGCCTTTTCTTGCTGGATTACGCATTGTGTGAACAGTTGCCCCAATCACACCACCACCGCCTCCAGTTCGCTTTTCCATTGTAGACACGCACAAGTATACAGAAGCGATTTCACCGGACTCCCTCACTCCTTCGCGGTGCGCGTCACAGAGCCGCCACGTTTCTGCCACGCGGTCTCAAACGTCTCTACCTCCGTTTTCGAGCAACCGCCTCCGGCCGTCGTCCTAGCGCATGCGGCACTGTCAGCGCCGAATGCCACTTGGTAGTCCGTGTACAGGCTTTTCACAAACTCCACAATACCCTCGCAACGCGGCAGCACCGTCATCAGGACGCACAGAACACAGATGCCGCCCACCACATACTGCAATGTGTGTGCCCGATCGATTCGCTCCTGCAGGTTCCCGAGGACACGAAGTCCATCCTCGTACTCAGGGAAGGGGATGGAGGGAACGGGCTTGTCGAGGAAGGAGCAGAGCGGCTCCCAGCCGTCGCCGTAGCGGTACACAAGCAACGCAGAGGGCGGAATCGACACTCGCACACTCTCCTCATACAACTGCAGCGCGACAGCGCGCGGATGCTGCAGTTCGCCATCACTCGCGTTGCTCTCCTTCTTTGCGTGTCTTGCCTTTGCCGTGCCGCGAGAATCCTCGCTAGGGTCACTCGCAGATGTGGGGGAGGGCGCCTTGCTGCCACAAAAACCTCGCTTCAACTCCGCTGCCTCCGCAGCGAAGGAGCGGCGCAGGTCACCGGAGGAGGATATCATGTGGCTCCGAGAGTGTCTCGTGCTCAGAGACGACCTAGGACCAGCCGAGGCCGCCGCCGGCGCTCCTGATGCATCGCCACCAACGACCATCTTGGCGATCATGTTCTGAAAGGCCTGCGTTATTTGATTCTTCGAGGCGCGCTTCGTCGAGATCTGCAAGCGCTCCAGATATGTGTCGTACTTCTCTGCCCACTTATCTTTCTCCGTCTCCTCGACCAGGATTACCTTGGTGTAGCTCGGTGCCTGGCGTAGCAGCACGTCGTACACCATGGCACCCGGTGGGCCGACGACGGCGTCGTAGTCCGCCAGCACCTTGGCAGGCAACGCATTTGTTTTGCCATCCAGCAGCTGGGACCACTCGATAGGGTGGGTGCTGGCGTGGCCCTGCTGGTACGTGGAGCGCAGGGTGTACGGGGTGTAGCCCAACTTACGGAGCGCCGGCGTGAGCGCGCCGCCGTCAGGCAGCATCGTCAGACACAGGACCCGAAGTTGAACAAGAGCTGTACAACGGAGCATTTTCGCCGTGGCACCCCCGCAGAGGGGCGGAGATCGAGCGGTAATAAGGCAGAAAATGGCTTTCGTGTCTGTCTGTACAACGGAGCCGCGTGGTTTTCTGTGTGAGGCGCACCCCCTCCCAAGAGGCGCCACCTACGCACGATAACAGTCACCCGTACGGCATAGGCGTACCGGAGTGGTGCGAAGGCGGGGACGAGAGTACGAGCATGTGTAGAACACAAGCCAGAAGCAGAGAGGAATGGAAAGATCAGAGAAGAGCATCAGCAGCAGTGGCCCATAAGCGCTCTGGAAACAGAAAAACGCAGAGAGGTGGGCGAAGGCCAGTTGGCGCGTGTGTACCCCCTCAGGGTTTCTTTTTTGGGGGGGGCGGTGGGAGGGAGTCGCAGTGCGTAGAGTCCGGTAGTCGCCGTAAACGAGAAGGGCGGCGCCACAAAAGGCACAGCAAACGTACGCCAGGGGAAATGGAAAAGGCAGCGCACTCCAGTGCGGGGTTGTCTGCTTTACATAAGAACAGACTGAGCAGCTGGGTAGAATTACATATTGGGTATACGCGTGCCTGCTCGCGCGAAACGTGTGCCAGCGGACAAGGTGTCACAAGGCACAAGATGGCGACCTCGCTGCTGAGCGCAAACATTCGCAGGCACGCACATGGATTTGGTCCAGCAGAGTCAGGTGAGAGGGAGCAGCAGCTGATGTGCGACTACCGAGCATTCCATAGATTCGAAAACGCATACAGATAAAGGCAAAGGGCAGCAGAGGCTCGCTCGCACGAAAGCGAGAGGGAGGCGCATGGTGCGACGCGTCGCCGCAGCGCTCTTGCGCGGACGGCGTGGCCATGCCAAGGGAGCAGCGACAGCAGTGATGCGCACGCAGATATACACATGTTCAAAAGCGCCGTGGTAGGTCAGCCTTCCGTCGCTGACACCACCATGACCCTTTTATATCGCCGTTCGGACCACATGAGCCGCAGATACGGCATCGCTGGACGGAAGAGGCCGGCAAAGGACTCGGCAGGAACGCACAGCATACGAGTGCGGCACACACACACGTACGCCACATTGCAGGGGCGTCCCTCCATCACCTCCCACCCGCCGACGATGTCGCCTGCCGCAAACGACGCCACCGACGTCTCCTCATCGTGGTCTTGTTCTTTCCCTCCACTGTCCGCTGCACTGCTTCTGGCATAAGCGTCGAGTCGGCCATCGAGGATGAGCGACACGCACTTGCAGTCTGCCCCGCGAACGCCGATGAGGTCGCCGCCGACTGCCTCGCGCTCCGTCGTGCAGTTGAACAAAAAATGCCAGTAGTGTTGAGGAAAGCACCATGCGAATGGAAAGACGCAGAACACACTGCAGAAGTCGCGGAGGGCCTCACAGTACGGTCGCTGCAAGAACTCCTTGAACGCGCGCCGGCTGAGCTCAAACACCTCGCACCCATCGGAGCTGGAGACAACCGCGTGCGTGCGCAGAGGGTTCGTCGCAGAGCAGCAACGAAGCGGAGCGAGAAGCGCCTCTTCACCGAGCGTGTTGCCGCGGGAGACGCTGTAGATGGCCTCGCCCGTGTCGCTGTTCACGACGGTTACTTCGCCGGAGAAGACGGCGTAGAGACACCCATGAGACTTGCGAGACCCTGCAGCTGCAGAAGAGCCTGCTGTGCTCGCTGCACCCTTCCCGTCATCACTTGGCGGCAGTCCTCCACTCGCACGCATCATACCGTTGCCACTTGCAGCGTACTCGACGTGGAACAGAACCGTCCCGACTAGGTATCGCTGGCGCGGGGCGAAGGTGGCCATGGAAAGGCCGCGCTCTCGCCCGTCCGCGCGACGATACGTCTGACGGGAGAACATCTGCTCGAGGAAGAAGGCCGTTGCATCGGCACCTTTCACAAATACATCCTGCGACGCGTCGTCGGAGAGCCGCCTCGACAGCGGAGACGCAGCAACGCCGGGTCCTCCCTGCAACACCAGCGAATCCTCGTCGCTGTCGCTGTCACTGTCGCTGTTGGGGTTGGAGATGTTCAGCACGAGACACTCATCCACGAGAGAGCGCAGGCCACCCGGCATCTGCGCCTGCCGCTGCCACAGTTCCAACTCTCGCACGCTGCGACTGCGCTCCCGCATGTGCTGCAGATCGTGCCCTGAAAGCACGGCAAGAAGATCTTCAATAGGGATGCGGATCGCCTGTACCGGCTTCTGCACTGCGTACGTGCACAATGAATGCATCGCTATCAGCCTCTTCGAGGCAGTGGTGACGTCTTCCTCGTCTGCTGCGCGATGCAAGAGGAGAAGCTCGGCATCGCCCACGCAGTCGCCTGCGCCAAGAACGATGGACTGCACGCGTGGCACGCCTGCGTGGCCACCGCCGCCCCGCTGGACATGCATGAGGGCCACGGTGCCAGAAATTAAAAGAAAGAGGCTGGTCGGCACCTCACCCCTCTGCAACAAACGCGCCGATGTGTCCCATGTCACCATCTCTGCCTTCTCGCAGAGGTGTCGTATCTGTGCACGAGAGAGATGCTGAAAGAGCGGCGACTGGAAAAGGTACTTCATGAGCTGGAGGTGTGCGTCATCGTAGAAGGTGCGCATCAGCATCTGATAGAGCATGCGATTCAGCCGCCACGTGGCAGTGGGCGAAGATGCATCGGGGTGGCCCGCGGCGCACACCGCTGCGCCCTCATCGTCTGGGTTCAAGACGTAGAGCAGACCCTCACTCCCAAAGTAGTCCCCGACAGCCCACTCCTGTCGCTTGTTCTTCGCCTGTGCAATCACTGCATCGCCATCGCCGACGTCAGCCACAGCTTGGCCCTTCACCACGACATGGAAAGCGCAGCTGTCCCCTGGCGACGCAATCACCTCTCCCGGCTGCGTCTCCTGCCTCTCAAAGACCTCCATGACATCCCGCAGCATCGACGCATCGTCGCGGCAGGCGGCAAAGAGCGGATGGCCGCAAAGCACTCGGCGGAGCACCTGCCACTCCTCCGGGCTCTCCCAAGGCGGCTGTCGCCACTGCCACATAGCAGCGGTGAGAGCGCGCGAGGGAGTCTCGCCTGATACGCCGCCGCGTCGGCGCCAGACTCGGGCGTGCAACGATGGCCATGTGTCACTCGAGAGCTCATCAGATCCATCACCGCGCTCGAAGTGCCCTTCAGCGCCGATTTTGTCTGCGCTGTCCAAGGCTAACGGCATAGAAGCTACCGTGGCTGTCTCGCCCTCCGAGTGGCCGGGTAGAGTGAGGGGGCACGCAGAAGGGCCAGAGAAGGTGCTCGATGTGGGAGCACCCCCACTGCCCTCGCCTCCCTGAGGGATAGACTCGACCCCCTCCCCCGCTACCATCGCCACGGAGGAGGTCGGATTTTTACAGCAGCAGGCGCCCATCCCACCGTTCTGGAGAGCAGAGGAAGGTGTTGCGCCGTGGTCCAGACGCGGCAAACCGTAGCAGCGTCGAAAAGGGAGAGAGACACATACGCGACACACGCGCAGTCTCCAGAAACCGACCGCGTGCGCACCAACGAGGATGGGAGGTTAGAAAACGAGACGAAGCCACGAGGCGGTAGGAGTAGTTGTGTTGATGCCCATCACATGCGACAAGAGGGAAGCGTCAGCGGTAACATGCACCGGAAGAGGCGCAAAGGGGGTGAGGCAAAAACAGAGAAAGAATCATCTAGCGTCAAGAGACGGGTAGGGGAGAGTTGCGGACATGGTGCGAGGAAATAGTGCCGATGCGCATACACACAGCGTTTCTGCCCGTCATCTACTCAGTTCTCTTCGACTGCCCTTGTGCACTTGGCCTCGGTGATCGGCGTGGCGAGAGGGTGGTTATATCGACAGAGATCAACTGGAGGGAGCCTGGCGCCTGAAACAGTACGTCGTTCGCTGGGCTTGAATACGACAGAGCCAGCTTGCATTGCCCGATTTCCATTCTCCCTGACTCTTGTTCTTCGCTCCAACAAAGGATATGCTGCACAGCGTGGGCGGCATGCGTCTCCGTGACTACACACACGCACACATACAAGCGCGCATGTGCGTAGTAGCAACAAGGCGACAGAGAAACGTGCTCGCACCCCACCAAGGGAGAGACAGAGATGCCGAGCGAGCAAAAAAAAAAAAACAAAAGAGGACGGAGGGAGGGGAAAGAATAACGTCGAAGGGGGAAAAAAAAGGAAGGACGATGCACCGGTGAACAAAACAACGAGCCCACAAGCATACACGAGAGAAGCCAAAGGAGTACGCCGTCGAAGCAAAGAAGGCAGGCCAAGGGCGAGAAGGCAGAGGGAGGGCAGTGGGCCCCTCCCGCCCGGCACCGTACGCGGCAACGCCCCGCTACTTCACCAGCAGTGGCCCGTACAAAGCGCACGAGACAGTGAGAACGGGGCAGAAAAAAGAAGATACGCACATGGGGTGGATGGATGGATGGATGGATGGGGGTGGGGGAGGTGGCAGCGTGGAGGAGGGGAAGACGGCACAGATGCCGCGCACCGGCAGACACATGAGCGGGCGCACAGACAGATGCACACGCGCCGAGGTCAAAAAAAAAAAATAATAAAACAACGCCTTCGTGCCAAAGCTGCGGGTGAGCGATCCGCCGCCGAGGAGGGAGTAGAGACACCGCATGACGTGGTACCCCTGCCCTGATCCCTGCTGATCGTGTTTCTCCACTGTGCAGTCACCGAACGCTTCAGGGTGCCGCGCACCTGCCTGTGTGTGGAGGTGCTCAAACAGCGGTACACAAGAGCCAAAAGAAACAGCGACTGGAAGACGGGAGGGGAGGGGGAGGGCAGAGGGAATGCCTCGCACGCGAGGCACACACACACGCACCACACCACACACGCCGACACCAAGAAAGAAATAGTGAGCCGGCTGAGAGGCAAAGATACGATGTAAATGCTCAGAGAGGGGAGTAAGCAGGGGTGCGAAAGAAGGGGGGTATTCGTTTCGAGACCTGCCGTTCCACAATGAGCCGTCCTCAAATGTATACACATACAAGCGCAGCTCATCTGTCTTCGTAGGCACACGGCCAAAGCCTCGTCGCCTCGGACGAGCTGTGCAGCCGTCGAGCCGGGCCATGCGTCTGACGAGCCTGGGTGGACAGCAATGTCGTGATGCAAGCGGGCCGCACCAAGTCCCCTGTTCCAGGACGGAAGCAGCGGCGCCCGTCGTGCGGGTAGTGAGGAAGCGGTGATCTAGGTGCACGCCGCACGAGCTCACGGCGGAAGTTGGCCTGCCTCAAGCCAGGGCACTCTGAGGCCCTGAGCATCCTGCCTGCGTATGCCATGCTTCACCCTCAGTCGCCTCAGGCCGCGGCATTGCATAATATAGTGTCGAGACTCTGTACAATGGAGTCTGGAGAGCTCGATGGTGTAGCTCGGGGTGCTCCGCGGACGCTTCCGGCACCTGCGCCGCATCAGCCCACCCCGATCGGATGCAGGAGACGCCGCACACTTCGCACGCATGCGCTGTGGGGCTGATCGGTGTGCATACTTCTGCGCCTTTGTCGCCCATCACGCGCGTTCCCCCGCCCCCCGGCCTCCGGGCGCCTTCTTCGGACGTGATAGACCATGCCAGCTGTGCATGACAGCGCGCACAGTGCTCGCATTTATTCGCATCCTGTGGCCAGCTTCAGGACGGCGTTGTTGCCTGGGGAGGGGGCGTGTCTGGGGTTGGCTTGCCCGCATGTGACGCGACAGGTAGGGCGCTGCCCTCCGTCTGTGGCCGCAGGGGCGTTCCACCTTCTTCTGAATCCGCACGCCTCTCACACGAGTGGGTGTCACACAGGCGGAAGAAACCCACGCATGAGCATGCGTCTGCGCTCAACGTACCCATAGCCTGCTATAGTTGCCGAGTAGCCGACAGGATGCGCAGTGGGCTGGTACACGCCTGACCATGACCACTAGTCTCCCCGGTAAGGCGCCAGGCCAGACTTGTCTGCCGACACTAAGGGTGGGAGTACTGCACCCTGATACTACGCTGAGGTGTCCACCACCACCCTCCCGGTCATGAGGGGAGCAACAAAGAAGAGTGACAACCAAACAGAACGGCGAGACCCACACCATGCCAGCGCGGCAGGCCAAGCCCGAGAGGAGAGTCCACGCACAGGCGCAGACACCCAGGCGCCTCGTAAAGCAAAATACAGAGAAAGAGTTTGTGCGTGTGCGTTCCACATGCGCGTTCGTTGTATAGCTGCTCCTGTATAAATGGATACGTAGAAAGGGCAAAGGGCTTTTTGCACGATGAAGGTGGCATGAGGATGAAGGAGGATGAAGGAAGTAGCGGAGGTGCCACAACCGCCACCAGTACCTCCGCTACCGCCACAATTCCAAAAAAAAGGCAAAAAAAAAACGTTGCCGCGCAGGTACACCAGACATGCGCGGCGGAGGTGTAAAACAAGCATGAATAGGCATGGAACAGAGATGCGGTCCGACCAAGAAAAAAAAAAAACAGACGGGCACACGAAGGACAGGCGAGCAGAGCGTGCGGAGCGGGGAGGGGGGCGGGCCGGGAGAGCAACGAGCAAACAAGAAATTAACGAAGTACGAGAGGAAAAGGAAAGCATAAACAGGTTGCTCTCGCCGCAAATCCCCTTGAGGGGAGCGGTGAGGAGGGGAAGGATGGGGCGTTTCGAAGCACCGGTGGTGGTGGGAGGTATGAAAGGGGCATCTGCCACGACGAAGGCACCACCTACGGAGAGAGCTAGAGAGTGGATAAGAAAAGGCGACTCGGAAGTGCCTCTTATGCACACTTACGGGGTAATCCACACCGGAGGAGCAGACACCGCGCGCACGCACGAGCAAAAGCGCAGCTCACTCACATTTTCATCGAGGCAGACTTCAGAGACTTCGAGCGGTTGGCCCCGGCAGTGCTTTCTTGTAAGAAGTCCATGACGTTCCCCGTGAGAGGGGCGACCTCGCTGTTCATAGTGTCACGATTACTCGGATACCCGCCTGCGCCTGCTTCTCCGCTGGTGACCTTCTCACGTTCGGCTGCTAGATTCGAGTTGGCGGATTTCTCTCCGCTCCCCTTTCTCCGATCGCTGATACCCGCAGCCCCTCCGCCCTTCTTCGGCCTTTCCGCACGTTCCAGAGAATAGATGTACACGCACAACTGGTGCTCGACGGCGATCACGACGTCACGCTTCAGCTGCTCCTCGTCTTGCAGCGCCCCTAGTGCCTTCTGCAGCGTGACGTCAGCACGTGTCTTGCAGTAGTCCAAGAGGCTTCGGGCAGACGAGACGATTGCAGGGCTCTCACCCTCCATCACCTTGGTCGCCAGGATGCCGGCGGGCTCATCGCTCCAGCTGTCATCCTCCTCGTCCGCACCGCCAGCCTTGCCGAGCGCCTTAGAGTCAAGGGACATAGAGAGTGTAGCGTTCCTATTCTTCGTGCTACCGCCCGCGCCGCTGCCGCCTCGCTGATTCACTCTGCTCTTGTCCATCACTTCAACGCTGTCAAGGCTCTGTTTGCTCCTCCCTAGTCCCTGCCTCTGCCACAACGGCACAGTGCCCCCGCTGGATCGTCGAGGGCCACCGCTGTCACCACGCAGTGGCACTTGGGTGGTGTTGCGGTGCCCGTTCTTGCCACACTCACGCGGCGCTGACGACATCACCCCTCGCATGGACTTGCTGACGGAGATGTCGCTGATGTTGGGCCGCGTGCCCACTGAGCGAAACATCGCCTGCTTGCCCACGTACACCGGCTCCAACAACGTGTCGGAGTCCTCTTCAGTGACATTCTCCAGGTTGCTCCGTGTCTGGAAGGGCATCAAGTTGAAGAGGTTCCTGTCCAGCCCAAGAGAGGACAGGATAGAGCGATTCGACACGGCCCCTTGGCCTCGAATGCCGCCGGGGCTGAGGATGTTGCCCATCGCCTGGCTCACAAACACTGAAACCTCGTGATTGTGTCCGCTGCCGGCGCCGACGCCGTTGCCACGGCTCAGTCGTGGGGACGCCTGTGTACGGCAGTAGTTGGTCTGGCGGGCAACGTTGTATGTGATAGGCCTATCGTCGTCTGGCCCGGTGGTGCCTTGAAACTCGCCGCGCGCTGACGTCGTCCGGCGGCTGTAGGCACGCACCAGTGACTCCACGAGCGTATCGATGTGGTCGCCTTGCGAGTGGCGGCGGCTGTTCGCAGTGAGGCCCTTCACGAGCGGGCCTTTGCTTCCCGGGGACACCCCACCCGAGGAGCTCACGCGCGGCAGTGGCCCGCTTTCGGCTGCCAGCAGCGCAGCAGGGATGCCCGACTCAGCAACGAACGCCTTTCCTTTGGCGTGTGGCGCGCCAACACTTTTTTCATCTATCCCCACGACGCCGCTGGCCGTCTTGTCGCCATACATCACCGTCAGGAAGTCGGCCATGTTCTGACGAAAGTCGGCCGCTTCATCGCTCGCGGCGCCGTGAAACACCCGCGGCACGCTAGGGCTGTTCTGGCTGTACCGAGTATCTTTGCTAAACTGCACGGAGGATCTAAGAGCGATGCCGCTGTTCGCACCACTACTTCCCAGCATCTTGGCATCCAACGCGGAGTGATGGGCACCGGCGGTACCGGGAGGGGCACCACCGCCTACAGCCAAGTGCCAGCCTTGAGCGCGACGACTTCCCCTTGTCGCCGCTGTCGCGGAGTTGGTAGTCGGCGCCTCACTGGATGAGGCTGTCGTCTTCGCAGCCTCCATGTTAGGGGACCTACACATCTCCGGCCTGCTCTTCGGGCCGGCGCTACCGGAGCCGGGCATCTCTGCGGCGCTTCGACTTTGCTAGTTTGCACAGCTCACGCTCACAGATCTGCGTAGCAGCCCGCACACGCAGAACTACGTGCGCACCTCTCTCTCTCTTCTGCCGCGGTGAAAGAGATGTCAGAGAAGCCTTTGGTCGTCCAACGGCATAGGAGGAGTAGACGGCTCCTGCAGAGACACGCCGCCTTGTAGCGGATGTGGGGTGCAGGAATGTGCAGCAACGCCACGAAACAAAAGAGCGAGGGCGGCAGTCGAATGTGTCGAGGCGTGTGTACTTAAGAGAGAGAGCGAGAGAGACGGGAGGAGGGGGTGGTGGTGGGGAGCGCGGTGAGGCTCCCCCACTCCACAGAGGAGAAGCAAACGATGAGGAGGTGGGGGAGGTGAAAAGATGGCGAGTGAGGCACGCGGGCACAGCGACGGCCGCGCACAAGACGCAGGAGCGAAACGAGAGGATCGAAAAGAAAACAAAATCAAGAGAAGGAGGCAGGTGACCATATGTATGGGCCCGCGCACACGAATACTGCCGGGGCACGTGAGGGGCGGGGTGGATGCGAGAAGAAGTGCAAGAGAGAGCGTTGGAGACGTGATGGAGAGAGGGAGGCGTGTAAAGGGGAGAGGCGAAATGATAGGGGTGTCACAGCCAGTGATGAGGGCACGAAATCGTCTGCCGACACTCAGAGTGGGCCGACGCAGAGGCCGGGGGGGGGGGGGGCACCACTGGCTCGGTGCATGTATCATGGCATCATGAGAGCGAGCGGGGAAGGGGACGCCCTAACCTTCTGCGCCCTCTGCAAAAGACCGTCGATAGCAAACCGTTGCCTGACGCAGCCGCCACCCCCACTCGCCTTTTCTGCATCTCTGCGTGGAGGTGAACGGCGAAGGCACATCGCGAGAGAGCAAAGGAGTTGGCGGACGCCCTCTGGGGAAGTGAGCGATGCTTCGGTTGTGCTGCTTTGTTAAGAGGAAAGAAGAATAGACAACGTCCAATAATTCTTGTCGAATGCGCGCGTGTGCTAGCATACCGGCGCGCCGCACCACAAGCGACGCACACCACAGCCCCAGCAGGGTAACACCTCAATTCACGCAATGCGTCAGCTGCAGCGAGAGTCTTCATGCAAGTGAGGTGCGGTGAAAGCGAGCTAAGAGAGCGGCGGGGCTGTGACGCTGGAGGTGTCGGCGGGTGTCTTGGTAGTCGCCCCTTTCTCCGCGGCAGCGGCGGTGGCTTCCGAGGCGCCGATGCGCTCGCGCGACGCCACCTCGCGGGCAACCTCTTTCATGGCCATCACGCTCAGATCCTCCAGGCGCATCGCGCGCTGCTGGCGCTGCGCAGGAGTTACGCTCATGTCAAACAGTACAAGCCGGCACGCCTGCAGCACAATTTGCCGTACGTCACGCTCATTGGCCACCGCCAGCACGCGCAGGATGTCTTCCTCGCCCAGGTTTTTGTCCACAAAGGCCCGTCGGGCGGTGCGCGCACCCATGGTGGTCCAGTGCCACAGCGAAGACGCTGACGTGGCCCACGATGAGTACCAGCTGTCCATCTCTCGTTTCCAGCTACTTCCGTGGAGCTGCTGGCGCGAGGCCAGGTGGTACTCCTCCGCCACGTAGGATACGAAAACAGGGCCGAGGGCGGTGGAGACAGCGTCGCGCAGCGCAAGCTGGGCAGACTCAAAACCAGATACGTCATTGTCGAGCCACGAGATCAGGTTCTTTGCGACACGCAGCCGGCGACGAGCATGCAGCTCGCGTTGCATCTCTGCCGTAAAAAGCACGCCCCCCTCAAAGACGAGGAAGAAGTGCAGCGGTCCCACCAACGCTTCCAGGAAGGCGGCCCCCAGTAACTCCTTCATCGGGTTCCCCGTCATCTCCGGCACATTCATCGGATCGACGGTGCCGTATCGGTCGTACGTCGCGCGGGTGTCCTCGTGGCTGAGCACGTTGTAGATCTTGTTCAGCTCCTGGAACTTGATGGTGGCGTTTGGGTCATTGGGGTTCTTGTCGGGGTGCATCTCTAGCGCCTTACGAGTGTAAGCCTTTCGTATCTCGCTCGACGTTGCTGTTGACTCCACACCTAGGAAGGCGTAGTAGTTGACCGGCTCTGCCGCCGCATGCTTCGTCTCTCCCGTGTCCGTCCCTTGCGGCAATGAAGCAGCTCCCGCACCCGTGGTAGCACTGCTTGCAGAAGCCTCCCCACCCTCTGCCGAGTCGTTCGGCGTCATGGCTGGTAGCGTCGTGGGAAGTGTGCCGTCCTTCTTTGCCTTCTCGTACGCCTTGCGCGCTTCGCCGAGCAAGTCCTCGTCTGTCGGTGGCAGCCTTTCGAAGTCGCAGGCGAGGTTCACCCGAACCCACGCCTGCGCGTTGCTGTCCCAGTACGCCTCGCCCTTGCTCACCTCGCTCACAGCACTGCGGGTGTTGCCGACGCCACGCACGATCTGCCGCACCCCGGCGTACGCGCCGTAGCCGGTCAACCCAACAAAGCCTGCCACGCCAGCCCCAAAGCCCTTTGCCATTCCGCCCAACCCGCCCTCCTTGGCGCCACCATAAGTGCCAGCCACGACGCCGGCCAGGCCAAGCCCAACACCTGTGGCGGCATTCCGAAGGCCGTCCGACAAGCCTTGCAAGGCGTGCTTGGGATTGCGGCTAGCGAAGAGGCTCGTGATCTCCTCAAAGATGGGGTCGAGCGTCTCCCCCTGAGCTGGCGTCTCTCCACTGTCACCGATTGCCGGTGGGGAGGCGCCTGGTGCATTTGGCGCCGGTCGCCCAGAGGGCGGCGGTGGCGCTGGGCCACGCGCTGGGCCGTCTGCCTCGGCTGGCTCTGCTGTTGGCTGTTCCATCACCGGCGGTGCTTCCTGTTGCGGCAAGGCCGTGACGCGGCGGGATAAGAATACGATAGCGACTAAAGCGGCAGCTACAAGTTTCCAGTTCGCAAGACACCAGCTAATCAGGAACATGCGCTCAAGCCTCTGCGGCTGCGCACACGAGAGGAAACACAAAGAGAGAGTAGGAGGGGAGCACAGAGATGCGCCACGATCCGAGCACTTGGACAGGTGCCGGTGCCGTGTTGGTGAGGCTCCGCACAGTGTAGCGCAAGAAGGCGCCGACTGCGCAAACGTTGAAGGCGGACGTTGATTCGCTGGGTGTATGTAAGAGCAGGTGAAAACACGGTGGAAGTGGGTGCGAGGCTCCAAAAAAAAAATGAGGGAAGCGCCGCTGCCAGTGCTGGCACGTGGCCGAGAACGGTAAGAGCAACATCTGTGCGCTACGCAAGGCACAGAAGGACGCGCTCCTTTATCACTCCGTCTGCTCAGGTCGGAATCGCAAAGGACGCGTGTCGGCGGTTGGGTCATGTCAGCCAGTGCTGCGCGAACACACGCGTCTGCATCTTCACTTTTTCGCGGCTGTTCGGCTTCTCCATTAGGGCGTCAAGAGCGGTGCCGAAAGAGGCGATGTGGACGGTGGACAGCTCCGTCTCGCCTTTCGCTCACCGTGCCCCAGCAGCGGCGGTAAACAAAACCGGAAGAAAACATAGCCGAGTCGGCGTTCGATGGGGAAGACGGTCGCACACGCCAACACGCACGCCCAGACGCTACCGTTAGCCAGACGCGACAAACACGTCGACCTCTGCCCCCTTCCACTCCTCCCTCATGAAGCGTGAAAGGCTACAATACAGACATTCTCCTCCGTCACGTCGCGTGTCGTGTACTGGCATTGGAAAGCCACGTAGCCGAGGTAACGCAGAAAGTGCACGCGAAGCTGGTCAATGATGCGCTTGCATTTACGCCCCACCGCGCGCCTCTCCTCGTCGACAAAGTCGCCGCACACTGCCCACGAGGACATGCTGGCCAGCGCCGCAAACTCCTGCTCGGACCAGGTGAAGGAGGTGCCGGGTAGCACAAGCGGCGCAGGTGACACTTCCACTCGCTCGGGTGGGTTCACATGTTTGAGCTCGCACCGGTGGTGGCAGCAGGTCGCTATCACCACAATGGGCAGCCGCACCTGCGCCTGCGATGTGAGTAAGGGGCTTTCTGTGAGGCAGGACAACGCGAAGTCTGTGCAAGCGCCGCAAAGGTGTTTGCCGAGCACAGCCCAGTTCTCCAAGGGTCGCGGGATGGCACTCGGCACCGCAGCTGCAGCCGTCTCCCCCTCCCCGCTCGGCACTGGGCGAATCTCAGAGAGAAAAGCTCGAGTCAAGTCCACGTCCTTGATGTTGATGCGAAGGCGCTGCAAAGGAACAGCAGAGTGCCGCACCCGCGCGTCGCTCTTACGCCGGAAGCCGTTCATATCGAGTACCACGAGCGGCGGCCGCTGTGCTACCTCCGCAAGAAAGCCCGACCTCCACGACGACTGCGGTGTTGATGGCGTCAAGGGTGAAGTCTCCGCGGTTGCTTCACGCTGGCTCGGAGGAACCGTCCCTGCCTCCGCGTCTTCACCGACAGAGGTGGTGGTGCAGTCAATGCCTTGGAGGCGCTGAACAATGAGCTGCTGCAACGCCGCGGAGAGGCCACCCTTGCCGGCGCCGAACTCCAAGAAACCATCTACGTGAATTGGTGCGCAGTGGCTGCTGCAGCGGCCCACGAGGATCGAGTCGGTGTCCTGAGCCTGCCGAACCACATCGCTTAGGCAGCGAATTAGCCCCATGTACTGCGGCCCGTGCTTCAGCGACGCAATCTCTTCACAGGCTACGGGCGCAGAACCGCGACAGGACGTCGTAGCCTGCGACGTCGTCGTGTCACCCACCTCTCCTGAAGCTGCATCACGGTCCCTCGACGGTTGCCGCAAGACGACTAAGTCAGGGGCGATACATGAGTCGTAGCATTCATGCACCTTGCGAATAAGAGCTGCCAGACCCTCTGCAGAGAAATCGCGATGGGTGCACCGCTGGCTCTCCCCTCCTGGAGGTGCATTGCACGCACTCGAAACAAACACGGCTCCGCGATTCGCGTGTTTGTCATTGCTAAAGTAGGGCAGCTGGTGTGTCACGTAGCGCAGGTCCGGACACACCTTAACGTGTCTCTCAAGCCGCGACGCGTAGACGGTGTGATTGGAGTTGATGGGGCAAGGGACTCGCATATCCCCCCTGAAGCCAGCAACGTCCGACGGTGATGATGTCGCATCTTTCTCTGCTTGTGGTGTAGTGGAGGGAGATGCACCTGTCTCCGCGATGTCGTGTGTGCAGCAGTATAGCGATCCAGGCCTGCACTCGGTGCGGCAGAATCTGTGCTTGCGCGTCACATAGTAGCTGCAGAAGTGCGGATCCGGGTTGCGCGTCGGCGGCTCCACCTTCGATGCCTTGCGTGCAGGGGCGCCTGCCTCTGTTTGCTCTGCTGCGAGAGACATCGGCGGCGTCCAAAAGCGTACCACAGGGAGGATAACACGCCTCAGGCTCACCGTGAGAGCCTGCCTTCGTTCCGGAATGCACTGCGTAGATGTAAAGGGTTGGGGAGCGTGGTGAGGGACGAAAGAAGGGGAGCATGTCAAGAACGGAAAGGAACATGAGAGAGGATAAAGAAGAGCGACATGCATGAAGGCACAGAGAAGCAAACATGTCGCGCAGACGCCTTCGAGCTCCGCTCTCTAGTTGGGTGCGGCGACGCTAACAACTAGAGACGGCGCAGAGAGACGGAAAAGCGGGAAAAATGAACTATACAACGAAGCTCATGCGCTTGCGGGGCGCGATCGTGCGACGTGTGCAAAGCCCCTTCGCCTCCGCGCACCTCCTCGCACAAACGTTCGCTGAGTGCGCCGCGCCAGACTCTGGCGCGTCGCTGAAGACGTAGTGCTGATAGGCTGTATGTTAGTGAGGGACGTTCTTGGCATATCTAGGGCCCTCAGCACGGCAGCCGCCAGTCGACAGTGCCGATGGAGGCCTCCCCTCCGGTCCTTCCAGCGCCGTCATGTAGCATGTTCTCCTTTTTATTTTCATTGTACTACTCAAAGCATTCAGTGCATGAGTCACAGTGTAGGATAGCTGTCTGGTACTGTGCTCGCCCGATGAAGCAATTGCTGTCCCTCGATCATCGCTTATCGTAACGCTCGCAGAAGGGGGAGGAGCATGAAGAAAAGAGTTGGCCACAAGAACGGCTCCGCATGCAGAGGAAGTATGCGAGCCTCATTTCTTCCGCAAAACGGGGAGGAGGAGGAAGGGGGAGAGCAGGCGGATGGTTCGCGCAGCGCATCTTTTTTTCCGCTTCTGCGGCAGCCACGCATGCTTCTTCTGCTCCCCATGAGGCTGCAATTCCACTTCGCGGCAGTGCCTTTCATGGCGAAGCACCGGCCATCTTGGCCGGTGGGAGAGACCGAACTAAGTGGCACACGATGAGGGGGGTATAAACACGCTCTCCGGCAAACTCTTCGGCAAGCTCTCGCACAAGACGCGGTAGGGCACGTTAGTAACAAAGCAAAAACATAAACCACGCACAAGCAAGAGAAGAACGTCCACATGTTTCCGAGCCCTGCGCGGCCTCGTGAGGGCGGCAGCAGCCGTGTAGCACACTGAGCTGGGTCCGATCCCGGTTTGCAGGCAAATGCAATCGATTGTGAAGGCGGAGCGTGGTCAGCTGAGCTTCACCCCGGCATTCGGGCACACAAACCACGAAGAACCACCACGGACAAAATGGCCGACGGCGTGGCCACTGAAACCTCAAGAGGAAAGCAAAGGTGATGGGATTTAGTAGTCGACATGAGCCCACTCGCCGCCGTGCAGCATTAGGGATAAGCAGAAACGCAAGAAGACACAAAAACGGGCCTGGCGCTCTCGCGCATACTCGCACGCACACAAGTGACTGGCGTCGCGTCACGTGTCTCTCTCCACATGCGCGCGCATCTGCCTGCACATACGAAGGTACGCCTGCTTGCAGACACACAAACACAGGCGCACCATCAGGGCCCCACCCACCCGCATCGGGTCTCACGAAAGCACTGAGTGGCACTGCAAACGCAAAAAAAAAAAGAAAAACAAGGTCGCGTAGAAAATGGAAGGTGGTAGATCGCGCAAGCACATCGACAAGCACGCGCACACAGCCGCTACTTCTCTGCACTTCGTCAACGCACCACTAACCACGTTAGTAAAGGTGGAGGCCAGCGGGACAAGAGAGAGGGGTGAAGCTACAGAAAAGAATGAAGGACAGAGAAACTCTCGACAATGAACGCACAACGGTTTGCATGAATTTGAAGCAACATCCGACAAGGGCACCAAGAGGACGAAGAGCGCAGGTAGGACGCTTCCAGCCTCACTCATGAACGATTCAAGGCCCCACTCAAAGAGAATACCGGATGAACAAGAAAAAAAGGGAAGCACAGAGGGTGGACGCACTGTCGCCGCGTGCATTCTTGATGAGGGTGTTGGTTCTGGATGGAGAAAGGCACATCAGTGTCTGCGCACCTCAGAGGGGCCGAGAGAAACATAAATGGAAGCAGTTGACTGCAAGCGGGGACAACAAGCAGTAAGAAGTGGTTTGACTGTATGTCTGTAGACGTGCATGTGTGCACGTACACGCCCAAGCTTTATCCTCTCTCTCTGAGAGTGTGCATGCCGCACGAATGTAAACGAAGCACTACCACTTGTTTTTCGCTTCTTGTCTCACTGCAGAGAAAGCAGGTTGGCCAGCTTCTCCGGCTCAGCAGCGGGCCCTTTGAGCAACAGAAGAAAGACGCCCGCGTCATGAGGTACCACACATAGGGGTGGGCGGAGAAGATGCGGGAGAGCTGTAGACGAACGAAGACACGCGCACTGGTACAAGGGAGAAGCGAAAGCCTTTGAAACGACCAGACTAGCGGAGAGAGTGCTCACAACTGACGGCCGTGGAGTAGAAACGAAAACGGCGAGCGCAATTCTTTGGTTCGCTGAGACCGTGCCCAGAAAAGGGGGGACACCCTCCGTGTGTGCGGCATTTCAGGGTCCAGCATCTCCACTCGGCGTGGGAAGGAGCCAGGCAGTCCCCCTCCCCCTATCCCCTGATGAATGCTGAACCAACTCTGATAGTGGTAGAGTCAGGTGCCTACGATGTGAGGAGGTGAGACCGATGCATCGCTACTGACGATGTCGGTTGCCAGGTCGCGGATGGTGTGGCGTCGGAGCGGCCTGCAGCTGTGAGCACGCTTGTGCCACCCATATGGCGGGTGAAGCGTCCGTGCGACCCGAGCATATGCTACCCACCCACCGGGAGCCCTCGCTGTCTACTGGTTTGGGGTCCCTGAGCCAGCCTGAGGAGGATTGCACCGCGTGGTGACCGGCAATGATGGGGGAGGCTGCGCGGCGACCTGCGAGGCGGGTGGGCGGGTGGAGTTTGGGCCAGAGGCCGTGCTCGGAAGCCTGGGTCGGCGGATGGCTGTACCGCGTGTCTACCGCTGCTTCGCAAGACGCGACGCGAGCCTGTGACAGGACCGTGGGGTAGAGCTGAAGTGAGCGGGTGCAGTACGGCAGAGAATGGGCACGCTTAAGGGAAAAAAAGAAGGGGAAGAAAAGGAACACAAGGGGGAGGGAAAGGGGGGAAGGAGGGAGGAGCTGCGAAAGACAAGCTAGACCTTAAAATGCAGCGGCGTCGGAGGGGGTGGGTCGGACCAGAGAGAGAGATGCACAAGAAGACTCAAACAAAAGACGAAGAAAAAAAGAAAAACATAGAAAAGACGCAATGGTAAAACGTGCCTATGCAAAACACACAAACACACGCAGAGACAGACCAAAGACAAGCAGTAGTCCGTAAAAGTGCACAGGAAGATCAACGCTAAAGGGAGAGTTCTATCAACGAGTGGAGGGTGAAAAGAGGGAGAAGGCACGGAAGAGTACTCGCGAAGACGACGGGACGCGTTTACTCGTGTGTGCCAGGGGTTCCTTCTATGCTTGCGTACGTGTCCGTCTGTCTGTCTGCGTGTTCATGCCCCAACGCACGAAAAGGACAGACAAGGCACGGCAGAATAAGCGGAAGCCGTTGGATTAACGAAAAAAAAAATGAAGACGCAGAAGAGACTGAAGTGAGCTCAGCACGTGTGAGAGGGTCCTCCATACCCGTCGCCCCACTCACCGCGACCTCCAGACAGCAGAGGCAATGAGTGACACAAAAAATGAGAGACGAGAAGTAGGGAAGATGCTATGATCGAGCTGCAGCTCCTTTTACGATCGTGCTTGGCACCGCCCTGTGCGATGTTAGATTTTATTTTCTTGGCTGGTGGCAGAAGGGGAGAAATCACCAAACCCCATCTCGTCCTTCCTGCTGCTGCCATTCCACACAAACACACACACAAAACGTGTGGAGGGCAACGTATCAAGGCGTTTGGAGACGGTGACACGATGGAACGAAAAGGAAAAAAGAAAACACATTTATTTATACGGAGCAGAAGAGGGCAGAAATGAGGGAAGGACGGAGGAGAGGGGGATACAAACTAGAAACCATCAAAATAGAGTGCGCGCGATGCGTCGCCACACGTGCACGAAAAAAAAAGACGAAAAAGGGGGGGAACGGCGGAATAAGCGGGTGGATTGCGGTGCGGAAAAATAGCGACGGAGAGGAGAGAACTCGGTGCGAGGGGCGTGGGGCGTGGAGAGTGCGATCATTGCAGCACTTCCTAGAATATTGTCTACGAAAAAAAGAGCGGGTCGCAGAAGAGTGGTAGTGCGGCGAAGACAAGAGGCATGTTTAGTTGCCGTTGCCTTGGCCGTCAACCTCACCCCCTTCTTCTCCATCCCACAACCTGGGAACTCTCGCGTACTCACGTCCCCGCAGTGCGGCCCCGGCGAGCCTGCATTGCACACACACCTACGACAACCAGCTGTGTACGTCCATCAGGAATGCATAAACACACCTGACTACCATGCGACAAGGCTGCCGTCCAGTTCGCTCCGTTGTGCAGCACGGCTAGGTAAAGTCGTCGACACTCAAACGCCGCAGATGGCTCCCCCGCACTCTTGCGCGGAGGAAAGGAGAAAGTGATACGACAAAGAAGAAGCGGAACAACGACAGAAACACGCATCCGAGAAGCCCGTGAACTCCGCTAAGAAAAAAGGATGCGGCGCACCCACACACACACACGTACTCAAGGGAGGGAGGGGTGGAAGGGATGACCGGTCAGGGAGCGTAAACGCCCCCTACCCTCCGCAGAAGGAACGAGCCGCGGAGCAGGATGAGGAACGGGAGAGGCGGAGAGCAACACAGAAGACAAGAGCGCAAGAGGCGTGTAAACAAAGCCAACAGAGAAAAGAGAAAGGGAAAAAATGCCGACAATGGTGGTGGTGGGGAGGGGGGTGAAAGCACCACGAAAGGTGGGAGGGGGAGGAGGTGGAAGGAGAAGTGCGTGCTCATGAGCAATCACACACAAGCCCGCCTTCTCCCGCACGCGCCAGCCCAAAGGCATAGACAGAAAGACAGGCACGACTATATTTGCAAGGAAGCACACGCATATACACCAGCACGGGGATTTGGACCCCTGGCGCATGCAGCAGTGCAGTTTCAACGAAATGCGGCTCCTTTTTTCGGGGGTCCGTTTCCTTGCGAGGACGGCAAGCGGACACAACCCGATTCCCCTCTTTCGTTCATTAAATAGAGGTGGAGGGGGGCTGGAGGAGCAAGGAGGCACGCGTGGGGAGACGCACAGACAGAGAGACACGCACGAGCAAACTCGAGCAGATGCAGAGAAGAGGAAGATATGCGGGGAGGAGGAGGAGATTGCACTGTAAACGAAAAAGAGGGAGAGTACGGAGCAGCGAACCAACACGAGAGCACGTTTGGAAAGTGCTTGACTACGGGTGCGCGTGTGTGGACGTCACGAAACGAGAAACGAAGGGATAAATGGAAAGAGGAGGAGACAATGCTGTGGCTGTGAGCAGTGCATCGGCATCATCTTGGTGAACGCAAGAAATAAAGAAAAACGGCCACAAGCCAAGTACAACTGCGGCTAATGATGATAATGCTTTCTCAAGCTCAACCCGTCAGAGCCAGCAAACCCCTTCATTGTTCTAAGCCGCTTCACGCCAGTTGATGATATGGGGTGCGGAGAGAAAGAAATATGTGTCAGTGAAGAGAAGCGCAGAAGAAACGGAGAGCTCTACGGAGGCGACGCCATCGAATGGTCGTCAATGTTGTATAGCGGTCACGGAGAACGACACACTAATGTACTTTAACGCACACACGCGAAAACGAAAACAGAAAAAAAAACAAGAAACGAGCACCTCACAACGCCCCCTCCTCCCTCTCGCTCCTTCCAATGGCTGCTGCTTTACGATTTCTCGCTGGCGTCAACGGACGAGGAACGTGAGTCCGGCGCCACGATGCTCACCCAGACTCTCTGCCCTCCCTTCTTGGGCTCCCGGAAGATTCGCTGCATCATAGACCGCCGCTCCCGCTCCCCAGCTGGTTGCGGCCCCGCCGACGACATAGCATTGCCCGGCACCACACCGCCGCCACTGCTCACAGTTGATATCTCGTGCGACAGCATAGAGGACGACAGCTCATGCACATTGAGCTGCGACTGCCGCTGCGAAGAAGATCCGAGAAGGGCACCGGCATCACGTGCTGCAACGGCAGGCGGGGGAGAGGCGGCGTTCAAGATCGGGCTGTCAACCTTGTTGCACCCCTCGGCAGACAACATGGACTCCGAGGGAGCCAAGAGGCCCTCGCTGCGCAGCCAAATGGCCTCCAGGGGAGATCGCACACCGTGTTGCCTGCTCCGCAGTGCCCGAGTCGCTCCGGCTGGGAAGTGCTGTGCGGCAAGCGTGGAAGTGGGAGGGTGCAGCGGGGTTAGCGAAATCGGATAATGAGGGGATGCAGAGGTCGATAAAGCGGTGGAGTTGGCGCGGGTGATAAAGGAAGGCCTCGGCGAACTTGACGACGTGTTGCGCCGCGAAGAGCGGTCAGTCAGTGGAGTATGCAAAGAAGACGGAGACGGCCGAACCTCTTCCTGTGAGCTCAGAAGGGCTACCGACGCGCTAGGCAATGCGAGGGAGGGAAAGACGCCACTGGAGTCGAACCTGCTCGCGTGCGGCAGCGACTTTACTGCGGAGGACTCTCCCACGTTTGTCGCACCGGTTCTGGGATTGCTAACGTTTGGAGACATTACGCGAGAGGACTCGTTGTCGGCGTGCAGCGCCACCGGTGACGATGCGCTGCTGTCGGATGACTCGCGGTAGGGTGCTTGAGGAGCAGTGCCCACCTGCCGGGGGTCGTGCAGCGAGATGTCCGCAATGGAGGTCCTGACGGAGGGGTCGACTCCCTTAAATGTCGCCAGCGGCGGTAGCCGCTTGGCGCCAAACGCGGCACGCGAGGACTGGGTGGAGGTGGCCGCTGCATCCCAGCCGCACGATGAACCGCAGAATCGCGGGGGTGGATGCGTGTGCTGGGGTGGTCGAGGCTGCGGGGGGAGCTTGACGTGAGCGGTATCGGCAGTCGACTGGCACGAGGCGCCCGTCGATGTGCGCGGCTCTGCAGGCACAGATGTTGATGGTACGCCTCTTGTCGGGCTGAGTGGCAGGTGCATCTTTGTCACGGCCAGCGCCACCGCACTGTGGAAGCCGCTCGCTGCCGCGCTTCTCTCCAGCGGCATCGAGCGCAGTGCAGCACCCTGCAAGCTCAGCGGCGTGTTAGGGCTCGCAAAGAGCGGCCCCTTGCCGCGGCGCAGCTTCTCCGGCCTTGCTGCGGTGGTGGGTGACGTTATCTCCACTGCCGCTTCGGCAAAAAAGCTACGTTGGGCAAAGGATGTGCGGCCGCCGCCGCTGAAGGAGTCGATGGTGACTGGATTCGAGTTCAGCCCATGCGGCTCCTCCTCTGTGGCCGACTCCTTCATCTCATGCGGCGCGGGTGGGGCAGCAAGCTCAGCTAGGTCCGCTGAGAGTGATGCAGGACCATCTAGCAGCTCCTCGACACGTGCCTCCTCCTCGTTCTTTGAGCAGGAGCCCCTCGACAGTAGCTCCGTTTCGGCTATCGAGTCTGCGTGCGCAAGCGGGAGGCCCTGAAGCACTCGTGACACCTGTTGCGGCGACCAGATGGAGCGCATCTCACTGTTGCAACGGAGCTGCAGCGGGCTCTGCTGCTGCGGTGGTGCCGGGGGCACCGTGACGACGCTTGTGCCACTGGAGCCCAAAAAGGTGGTGGCAAAGCTGCCTATGCGTGCCGGAGAGTCCTGTGACATCGCAGTCGGATCGGGCGAAACCGAATGCGCGCTATGCGCGGGTGAGACGCCCACCGGACGGTTGAATACACCGGAGGGGCGCTGAAACAGTGTCGGCACACGGTTGGTGTGGTGCTTCGGCGGGTCCATCGTTATGTGAGTATGTGTGCGTGTGCGTTGGACTGCTCGGCGCCGTGTGCGCGTGATGCTAGTATACTTCTATGTTCGTTTTCGATCCGAAAACGCGCACGCGCACGCACACACAGAGCAAAGAAGGCGCAGAGGGCGGTGGGATGGAGTGAGGCGGGTGGTTGAACCGATGAAAGTGCCACCGCGCCTGCTTTTCGTTACGGATGTTACGTGTGCTGGGCAACCAGTGAACACAACGCTTTTAATAGGTTTGAGAAGAGAGATACCGGGAGAGTGGCGCTGAGCGAAGAGAGCGAAAAGAAGTAGGCTCAGCGACGAAGAAACCCTTCGCGCGGCAAAGAAATATATATAAGAAATAAGAACAAGCAAAACACTCACACCCTCACAAGGTGAGCGAGGTACTCGGAAGACAGAGTGGAGCAGAGCTGTGGCGATGGAGGGCGGCGCCACGGTTGCTTCAACACCGAACTCGGACAGAGGGTCAACACCTGCAAAAGACGACGACAAAGAACGCCAAAAAGACGAACAACTCGGCCAGGACAACGCGTGGCGGCTGAACGAAATGTGCTTGGCAACTGCGGAACGAAAGACACCGGAGAGAGGGGGGAACGAGAAGAGTTTGGGGAAGAAAATGACGCACTCCAACAGAGGCACGCACACTCACACGCACAGCGGCGAAGATAAGAGCCGCTGCGGCTCACACACGCACGTAGCAAACAAGCGGGGGCCACAAAGACGGCGGAGGAAACACAAAACGTGTTCTCGCGAGGGGACGATAAGACACCGCACAGGAGAAAGGTGCGGGAGAGGGGCGAGTAGCGGAATGCAATATGCGGAAGCGCCGAGTCCACAAACAAAACACGGGAGGCGCGCGCGCGCACACACACACCGCAACCAACACGCCACGACACACAAAACGAACAAAAAAAAATGAACAAGAAAAGGTGCTTTTCTTACTCGCACTACAACCCGCAGCAACGCCGAGAGCCTCGCCGCGACGCTTCGGTATTCCGTCGAATGCAAAGCGTGCGTGGGGATGCGCGGCCACTCGGTGGGACGGGCCACGCCCGGTCGCAGCAGCAAACGCAGCCGACACAGTGGGAGGGCGGTCGAGAAGCGAACGAGCGGCCTGAGCGGTTATCGACGAGGATGTGTGTGCGTGCCCACGCACCGGTATGGTGATCGTCGGCCTAGCCGCCGTCGTCGCCGTCGAGCCACAGTGAATACGGAAGGGGCACCACAAAAACGTGCAGCACAGACGAAGCAGAAGAAGGGAGGGGGAGAGAGGGAGAGATGGAAAGGTATGCGATAAAGCAAAACAGAAAGCGAGAGGCAGAAGGGCGCACACATACATACATACACATACAGGACCAGTAAGCAGCACAAGCGAAAGAAATACACGTACACGAAGTAACCGCGCAACAGTCGTGACGCCTTTCTTTGCTTTTTCAGTCCCCGGTTTCTTTAGTATTTTCGTTTGTGTGTGTGTGTGTGTATGAACATCAACAGATTGTCCACCGGTGGATCGGAATCACCGAGTAACGCATCCACACAAAAGGGGGGAAAAGGGTGCTGGTGGTGGTGGGGAGGGCAGAGAGCAGATCAGCGCAGTAAAAGAAGCCAAAGAGGTGAACCAACGTCAAAAGGAAACCAAGCAAATAGACGAAAAAAAAAAGGAAGACCATGAACAACCCGCAGATGCGTACGGGTTAGCGGGGCGCCAAGGTCCCCGTACTAGAGAAAGGGGAGGAGGAAGGAGAGAAAAGGAACGAAAGGGAGTGTGGGAAGTGCTCAGGGAAGGGGAGGGAAGGAGTCTAATGTTATTTCGCCTTGTTTGCGTTGTTGCTGCTATGTGCACAAGTTATGATCTCCTTTGTGTGTGTGTGTGTGTGTGCGTGTGGCAGGTGAGGGAAAGAATATAGATACAAGGAAGCAGCACCAGCGATTAGTGAGTCCTAGAGACGTCGGTTAAGAAAGAGAGAGGGCGAATACGCAGAATCTTTTCTTTTGTGCAGGAAGAGCAGTCGATGAGGGAGTTGTGGTACGCCCCTCGCCCGAGTGCCTGCACGTCAATGCACGAGTGCCGCGTGACCAGCAACGAAAAGAAAACCCCCTGCGCATTGTTTGTATTAGTGTGTGCACACATGTGTGTATGTTGGCGGGTGTGGGTGTGAGTAGTGGCGGAGGGCAGACAGGAAACAGGAGAGTGGAAGGGCAAGGAGAACGGCAGCATACGACTTGGAGAGCTGTCAAAGCAGCCGGTGCCGCACTGATGTACAAGGGAACTGCACGCACATGATGTAATGCGACGGAGTTGAAGGGATGCGTCAGCCGTTGGGCACGTGTTCGGCGCACAAGTTGACGCTATCGTTGAGCTGGGCACCTGTTTTCGTCAGACAACCGTCCATGCGCAATGCGCGCATAACATGCGGAAGGGGAGCGTTTCCTGAGCCGTGCTTATGTTTAGGGCAAGGCACCGCCATGCGCCCCCACCGGGGTTACTGTGTCGTCCCTCCTAAATACAATCGGCTGGAATCAGGGGACGACAAATCAAACGAATTCAGCACCCTCCGCGGAACGCTCTACGGAAGGACGTGTGCACGCGAGCACTCTCTAGCGCTGTGCGCATGGTCGCACGTGGGCAAAGGCGTGCACACGTAGACGCAAACGCCCTCGCTCGTTGACAAAGGGGGGAACGAGGAGGAGGAAGAGGTTGGAGAAAAAAAGAGATTCACATGTACAAAACCCAAGGAACGAGCACCCACGTTCGGGGACCCACAACATGACAGCGAGAGAGAGGGAAAAGCATGGGGGCGCAAAAGGAAAAGAGCGCACAACACAGGGAGAGAGGCAGGCATGAAGCAGAGCCCAAAGGTAGCAGCGCCCTCTTGCACCGCACATACGCACCCCCCCCCTCACATATACAAACACGCACACACGAGTGCTGAAACGGAGGCGCCGCCTCCTAAGGTAGAGGAAGGGAAGAATGGAAGGCCTCTATGAAGGAACCGTTACCGATCGAGAGTAGAAGGAGCGGCAGGAGGGCTTCTTCGCGACTTTGGCGTAGCTGGCGGTACCCACACGACGTACGAAAAAAAAAATGGTGTTGTAATGCTCCCCTCTGTCCGCCGTTCCTCTCCTCAGACATCCTTTTAGTCAGCTGCTCTCCGCACCTCCTCAACATTATGCGCATTGCTTCCTCATCAAAACACGGTGCTCACGAAACAAGAAACCCGAAAGTTTAACTATTCTCCTCCGCTAGTCTCCGCTTGGGTCTCGAAACCAACTGCCTTGTTGCCGTCTGAGGCGCGGTGTTTGCGCGAGCGCCTGTGTCGCGACTGCCTGTGTGACCCATGCACACCATCGCCGTCTCCGTTTGCCTTTGCCCTCTCTTCTCTCTCTACCTTCTCTGTGACCGTCTCTGCCCTCGGTGACTTCGGTACCTCTGCCTTCTGTGCTGTTTGAATGAGCTTCGGCGGCGGCTCCTTCTTTGCCGTCACCGTCTCATCCTCGCTGCATAGGCGGTCCGTGATAGGAATGCGCACCTCCGTGCCGATCAGCGACGCATCCGAGGCGGATCGCACGCACGTCAGCACCAACGCCGAGGCACCCGTCTCGTACTGCAGGGGTGAGAACATGTAGCCACCGCTGCCATCAAAGTAGAGAATCCAGTTGTGGTACTGCCACACGCTGCGGCGGTGCGCAATCGTGATGACAGTGATGCCGAGCTCGACGCAGCGGTCGTACATCTGCCGTTCCACGTCGAGGTCGACAAGACTGCTGCACTCGTCGAGAATGGCAAAACGCGGACGGTGAAAGAAGAGGCGGGCCATGGCAAGACGCTGCTGCTCGCCAAGCGAGAGGGAGTCGTCGCTCCACGGCAGCCGCGTCTCCCACGACATGTTCAACTTGCTGAAAACGTAGTCCAGCCCCGCCATCTGCAGGTAGCCGTACAGCTCGGCCTCGCCGACAGTGAGGTCCTTCTTCTTGAGGGGATAGATGACCTGCTCGAGGAGCGTGCCATCGTACATGTACGGCCGCTGCGGAACGTAGTACAGCTGCTCCGCCTCCGGCTTCTCGATACGGCCACCCCGCAGTGGCCACAGCTCACCCAGAAGGCGAAACGTGGAGGACTTGCCGCACCCATTGCGACCAAGAATGAGCAGGTTCATTCCTGGCTTGACGTAAAATGACATGGAGCTGCAGAGGCACTCACCGGTGGGCAGCACAAGCGGAACGTCGACGAACTCAATGTGGTCGCTGCGCACGATGCGGCCGAAAGAGTCCTCGTAGTTGGACATGGCCTTCCCGTCATTGCCGCGCACCGGAAAGGCACCAGAGGCGCGGCTCACAATTGGGGACTGTGCGGTGCAACTCGTCTGCATCTCTACCAGCACGTCTGCGCGGTCTAGCGCGGCAAGCAACTGCGCCAGTCGGCGTGTGTAGCCGCCAACGACGAACACCAGCTTGACGTTCCACAGAGACTTCCCAATCGCGGTGGCGAGTGTCTTGAAGGTGTACGAGGCACACGTCAGCGCTGCGGTTGCCGTCTCGGCGGTTGTCGTCTGGTTCTTCTGATGCATGGTAGCCATGGCACACACAACGTAGCCCAGCAACACTGATCCGTACTTGTTGTGCAAGGTCTCAGTGAAGTCGAAGCGCGACCGCACGTAGGCGGCGTAGCGCGACTGGTCCGTAACTGCCTTGAAGAGGCGCTGCAGCACTTTCTCGTGGAACTGAAACCCCTTCGTGAGCGTGATCTCCTCCGCGTAGGCCAGCAATCTCTGGTGTGCTCTCCGCACCGCACCCTCCTTCTCCGTGCGCTGCTGCACCATCCAGTCAAGGTTGGGGGCGCAGCAGCATATCCACACAGCAAAGGTCAGGTAGTAGGACCACGTCAACAGCGTCCCCCTCCACCCCGTCTGCCGCGCCAATGTGAAGGAGAAGGTGATGGCCTCGATCAGCGGACGCGGAATGCTGGTGAAGAGAGAAGCCGACACACGCGCCCAGTTACGCACGTCCTCGGTAATGCGCTGGTCCACGTGGTCCACCTCGTGCAGACCGGCCATCTGGAAGAAGACGCGCCGCTTCAGGTAACGGTCGGAGAAGTAGGCGGCGAGGTTGTCGCGGCAGTGCAGTCCCAGCAGCTCCGAGTAGTAGTCGAGCGTCACGTTCAGCAGAGTGGCCGGCACACACGAGACGGCAAATAACGCCAGTGCACGGATGGCGTGTCGCAGGTTGCCCTCGATTGCCGTGCGGCTGACCAACCCGCTGACATTCACAAGGCGCACCGACACGTAGGCACGCACAATCATCAGCACAAAGAGAATGTAGATGCTCCGCGCCTCCCGCCCATGGCAGTTGGGGATCGCCACACGCAGCAGCTGCATAAAGCGATTGAACACAGACACCTCCTGGTTGAAGACTTGGCTGTAAGCCTCTGCGGTCGCCGCGGAGGCAGAGATGAAAACGGAGGACGTAGTCGCGCGCGACACCGGAGAGGACGGCGACAGAGGCGTCGATTGCGGCACGAGTGTGAGGCCGCCCCCCTTTCGCACCTCAGACGCGGCAGTGCCGCGCACGATACTGCCCTGAATGCCTCGCAACGGTGGCGGTGGCATTGCCTTGGCGAGCTGCCGTCCGCTTGACGTAGCGTACATGGTCGCGAGAAAGGCGAGGGAGCCACCCACCCAGCTGGCCATGACGGGGTCCCGCAACCGCGACGCCGCGTACTCCCTCACGTACTCACCGAGCACCTCAGAGGAGACCATCTTCTCGAAGGCAAGCTTCAAAAATGAAAAAGATTAAAAGCGAAAGGGGTGAAGTAAAACAGGGATATGACTACGCATCTGTGGCACGTGTTGATGCGCCGCCCTCGAATTTCGTGAGTCCAACGTGTGAGCCGCTTCTATGCGTGTAAGTGGGTGTGGCTGAGATGGTGAAAGAGGGAGAGTGAGAGGCACGCAACAGAAGCGAGAAGCATACGGCGAGTATCAGGAAGTCAGTCGTGGCGACTGAGGAATGGCGATTAAAAGAAGTCAGCCCCACCCTTTTGTGCATGAATGTGTACACAGCACAGCCGACTGCCGCACCCCGCACGGTCGATAAGCAGCTGGCGCGACGACGCCGTAATGGGGCAGACGCAACCGCCGAAAGGCGCGAGAACAACGATCAGAAGAAGGGGTGGCCGGAATGCGAGCTAACCCCCGCGATTAGCAGCATGAGCGGTAGCCGACGACGGAAGCTGAGAAGCAGTGACGCTGCAGTGGCCGAGGGACGTGAGCAATGTGTGCAGGAGGGTATCAAAAGGGGGGATTGCACGAATGTGGAAGAGCGCAGCAGGAACAAACAGTAACGAGTGAAAATGGGCAAGGGCAGATGCGGGTGCACAATCTGTGAAGAATAGGTCCCACCAGCACGTGCCTCTCCCTCTGTGCGTGTTCGGCAGCGTAAACGTCACCGTTGCTACACCACCACCACCACCCCTTCCTCTCCTTCAGCACATCGTGGGCACGTGTCACAGCTGTCTTCCCTCGCTACACATCAAGTGACGCCCCAGAGTTGCTTCTGTCACGACATTACGGCATAGCGCGAAGGAGCGCACAAGGCAATGACGGGACTAAGAAGTGTAAAAGCAACGAGCATATGCAGCGCGAGAGAGAAGAGACAGAGGGAGAGAGGGAGGTAGGAAGGGGGGGGGGGCTGCAGATAGTATTCCCAACACACAGCATGCACACATAAGCTCTAATGAGTCATACCTGAGTACAGAAAATGGACAGAGAGCAATTACAAAATAAAGGTCAATACTCTGCGCTGCACCGCACAGACATAGCCGCCGGATTCGCACCCGCAGGAACTGTCCTGGTGAGCAACAAAGTCGACGACAAGCTGCGTTGATAACGATGAGAGGATGGCCGAGGGGGTTAGAGACGGCAGGTTCAACGGCAACAGCACCTCCATACCAGTTCGTGAATGCTCCAACCTCTTCCACCGGGGTGTCACAGCTGACAGCAAAGGACTGCTGTCCGGGTGACTTTTGCGGCTCACGTTAGAGCGGCGGGGTCGAAACGTCACACAGCAAGGCTGAGCAACAGTAGAGTGCGTGCGCTGGGCTCCGTTGGATGAGCCCCTCCCCCTACGCCTCTACCAGCAGCAGCAGCAGCTGCTGCTCACAATGCAAGCGAGCACGCAACTCACTCCAACTTGCACGCACACACACTCTCACAGCAACACCTATGCCGCCTCCGCCGCGCTCAGCAGTTCTTGAATGTATCGGTGATACGTGTCGTTTGTTTCGTACAGGGACAGAAGCTCGTGGTGCAGTCGCTCGTACTCCGCCACCGGCACCTGCACCGCTCGCTCTGGAAAGGGCGCGGTGTGCTTGATGGGTGCCAGTGCAGCGTTTACAAGATTGCGCAGTCGGGTCTCGGGTAGCAGCAGCGTAACTCCCGGTATCACCCCCGAGGCGGCACATGCCTCTGTAGAGTTCTTCGCGAGAAGTGCGGTCCGTTTCGCCATGAGCAAACGGCGCGTGCGAAAGAAGGCATCGATAAGCTGCGACTCCTGTTCCAGTGAAGGGCAGCGGTAAATGGCAAGCACGAGAGTCGGCAAGAGCCCAGTGCACAGGAAGATGAGCAGTTGCGTGATCGATTCCACCTCGGCAGGTGGTGTCGCACGGGCAGAGACTGCAGCTGAGCGAGATGGTACCTTCTGCACAGTTGCCGACGCCGGCCATGTCACGGAGACACCAAGTGAGGATAACGTAAGGGAGGCAGTATCCGTACTATGTCCATCTTCGCTGGGTGAGCCACCTTCAACTTCGGCAGCCGCGTCGGCCATCTCGTGAGCCCAGTCAAACAAAAGGTATTCGTGGCGAGCCACGTACAGCAGAAGCGGGGCGACGTCACGCTTCTGTGCGAAGCTCAAACGCGGCCGCGCCGCCGCAAAGATCTTCGTGGCTTCCGTCTGTGAGCTTGCGGGAAGCTGGCCCTCGATAGGTGCGACTTTGCTGTCGACAATGTCAGAGAGGGCCGCAGCGCACAACGCCAAGTGCGATATGGGGAGGTAGTCACTCAGAAGGTCGCTCGTGAGGAGTGCGGCGAGGCGAATCGAGCACGGCAGGGGCACGGACGCTGTCCCGCCGCCTGCAGTCGCACCCTCGTCTCCTGCATCCTCCTCGGGTAATGCGGTCGCTGCTGGGAACTCAGCGCACAAGGCGAGAAACAGACTGTCCGGCGCCTGCGAGTCGGCATCAGCAATGCTGCGTCCCGTTTGACTCGCCGTCTTGCCGTCCCCGTAGCGAGATACGTGGTGCAGTATTGCTTGACAGCAGTGCCACTTGCAGGAGCTATCGGTCGAAGTAGACGGTGATGGAGAACGCAGACACACGCACAAAGCAGCGATAATTAGCGAGTACCCAGTCAGCGGGTCTCGAGGAGGACTAGCAAGGTTGCCGAGCAAGCCCGCACTACTCGCCAGTGCATAGAAGCACTTCGCCGAATCGGCGGGGCTCAGCACTGTGGCCTGCAGCTGTGCGTCCAACACTTGTTGCAGTTGGAGCAGGAACCGGCGCCACGGCATGGGGAGACACAACGAGTCATCCTCCTGCTTCACGAGCCCCTCCACCTTAAGGAGGGTAAAGCCGATGTGGTACAGAGGGCCGACTGCTGCGATGCGCAGCTGCTCGTTTTCGCTGAGGTGGTGCTGCACGTAGGTGGAGAACCGCATCGAGGAGCCTTCAGCGTGTCCCAGCAGCCACCCGGACAAGTCTACCAGATCGGGGTATAGTGTCCCTTCATCTTCGTATCGCTCCAGCTCCGAAAAGTCCATCAACTGGAGCAACGTCTCCGCGTCGGCCTCCTCCTCACCGGTGTCGTCCTCATCTGCTGCTTTCGCATCTGCTGGTGCCGAGGTGTCAGTGGCTTTTGATCTCTCCAGCTCAGCGGTGAGTGCCTGCACTTGTGCGCCTCGCTGCGCCGCCAGCCGCAGCGCCGCCTCCAACTCGCTCTCCATCTCTGAAAGGGCACCAGCACGATGCTCCAGCTTGCGCTTGAGGGCCGTGCGCTCTCGACTCATCCGGTTCAGCGACTGCTGCAATTTTCGCACGTCCACGAGCTTCGTCGGCGACTCTGCAGCATCTTCTGCATCGTCATTCTTCGCCCTCTCGCATTTGCCGGGGGTCCTAGCCCCATCCATCTGAAGCGACGCGTCGGCGCCGTCGCCTTCACTGGGCCCTGTGGGCCGTAGTAGGTCCGTCGACTCCACCACAGACGAGTTCCCCACTGAGACGCCGTCATGCACCAACGAAGATGAACCCGGTCGGTCTGAAGCACTTTGGGCTGCTGCAAGCTTACCAAGAGCGGCCTCTAGCTCCGCCCTCATCTGCGCCGCGTCCGCGGTGCGCTCTGCCAGCTCCACCTCAATCCTCTCCTTGGCCTCTTGCAAGCTGAGAAGTGTCACCTCCTTCCCTGCTAGAAACGCGTTATGAGACTCTGTCAAGGCGGCTGTCTCGGCCTGATGTGCCACCGACAAGTCCTCAACCTTGCGCAGCGTTGATCCGATAATGCAAGCCTGGGTCTGCAGCTCCTCTTCCAGCGGGTTCAACTGACTTTCCAGCTCTGCAATGCGCTTTTGGTGGGCCGCCTCCGCTTGTTGGCTGTGAGTTTGCAGCTCTGCGTGCGTAGCCTGTAGGGCACGATGCTCCTCCTCCAAAGTCGCAAGGGTAGCCTCCTTGGCGTCAAGCTCCTGCTGTAGCTGTGTGATGTGCCCCTCCCCCATCTCCGTCGCCGTCGCTGTCGCCGAGGCAGCACCGCTGCCGTCTGCCAGGGCTACTGTGATTGAGGCGGGGAGAGCCATTGGTGCTGCAGAGGCAGCTTCCGCATTATGTTTTGATTGCAGCAGCCCTGCCACTTCTCTCTCCCAGGCCTTCTCTCTTTGGCTGTACTGCTCATACCTCTCCGCTAGCGCCTCCTCACTCTCCCGAGCGCGCCGTGCCCACTGCGACTTCTCCTCCATCAGCGCCTCCACCGTCTCCTGCAATGCGTGTAGCGCCTCGTCTTTCTCCGCAGCCTCTCGTCGCAGCTGTGTGGCGACTTGAGTGAGATGGTCTGTGATGGATAACACAACGAGGCAGTCGCTTCGCCTCTCCTCCTCGAGAGTGCGGATGCGGTGCAACAGGTCTGGCTCTGAGGCAGCAACAAGTTCGCTGGCAGTCATCGTGGAAGCTAGGCTGGGCAGAAACTCAGCCAGGCGATGGAGCGCGTTCGCCAGCTCCTCTGTTGTGAGCGGTGGACTGCTATTGCCGTGCAGGAACGGCTCGCTCAGCTCACCCTCATGTGGCGCAATCAACGCTGAGGATCCGGCACACTGTGGTGTGCTGGTGTCCTCTGTCGCTCCTACATCCGACTTGATCCGCGCTTCGCGTAATGCGCTAGGGTAACAGCGCGTTGCCTGCCTCACAACTGCGAGCGCCGCCTGGTGCACCGGGGACCAGGCATCAGCTTCGACACCAGAGTGAGACACAAGTGGCGCGTTCGTGCCAGCGCTCTCTGCAGCGCGATGGGACGCCTCGCCAAGAAGACTAGCCCACTCTACACACTGTTGCTGCAGCTTGTTGCGCTCCTGCACGAGTCGTTCCACCTCCTGATGGCTCTCGCGCAATGCGGCCGCTGATACGGGGGTCCACGTCGACTGGCGTGACACCGGCACCGTTGCCCCGTTTGTCTGAGACAGCGAGGCCACAACCCCGCTGGGGCTCTCGAGGAAGGGCGCCATCCAGGAAGGGTTGGAAGGCGGTGGCACTGAGAGAGTAGACGAGGGTAGTGAACAACCTCGCGACGACAGCGCAGACATGCATGGCACAGCAGCCGCACTGACGGTAGAGCACAGCGCCTGCTTCAATTGCTGGATTTGATGCAGGTTCTTGCGGTGGCGTTCCTCAGCCGCCACCAAGCGTGGAACGGCTGTTCCATCGGCGCCGTTTGCGCGCGAAAAGGTGCGCCGCTGCTGCGTCGGTGGCGCCGTCTGCATATGCGCTGCCGATGTTGCAAGAATGCAAGAGGAGAGCAACCAATGAGAAGACGAGAGGGAAGCGGAGGAAACACAGTTTGACGGTGCCTTACTGAGTTCTGCTGCAGCTCTTCCGCCTGCACGAATTGCCAGTCTATTGTACGCTCCGACAGGGCTGTTAAGTGAACTGTATGGGTGGCGTTTCGGCTTCTCTATGTATCTATGTAGAGTAAAGGGGTGCCTCGCTGGTGCAAGTCGTAAAGCAAGACGAGGAGTGTGAAGGTGAGGATGACAACAGCAGCGGCACAAACCGCAGACACATATGAATCTTGGCTGTAAGGAGCCGGTGAGGCACTGCTCGAGTTGTTTGCGAGAAAAGAAAAATGTGAAAGCATTCTAAATCTTCGGAAAAGTTGGTATGCTGCCCGAGCAGCGCTTGTCAGCTGCGCCTTTCGCCAGATCGCAGGTGAACCATGCATCTTAGCAGAACTCGTGAAAGAACCCGAGCAGCAGAGCAGATTCAATTGGTTTCTGTTTTTTCGGTAGGCACGCCGCCGCTGACAGAGAAGTAGAAAAGGCAAAGGCGCTCGTAGAGTATACCGAAAACCACTTTAGATATAAAGACGGTAGAGGCACGCGTTTGCAGGTGATGATGCACGTTGAGAATCCTGTCTCCTCAAACAGAGGGTAGCTAATCGTGTGTCGCCTGTGACTTAGAAGAAAGAAAACATTGATGCGAGGATCTACAATAAAGGAAACAGAAATTGTCTTCATTTTCAACGGAAGATGACCGTAAACCAAACATGTTACAGGTTTGACGCGGTGGAAGGCTGTACTGTATACCTCCAAATGAACTTAGCTTCGGGGCACTTCGCCTTGAGGCCTTTCACAATGGCATCGCGCTGGTCACTTGACGCCGCCAAAGCTACGGCAATGCCGCCACGGCCGGTGCCCGACAGCTTCGCGCCAAGAGCACCATAAGTGCGGCACGTCTGCACAATCGACTCCAACTCACGACACGATACGTCGATCTGGCGGCACAGATCGTGGTTGGCGTTCATCAGCTGCCCTAACCGCTGGAGGTCACCCTTCTGCAAGGCCTCACGAGCCTGGGAGACGATGTGGGTGTAGTTATCGTACAGTCGCTTGAACTGCGCTGGCTGCTGCTTCTTCATCTTGTGTACGTCATTGACAACCTTCGCGGTGCTGGCGTTGATACCGGTGCCCACGACGACTAGGTAGAGGCGCTGCTGGAACGCGATGGGCTTGAAGGCACTTTTGCCGTTGTGGCGACGGTACGAAATGAGTCCGCCATACGTTGCGGCAGTGTTATCAGCCCCGCTTGGTGTGCCGTGATAGCCGCCCTCGCCGACAAATGCGCTCTGATTCACCTCTTCATCCGTCAAGTTCAGCTGGTATAACTCACTCAAGGCGCGCGAGAAGGCCACGACGTCACTGGCGGAGGCACCAATGCCACTGCTCGGTACCAGTGGTCCACCAATGAGCATCTTCAGCCCATCCCTAGACAGGTCCACCTTCAGGTGATCGAGGACGAGCTGATGCGCCTTTATCTGCTCGTCGCGCTTCTGTGCAATGTAGCCGGGGATAGCAGGGCGCTGGTCGTCCACCTGCAGTCCGGGGACGCCGGGATTAATCTCCAGGCGGCACTCCGTATACTCACTGATACCGGCAACAATGGCTTCGGCACCGTGCACGACAAAGTGCTCACCAAAGAGAATCACTTTGCCATAGCCGATGTTCTTGCCGGTTGTCTTTCTCTTGACGGGCTTTGGCATGGGGAGAAAGTGAGAATATAAGTGGAGAAGAAAATGACGACGTTTTCCTGAAAAGGGGTATTATGTGGTGGCGCCTGTCAAGAGGGCTGCCTTGTAGGAGTGACAGTGACAACACAGAAAAAAAAAAACTTGGCCTTCTGTTATGCAGACGTACGAAAAAAAAAAAGCGGTGACAAAACAGAGAGAGGCAGGAGTGCCTGAAAAAAGAGGAAACAGAAAGTAACTTGCAGTGGCAGGGTAAGAGACATGCAGTGCAGAAAGGGTGAGGTGGGCGAAAGCAGTATTCGTAAGCACACGTCTGAGTGCCTCACCAGTCTGTTATTTGTGGGCCCAACATAGTCAGGCATGCCCATCAGGCTGGGACTGGCCACAGAGAAACGCAGGACACTCTAAGGAGGGGGGCTCAGTTTTTGGCAGCAACAGTGAGCACATCAACAGAACCAGACAACCACCTTAGCATCGAGATGGAGTCAGCTGAGAGGTAGCGAAGCGCGCATGATACCATTGAGTATAAACAGCAGGCGACTCCTCTCAGAGACTACTGTCACCTCAAAACCACAGAGAGAGAGAGAGATCATTAGCAAACAGACTTGTCTCCAAGTTCACCCTTTCCAGTGACTGCCGTGGGCAATGATGGGAGACGATGAGATGAGATACACGATCGGTGATGCTTGATTGGCAAGCAGAAGAGAACATGTGAAATCTGAGCCGCGCCCAGGCGCGCCACAACAACTCACTGTTCAATGTGATGGTGTAATGCTATGCGCCGAAGCTGGGTGTAGAGCAGACATTATGTACATCGAATACGCCCATGTCGCCGTGTCTTTGTCAAGCCGCACATATAGAGGAGAGGGATAACAGAAGGCAAGAGAATGGGCAGAAGGGGCTTGCGCTGCAGATTGCAGGCATAGTGCAGATCATAGAGATGGAGAGCAACGAGTGAAGCGAATCGCCGGTACAGCTCAGCTCGTATGCTCGGCGAACATCTGTTTCAGCATCAATGGTAATCACATGCACGGCGCAACCATTGTGTGATTCTTTCCTTTCTGCAAACGCATCAAGCTAAGGGCACAAAGGCAAAGGCAAGCCTTTAGACTTTAGGGAGGCGAGAATCGGGTAAGAGTCTGCTAGGAAGGAAGCATTTCTAAACGGAAAAAGGCAGAAGTCTAGCTTGCATACCGTAATATGTTTTTGCTGACTACATAGGGCATCTATGTAGTTCAGAAAAAGGAGCAAAGGCTATTAAGCGCAGGTGGACCGAGCGGGCCCGATACTGGGAGACTACAATCGTGGGCTACCAGCGTTTACGGAGAAAAACGTAAGCAAAAACAAAAGACCTCTGCCAACGGAGGCTTGGAGATAGTCTACACCGGTGAGCCTTGCGCGAATAGACGAACGGCAGGACAAAGAAACAACGCTGACTGTGTCGTTATCGGGAATAAAAGACACCGCAGAACATCGAATCAGTGGAGTCTTCTTAACCACTTTCGCTTTTAGTTAGTAGCGACGCTGTAGATGGTGGCAGCAGTGCCGAAGACAACGGCTACCACGCCAGCAGCCAAAACGAGGTAGGTGCAGCAGTAGTTGATTACTCCTACGGAGCGAAACGACCACCCTCCAGCGTACATCACAAATAGCGCAGGGAGGATAAACCCAACAAAACCACCACATACACCTCCCGTAAACCCAAACACTATGTTCACGTTCGGCACAAAAAGCCCGAGCATGAGTACGAGGACAGCAAGAGAAACAGCGCCGATGAGGTACTTCCAGTAGACTACGGTGTAGGGGTCCCAGCCAATGAGAGGAAAGAGAGCGCTGCGGCACGCGTTGTTCAGGAGACCAAAGGAGGCGCAGATCTTGATGAACACGCCAACGTAGCCCACGAACACGTGCGGTTGTTGAAGTGGGTTGTAGCGAAGCAGGATGGAGCCTCGCATTTCGCCGAAGTCAAGGTAGCCGAAGAGGCCAGTGGCGTAGTACAGGATACCGCAGATGGTCATACTCACGGCGGCGCAGATCGTGAAGCGGCCCAGGCTGCGAGGTCGCATCTCGAGCGCCACTTCCAAGCAGTTGATCTGGCACATGTAGGAGAAGATGAACACTCCGAGGCCCTCAATGGCCATGTTGCCAGTGCTAATCAGCCGCGTTGTCGGACGAGGACGCGCTCTCATTCCATTCATGGCGCTGTGGGTGATGACCACGAGAGCCAAGTACAGGATGAAGAGAATGCCGAAGGCGGAGACGTAGCGGAGCGAGTTGATTCTCCGCAGCAGGACGAGCGGAAACATAAAGACCAGCCAGAAACCGGTAGTGAGGAGCTTCAGGCCTATGGAGGTGAGAAGGAACGGTTGTGTTGACGCAGAGGAGCTGAGGATCGGCTTGAGAAGGTCACCGATGGTGACAACGTAGGCGACGGAGCCGCCGAAGATGTGCAGCGCGCGGATGATGGCGACAAAGATATTGGCGCGCGGATGCAGAAGCTGCTTCGCCATCTCCTCGAAGGAGCGAAGACCTGTCTTCTCCGAAACCTGCACGAGAAGCCGCATGGAGTACACGGTCTCGGCCGTGATCAGTACGAGATAGACAGTGGCCATAATAATGCCGACACTATGGAAGGCCGCCGGCAGCCCAAGGATGCCGGCACCGATGGTGGTAGAGGCCATGCTGAAGCTGCTCGATAGCATGCCGCCATACGGAATCATGACCTGTAGGAGGCGGCCAATGGTGCTGAGGTCTCTGTTGCCCCTGTCCTTGGAATGGAAGCTGTCATCTGGGCAAACGTGCGCAGGCACCTTGTTGCCATCGGCGACATCCATCTCAGCAAGCTCCTCGGCGTCCGCGTCGACCTCTCGCGGAATATCCTGCGCTAGTACCGTACTCGACACCCGAGTGGCTTCCACTGCCTTCATCTTGATTGGAGGTGCCGCTTTTTCAGCGTGTGTTGTGGTAGCTCTGCAACGTAGATTTGCCAGCGTGTGAGGAGACGAGAAAAGAGAGAAAGAGAGGGAGATTCCGTGTTCTTTTTTTTTTTTACGATGCGGCGCCGATGCACGGGTGAGGGATTCTGTTTGCGCTTCATCAGCGACGCGGCAGCAACGGCGTGCTGCATAGAGTCCTTGCAGCTGCAAGACAGCCCACGGATGCAAGCAGGCACCATGGTGCGCCGTTGCTGTTGAGAGCAAGCGACTGCCAGTCCTTAGGGCAAAAGAAACAGGACGTTTGCTGCCAAGCAAAGCGCTGTGTGGGCTCGTTCTCCGCGAGGTGACGTAATGAGGGGCTGCCGCCGCTGGCATGAGAGCGTTTCCAGAGCTGAGTGATCAAAGAGGCAGGGGGGGAGTTGCACGCTGCTCGAAGCGTGAAGGGACGCACCTTGGTGGCCGTTCCCCCACCACTTGAGCAGCTTTCCTTCTCGCACTCATTAATGAGCGTGCGCTTTTGCGGCGTTTGCTACAGATGTTCTGTTCCCGGGCGAAAAAAAGAGTTGCTCCCCTGGAAACGTGGAACTCCAGGGAAACAACCTTGGGTTATAATTTCTATTCCTTTGCCCGAAGGCAGTATCAGGAGTTACTCTGATAAGAACAGTTTATAAACATGATCTTAGCTAAATAGCCGAGAAGATATACCAAAGCTACCCCTAACAAAATCAAAGCTTGTTGTCATTATTAATCAGCGGTTTGCTGAGTTGCGTCCCCTTTTCGCAGCTCGGATGCAGCGGCGTTCATTTTTAGCCCAAAGGATGCCGTTTCAAAGCCAGGGAGGGATTCGTTCAGGGTTCGAACCTTGCAGAAGAAGCATTTTTCTCTATCGTAGTGTATTAGAGCGCCAGCGCGTCGGGGATGTAGCTCAGATGGTAGAGCGACCGCTTAGCATGCGGTAGGTATTGGGATCGATACCCAACTTCTCCAACTTTTTCACCCGTCACGATTGAAAAGCCTGGGCCGCAGTGGGGCGGCGGCCGCTTAAAACGAGGATGGTGCGAGGAAGGGGTTTGTTGGGAGAAATCGAGGAAGACGGGGGAGTAGTCCGAGGAAGAAGCCGATCGCGGCGAACAGTCGCATCGGTATCCCCTACGCGCGAATTTGTGCATTTTCTGCTCGCCGTGCAGACAAACTCACTCCCGCATATTACGCGCCTTTTTCGTTTGCGATACCGCAGAAGCGACACCGCGCACACTCTACACACGGGTGGTCCTGCTCATGACGTTGTTTTCTACGTTTTCATTCTTTGCCGTGCAGCACCCGCTCACTTCAGCTCTACCCCACGGTCCTGTCACAGGCTCGCGTCGCGTCTTGCGAAGCAGCGGTAGACACGCGGTACAGCCATCCGCCGACCCAGGCCTCCGAGCACGGCCTCTGGCCCAAACTCCACCCGCCCACCCGCCTCGCAGGTCGCCGCGCAGCCTCCCCCATCATTGCCGGTCACCACGCGGTGCAATCCTCCTCAGGCTGGCTCAGGGACCCCAAACCAGTAGACAGCGAGGGCTCCCGGTGGGTGGGTAGCATATGCTCGGGTCGCACGGACGCTTCACCCGCCATATGGGTGGCACAAGCGTGCTCACAGCTGCAGGCCGCTCCGACGCCACACCATCCGTGACCTGGCAACCGACATCGTCAGTAGCGATAAATCGGTCTCACCTCCTCACATCGTAGGCACCTGACTCTACCACTATCAGAGTTGGTTCAGCATTCATCAGGGGATAGGGGGAGGGGGACTGCCTGGCTCCTTCCCACGCCGAGTGGAGGTGCTGGACCCTGAAATGCCGCACACACGGAGGGTGTCCCCCCGTAACCAGGAAGCCCCCATTCGTTCGAAATAGAAAAAGAATGAACGATTGTGAGGAGTCCGAAAGGGGCACCGGAAGAGCGAATCACGGACGAGCGTCGTTCAAGTCAGACACGCTATCCTTTTTTGGCCCGCTGCCCCTCACCTCTAGGAGTGCTGAAAAGAAGAAAAGCGACGGCAGAGTAGAGAGCGAAAGCAGGTGCGTGTGCTGTAAAACAACACAACCGCACCTTCGTTTTTGTGGCTGCAGAGAAGAGCGTCAAGTGTCTGATCGTATACTCCACTGTGCAGTGGTGCCCCAAACCATCGAGTGCGTTGGGTTTCACAGCGTGGAGGCTGGCGCGACAAACGCTGTCTCGATGGGGCGGGCGGGCGCGTGTCAAATACGCCTCGCCCGATCCGCAGCCACGCAGGATCAACAGTGGGGCGGGGCGCGGAGCACTCAAGCTGAATAGATGCGAAAAACAAAACACAGGAAAACGTTAGGTGGGGCGCACGCAAAGTCTGGCGTTCCCTTCGGCGATGCGCAGCGGTGGCGGACTTCGTTGTTTGTTTGTTTAGGCTTTGCCGTTGGTTGTCGTTACGCCAGCACCGGAGCATTCGTCGACACAACACCATCCAGAGACTGCGGCATACGCTAGCTGGCTGGGAGAAAGACATCACCGCCAAGGAGGAGGGACCACGGTTGTGGAGGAAAAAAAAGCGAAAACATGTAGCGCGCAGAAGGAGCAGCCACCGGCCGGACCAACCAAGAAGAGGGAGAAGATGAGCCCGCTCACTCGTGGCCCACGGCCTTGAGACAAGCGCCCGCGCACCTCGTGCACTGGGCGTTGATTCGCTTTCGCATCCGAAGTAAGAGTGAGACAGAGAAGGCACATCAAGCACGGAGGCACGACCGAAGGCGAAGAGGAAAAGGAAAGCACGCGAGCAACGACGCGGTCAAAAAAAAAAAGAAAACATGTGCGCGCACCCGATGTACCGTAAACACGCAAAAAGTGACACCGGTCCGACCAACTCTCTTTACTGGAGTGCTTTCGGAGCACCCTCGAGCTCTTGCCGTTTTCCTATTGATGTCGTTTCCTTGTGCGTGTGCACCTCACCGCAAGCACGACTGGTAGACGTGCAGCAGCGTCGTAGGGCACAGAGTTGCCGACAGACATTGGAGAGCCCAACAACAAGAGAACCGGCATCGCATGCGCGCATCCCGCTTCGAGGCACAAACATCGTGAAAGGACACGACGCACGCGGACAGGCGAGTGCACACAGCAAATGGCTGCAGAGACATGCTGCTGCGGGTGAGACTGTAACAGCCTCCTTCGCAGTAGTGTACGTGGCATGCGAGGGGCGAGGCGGGTGGGGAGGACGTTTGCTTCTTACGCATGGCAAAAGAGAAATGCCACCCCGAAAGGGGAGAAACACGGCGACGTGAAAAAACAAACCTCAAGGAGGCCATACGCAGAGGATGACAAGGCCTACACAGCAGGCTCATCGCAGTCTGCCCATGCATGATCCGCCCAAACAAATGTCACACCACATACGCATGTGCTCGTGGATGCGCTCGCCCACAAATGCCGCGCGGAAGCACTCGCTGAGGTGCCGCACCCGACAGAATCGCACCTTGCCGCGTCGAAGCCGTGCGGGCCCATCAACGAAGTCAGCGAGGCTACGCAGCACACAGACACGGAGTGGGCAGCGAGGCGAGCGTGTGGACGGGGAAGGGACAGCGTGAGGCAGGAGGGGAGGAGAGTAGGGGCGGCGAGCGTTTTCAGCAGCGTCGAGCCGAAGAACACAGTAAAGAGGGGGCGGGAGAAAGGGAGCGCAAATCGCACAGCGCAGCACGAACAGCGGCGGAGCCACGCACTGCACGCGCCGCCTCTTCATCGCACCCATTTCGTGGTTACACTCTCAGACCACGCGCACCCCTTTTCGTTTCCGTTTCTGCTGCACAAAGAGAGCGAGGAAAGCGTGCAACGTTGATGGAGGGCAAACTCTCTTGTGGCGATTGACGGCATCTGTCAGCGGCGTGTGCGGGTCAGTGCGAGCGCTTGTGGTCGATGGAAAACTAGATGCGCTCCGTAAAGGAAGTCCTCCGATAATAAAAGTTGCAGCAAGAAAGAAGCAGGGCAGCAGAGCGAATCCACAACGGTGAAGTTGCGCGCTCTTGTTCGCGCATCTACGCGTCTTCGCTCCTGCGAGAAGTGCGCCGATCGTGCGCGCTGGAGAGACATCTGAGGCCTGCGCATACGCACCACCTGAGAAGGAGTGGGGGAGGGCGTGAGATCATTTAGCGCCAAGAAAATGCGTCTTTCCTGCGTCTATCACTCATGCGAAGGAGAGAGACCCCCCCACACACACACACACACACCGCTACAAAATGAAAAAACGAGAAGCATCCGAGCGTCACAAACGCCTCCATATACACACAGCAGCAGGAAAGATAAAAGATGTCCACTGAAGTAGTGCGTACCCAGGAAAGCAGGAGAGAGATAATGATGATGCGAAGAACGGAAAGAAAAACAGGGACGTACACACCCAATGAAAAGAAGACGAGCGACTCAAGAAGAGGGAGGAGAAAGCAGCGAGCATATGCGCCAGCGTATCAGAAGAAAAAGCGAAGGCAACGCAGAAGAGCGGAACATGTCTCACCGTTGGCTCAACCCACCCACACGCCGAATAAAAAGATGCGCGCCACACAGTCCTCTTCATCGCCTTGCATTGCCGTCCCCACTGCTCCCGTGCGCAGGCAGCGAAGACGAACGTTCGCATTCGTCTTCCATGCGAGAAGTCACATCTGCACCGGTCGCCTACACGCGCACCCTTCCCATCTTCCGTGCCTCTCACTCGGCACGGCGACGGACGCGCAAGGGAAGACGGCAAAAAGGAGTGCGTGAGGGCGTAAATAGGGCCGGTGCTACCAGGAGAACGGGCTCGTCAGAAGGGGCAGCATCGGCGACGGCCAGAAAGTTGCGCGGCCCGTGGAAGAGACAGGCAAAGACGTCCTGGCAGAAGAGGCTGGAGGAAGTCGCGGACAGACAACACAGCAGAGGTGAACAGTCCCTCCATCCACTAACAGCTGCCGATCCTTTGGTCAACGAAAAAGAAAACTTCGTTTCTGCGAGTGGCAGCAGCGGCACAGGGAGGGAGAGAGAGAAAGAGGCAGCCCCGTGTCCGCACAACGCTCGATGCGCAAGCAACGCGAGGCGGAGGCGGAGGGAGGGGAGAAACAGACACAGACAGACGCACAGGAACGTACAGTGCTCAAGCAAAACTGCACTTCTGAGTGAAACAATACGGCGACAGTGCGATCTGCTCTGCTGCCCGGCTCATGCACAGCACCCCCGTGCACGGTCTACGCACTGGCCGAGGGCCTACACGAAGAAGCTAAAGTACACGGTGGAAACGGTGCCAAAGACAATGGAAACAACACCGCAGATAAGCAGGAAGTAAGTGGCGAGGTAGTACCAGATACCCACCTTCTTGAGGTTCCAGCTGCCAGCGTACATGACAAACAACGCCGGGAATACAAACCCAATGAAGCCGCCAGAGAGAGCGCCGGCAAGTCCAAAGACGATGTTGATATCGGGTACGAACAAGCCGAGGATGAGAGCGCCGATGGCCATCGGCACACTCACCAGGGTGTGCTTCCAGTACGGCATCGTCTCCACGTCCCAGTGCATCACCTGGAACAGCGCCGTGCGGCAGGCGAGCATGTCCAGCGAGAATGAGGCGCACAGCTTTACGATGATGCCGGGAAAGACAACGAAGAAGATGGGGCTTTGGTAGGGGCTGTACCTTTCCAGGATGTTGCCCTTCAGAGAAGGCCCGAAATCTGCGTAGCCGAAGAAGCCAGTGAGGAAGTAGAGCGTTGCACAGATACTGCAGCTCAGGATGGCCTGAAGTGTGATCATGCGAGTTGTTCTCTCGGTGTTCTCGACGATAATACGGCCAACGTTCACCTGGCACAGGTAGCTGAAGCAGAAGATGGACAACCCCGAGACGGCTTCATTGCCGGGACGCACCATAACGAGGTCCTTGCGGATGCCGTCCTTCAACCCGTACACGATGGAGTGATAGATGGCGCAGATGACAAAAAACACAATGAAGAAGACACCGACGGCGGACATGTAGCGGAGGGAGTTGATCTTCTTGGGCAGCACCAGCGGCAGCATAAATAGCAACCAGACGCCGCTCATGATGCAGCGACGGCCGCTCTTCTCCTGCAGGAATGGTGGCACCTTAGGGTGCGCGAAGATCGGCTTGAGGATGTCGCCAATGGCGATGACGAAGCCCACCGAAGCACCGAAGCAGAGTATCCACATGAGCACGGCCGCAACGATGTCACCACCACGACCGAAGAGAGCGCGGGCAAGTCCCTCGAAGCTGTAGATGCCGGTCTTCTCCATGGCGTTAGACAACAACGTGATGGAGAGCACGGTAAGACTGGTTATGATCACGAGGTAAAACACCGCCATGATTATCCCCGATGTGTTGAAGGCGGACGGGATCGACATAATACCGGCACCAAGCGTCACACACGCCAGGTTGACTGCGCCAGAGAGCAGGCCACCGTGCGGGATGATGGCGTTGAAGATACGAGAGAAGATGTTTCGCCGCGCCCGTCTTTTCGCACCCCTCACCTCGTCCGGTGCCTGAGAGCTTGGGAGTGGCTGGCCCTCGGTATCTCGGTCAACGCCGTTTTGCATAGGAAGATCTGGGCACTCGTAAAGGAGCTTCCGGCCGCCACCGCAGGAGAATTCATCGTCCACGTCCACCCATTTGGGGTCCATATCCCCCAGTGCTGCCGCAGGCGCTTCATGGCAATCGCTGCGACAATGTCCTTTCAGCTCCACCTCATCCTTGCCAAGCGTGTGGGACAGTGGCACACGGTTGCCAGGCATGTTAGGCGTGCGCGTGTGACTTTTCCGGTTGGATTAGCGTGCTAGCGCTGTATGGAGATGTCGAGCTTTCGAGAGAGGCAGCGAGGCGGTCACAGTTTTCCGGGTGGCACTTGAATGTCGGTAACGCCAGGGCAGGAAAAAAGAGGCGACGCGATAAGCAAGAGACAGTGCGAGCGAGTGATCCGATAGCGAACAACGAACCAACACACAAAAAAGGAAGGGTGCTAACCTCTTTACGTTTCTATATATATATATATCTGTGTGTGCGTGGTTTGTGCCTTGACTGGTTCAGCACCCTAGTAGTGTACGATGGTAAGGAGGGGGTCGGTGGGTGGGAAGAACGGACGTTTTGGCCTACCAGTACGTCCGTTTCGTATTCACGGAAATGCTTGTGGCTGTGTAGTACAAGAGCAAGAGTGAGAGAGAGACACAAACATGTGGTGCTTCATGTTGTTTTAGATTTTGGCCGACTCGTTGTTCTCGCCGACAGAATGGCGGGCAACTGCGAAGAAGGGAAGGATAGAAAGAAAACCAAGCCGTAGTGAATCCTCCGCTGTGAGGGGTCCACAAAAACACACAGGAAAAACAAGCAAACAAGAGAGGATGCGCTGACGCTCACCGTGTTGTAAATGCCCCCCACCCACCCACCTACCCACCCCCCAACCCCGCTCCTCCTCTTCCGCCTTTCCTCTTCCTTCGTGTCTGTGTCGCAGCTCCGAGGCGCGCACAGATGACGAATGCGTGTATGAGCCGTGCTCGCGATGGCGTGAGGCGACAGCGGGGTAGAGGAAGGAAGGGAAGGCAGGGACACACACACACACAAAATAGACCCAAACCAAATGGATCACCGTAGCGCCGTGTATGCCGTGGTGAGCTCGGAAAAGACGCAGACTCGGGAAACAAACAAGGAGAAAGACGAGAGAGAGGAGAGACAGCACAAAACAACCAACAACGTGTGCGTGCAATGAAAGGGAGCGGATGCGGAAGAAGGACCTCGTTTGTGTGCTGCGCTGTGGTGTTGTCTTTTTGGTAGGTGCATGTTCGTGTGTGTGCCATGGGATAAAGAGACACGTACACACATGTGCGTACAGGCATGGCCGCACGTACACTCAGGCGCAGAAGCCAGGCAGAAAGGGATGCGCAAGAGAGAGCCAACGGGTGAAGAGGGTCGCATAGGCCAACTTGGATGACGCCAACACAGCGGGGGTGCTGCACCCCGCTGGGCAGAATTCCCCGAGCCTCGCTAGCAAGACCGCAAACAGCATTCTGGTCGTACAAGAGAGAAACCAGGCGATGTGATGCGGGCTGGGCGAGGAAGGGAGGGACGCCCTCCCGTGGTGTCTCTGTCACCGGCGCCCAAAGCCTCATACGCGCATGGATGGGCCCCACACACTCGTGCACTCTACCTTCGATTTGTTTGCGTTGGTGGTGCCCCCTCCGTGATACAGTCCTGATCTTGCATGCCATATATAGTGGTGGTGGTGGGGAGATTGTCCCCGTAATCGCGCATCCACTGCGCGTGTGTAATGCACCCTTGGAGATACGACACGCTTCTTCACTAAGTTAAAAAAGAGGGCCTGTGTAGAACGTCAGGCCCTCTTTGCAGAGGGAAGGCCTTAGGCTCGGCAGAATAAGGTGAGAGGCGCGACACGCATCCGCCCACTCCGCAACGACGGAGATGATATGCAGATATACACACACGGCCTTTGATCGTCTGTCTTTACACTGGATCGATCAACTTTACAGAAGAAAGTTAGAAGACGAAAGCGGTGAAAGGAAAAGAGGGGCACACGGGAAAAGAGACATGCCAGCGGTCCAGTTAAGCACAAACACGACGAGGTCACTGCCGCCGTGTCTGGCGGTACGATAGTGGGAGTCCGGGGTGGGGTAGGAAGCGACACGCTGAGCCACAGTTGCCTTGGTGTGGAGGAGAGAGAGAGAGAGAGCTGTTGGAGAAGACCGATATCATCGTGGCCAACGTCCACTGCCCACCCTCACTTCCGAAAAGAGAAAACGGGTAGCGTAAACGGACAGAAGACTGAAAAACGCGATGAGCCCGTGCCCGGCATTCACGCACACGCAGCGATGCTGCACAGGGCGCATCGTCGTGAGCGTCAGCCAGCGCCACGAGTGAAAGGCACAGAGAGAGAAAGAAAGAAGACCGAAAAAGAAAAAAAAGTCGTCGCCGACACGCGAAGGAAAAAAAACGGAAAAGCGAAAGACGTCTCTGCTCAGCCTGGCGCTTCTACGTCACGCCCATTCGAGTAGCACCGTGCTTGTATGTCTGGAGAGAGACTCCCACGCTAACCATACACCTCCGTATGCCTCGTGTTCTCCACATCCGCTCTCTCTCTTCCACATCTCATCTCGAAGGTTATCGTGGCTGCTTGACTAGAAGAGCGCAGTTCACGTCCATTCACCGCCGTTTTAGGGGGATCGCGCACATGCTTCACGAATGTACAGTTCATGGGAAGAGGGAAAGGGGAGACACACGCACGCTCAGCAGTACTCGGTGCGGGCCTACAAGAGAAGAAAACGACACGCAAAAAAATGAAAGTAAACACCCACGCTTCTGTTCCTTCCCACGTCTCCTCCCCCATGTGCGTCGCTTACGAGACGAAAGATCTCTGGGAGGTGCTGTAGATGGTGGTGACGGTGCCAAAGACCACTGAAACAACACCTCCGACGAGCAGCAGGTGCGTGGCCACGTAGTTCAGCAGGCCAACTTCGCGCAGGTTGAAGTCACCAGTGTACATATAGAACAGCGCTGGCATAATCATGCCGATGATGCCACCGCAAAAGGAGCCCAGCAGTCCCAGGACGGTGTTGACGGTCGGGATAAAGAGACCGCAAAGCAGCGCGGCTGTCGCCGGAACGGCCATGACGAGGCAGTGCTTCCAGTACGGCACCTCCTCCGGCGTCCAGCGAAAGAAGTGGTAGAGGGCGTCACGGAACGGGATCATATGGAGGGCGAAGGCAACGCAGATCTTGATGACGATGCCAATGTAGCCGACCGCCATGTAGGGCTCCTTGATGGGGTCGTACAGGGAGAGCACCGAGTCTCGCACTTTGGAGCCGAAATCCGCGTAGCCGAAGATGCCCGAGAGGATGTAGAGCAGCACGCACATGCCAGTGGCGATGGTTGTGTAGAGGGTAAAGTGGAGCACCGTCTTGTGCTGCATCTCAAAGAAGATGTCGTAGGCGTTCAGCTGCACCATCAAACTGAAGAGAAACACGCCGAGGCCCTCCAGCGCCTCGTTGCCAGTGCGCATCATGCGCATCTCGCTTCGAATCGATGGGTTGTGCAGCCCATGCGTGGCGGAGTGCCCAATCATGCATGCCACAAAGTACACAATGAAGAGCACACCAAAGGTGGACACGTAGCGCAACGAGTTCACCTTCTTGGGAAACACGAGCGGCAACATGAAGGTGAGCCACACCACCGACGTTATGATGCGGTTGCCCTGCTTTGTCTTCAGGAACGCAGGCGCGCTCGGGGCATTCAGGATGGGGCTCAGCAGCGTGCTCGTTGCGATGATGTACGCGACAGACCCACCGAAGCACTGGATGATGATGAGCACAGCGAGAAAGTAGTCGGCGCCGCGGCCGAGCAGCACACGCGCCGACTGGGCATAGGTCCGAAGCCCTGTCTTGACCATCACCTTCGCCAGAAGGTTCATGGAGTAGATTGTGCCAGCCGCAGCCAGGATGAGGTAGACGCAGGACATGATCACCCCGCTCAGGTTGAAGCCGGAGGGGATGGAGATGATGCCGGCACCGAGAGTGGCGGAGGCAAGGTTGAAGGTGGTGGCGAGGAAGCCGCCAAATGGCACGACCACGTTGAAGTAGAAACGCAGCACGTGAATCGCCTTGCGCAACGTCCCGGGCGGCTTTGGCGGATGCTGGTCAGCTTCGTCGCCCTCCTCCCCGCTTTCCAACACGCGTTTTAGGTGACTGCCCCCGTGCGTGTCATCGTTCTTGTGCAACCGATGCCCATCCAGAAGCACCTCCGACACGCCAAGCGGCTCCATGTCGATGTTAGACAAGTTGATGCTCATGCGGCGACTGTAGTCGTCCTCCTTGAGATTCTCACCGTTATCGTGCATCGACCGCGGCTGCGAAAAGACGGAAACACTGCGGGGGGCGGTTTCCTGCTGCTGATCATCCTCGCGCTGGTGCAGGCCTTGTGCATTGCTCACCAACGGCGCTCTGTCGGGGGGATTCGGCGTGCTCATGCTTGTGTCGTGGGAGAGAGAGAAACCAAAAAAAAAGTCGCGCGAGACGGTGCAGAAAAACAAGAGAAAATACGCCTATGCAGAGCAGGCGAGACGGATCGGAAGCAGAGGAAGCTCACAGCAGAAGCTGCATTTACAGCAGGATGTCGGTGTGCGGTGGGTGAGCGCGAGCGTGGCATGCAGCGAAGAGAGGGAGAAATGGAATAGGGCCAGAGGGAGGTGGAGAACAGAGCAGAGAGAGCATCATGCATGTGCTATCGGGGGCGGGGGGAGGGGCCACTGCCGACCTGGAAGTGTTTTTCAGGCACTCAAGAGGACGGCGCCGTGGCTGTCACACAGGACCCACGGTACAACAGGCATGGGTGCGCGAACGATGCGCGCCCGCCTCAACCATGCCTGCCTGGGCATCGTCTCTTCAGCGGAATGCAACGTCTCCTACATGCACTGCCGGTCCAAGGAAAGAGAGATGAAGAGAAGCAACAAAGACACACACACACACACACACACACACCACTGCACAGGTGGAGACATACAGATACACCCGATTGCCCGCCTCGGGTATCTTGGCGCTCGTCTTCTGCTCGCAGTTCGGCGAAGAGGGCTTCCACATTTTGCTTCCGTTTTACGGGTGTTTGACCCCCTCGTCTTCGATTTCCACGCACACCTGCGGCTCACCTCTGATGTCTACACATCAACGTACTAGGCTTGTGCGCCACATTCTGAAAGGGGAATGGGCGAGGCCACGAGGAGCGTGGCCGCCGCCTCGCTGCAGACGGTCGCGAGGGAGAAACAAGGAGGGACAAGGTGAAGTTTCTTGTTCTCTTTGTGTTGCGTGTCTCTGCCGGTCCACGGACACGTGGTTGTGAGAGCTGACGTGTGTGCACCTTCACACAGCGAAACAAGAAACAAGGTAAGTAACAAAAGGCATTGCAAGCGTGAAGGCTAGAGGCGCATAGAAGAGACAGAGACGGCGGGGCACAGAGAGGTTACGTATATGGCGGTAGGGCCCTCGGCCCTTCCGCTGCATCGCACACGGGGAGCCTCCTCCCCTCCCCCTCCACCCATCCAAAAAAAAAGGCTCCTTGCTCTCCGCTCCTCCTCTACAACCGCCTGCGCCTGCCGTTGGTCCGACTTTATGTCGACTTTTCACACTGCCTTCTTGAGGCTCTTCGCCGACTCCTCCGAGGGCAGCCCCTCGGCCTGGAAGGTGCCAAACACCCAGTCCCAGAGCATGATGTACTGCCCAAAGTTGACGCGCGGCTGCCGGTGGTGGTAGTCGTGTGCCTTCACGTTGAACAAGTACGGAATGTGTAAGTCCACGCGGGTGTGGTTCAGGCTGGCGAGAGTGCCGCCAAGAAAGATGAAGATGATAGCCGTCAGTGCGTGCACCTGGCCCACGGGCGTCAAGCGTGTCAGCAGGTACAGCGCCAGCAGGTGCAGGTACTCGCCCGAGACGTACTCGATTGGGTTATCATTGATGGCGTCGGTGTTGCCGCGAAAGGGAGACATCTGCCGATGATGATGCTTGTGAATGAGGGAGTAGATGGGGGGCCAGTGAAGGGTCCAGTGGAACAGTGTGTAGAAGAAGTCGTAGAGAATGAAGAGCGCCGGCAGGTGTACCGGCAGCCACAGCACCGACCGCACCACGGCAGGGCCGTCCAGGAAGTCGGGTGACATGCGGCTCACCTCTGTGTTGCGGATGAACTGGTACGTGTGGTACACGAAGACGGCGGTCACCGCCTTGGCAAAACCAACGTACAACTTGTCCTTCACCGTCAGCTTCTCTAGAGGCTTCACACGCTCGGGAATGCGCCCCTTCACCACCGCCGCGATGACAGGGATGACGACGCTGCTGTACACACCGAAGCTCACAAAGATGATTCCCAGAAACGCGGCCTGGATGCCGTACTTCTGCGCCGGCGTCAGCGCCTCCATGTCGAAGGAGGCCATCTTGGCGTAGAGAGGCTCCATGGCGTAGAGGTTGGTGTGTGAGTGAGCCTCTAGTCGCTTCTATCGAAGGAGAGGGAGGAGGAGGGGGGGGTGTAAGCGAGAAGCGTCCTCGAGAGGCACACGCACACGCAGAGAGAGAGAGAGGCTGGCTGCTGCGTAATGCGAGTGACTATGTTTGCCGCGTTTTCTTTTTTCCTGAGCAGGAAGCGCTTCTCTGGCGCACGATGAACAGAGGGTGGATGCAGGGGGAGGAAAGGACTGGGATGGAGAAGAGGCGACGCGGGAGGAGATGTGCAGCCAGAGACGGGGTGGCATGAACACTGCCGGTGTCTCTCTCTCCCCGTGTAGCGGAGGATTCACAACAGGCGGCGGCACAAGCATCCTTTGATCCTTCATCTTCGCCTAACAAGGGAGAGAGCGAGGGACGCCTTCATTATTAGTATGGCGTTTTCTTTGTTCTTGAGCTACGCTGCCGTGGAGAGGAGCGTCATCGACTCGTTGCCTCTCGTATGCATGTGCACACGTGTACAGGTAGGCACCGCCACCAAGCCCAATGTAAACAGCCGTCCTTGTGACGCCTTTGAGGCTCACAAGTCATCCCGAAACTCAGCGTTAAGGTTCTCCTCATGAGACGACGGCGGCGAAACCTCTTGCACAGTTTCTGCTGGGGCTGGGGAGTCCATCGCCACGGGCTCTTCTGCCTCGTAAGGTGCTGGCGGCGAGACATGCACCTCTGAAAGAGGCGGCGCGGCAGTGGTCACTGGCCCAGTCGCCGAGGCGACAGTGCTTTGGGGAGGAGATGCGCGGCTGTCGTGGGTGCAGAGCCGATGTCTGCGATACACCGTCGGCTTTGGCACAACGCTAATGAGCAGCAACACGCAGCCCGTCACCGCGATGATGGACGCCATCACAAGCACTTGCTTGAGAAAGGCCCACATTGGCTGTAGCACCGTGCGCCACAGGATGGGCATGCCCGGCACGAACCTTAGCGTCCACGGAACACGCGCCGCCTCGGCCACATAGGAGACGCGATCGAGTTCGTGCATGTGGGCCTGACCCTTGGCCACGCCATCCGACAAAAGGTCGGCGGCGGACTTCATCTTCGCCTTCTCCTGCTCCATCAGCGCGCTCATCTGCAGAGCGCCGTCTTTCATCTGGTGAATGGCTTGCTGGATGTCCTCCATGATGCGGTCCTCTGCGGTGATGGCGGCACCGACAGCAGAGGACGTGCCGAACGGATACCCCGCAAAGGACGCCGCAGCGCTGGTTCTTCTCTCCCTGAAACCGGGTTCCTCTTTCGTCTGGGCTACGCTCCCTCGCACCAGTGACGAGTCCTGCACGTCAGCTCCAGCAGGAGAGGCGCCTTCGATGAAGTGCACTGCAGCCGGCGGAATGCACGCTGCATGAGGCGGCACAACATCCACGTAGATGTGGCACTTCCTACTGAAGGAGGTCGCAGCGACAGCGGTGAGGCCGCACTCGAGCGTACGAGGGGCAGTGCCCACACAACTGACAGGGAGATGCGCAAGTGTGGGGGTTTGCGAGAGATACTGCGCCAGAAGCCGCTGTGCAGCGTCGGCATCCTGCAGAAGGTGGGTGAGACGCCCTGGCAGCTCTTGCCGGTAGTACGCCCGCAGGGGAGAAGTCACATCGTCGTCTGCTGGCTCCGCCGTCTCTTGCGTGTTTCCAGTCTTAGTGAGCGATGCCTCTGCGACACGTTTCTCGAGCCGTCTGGCTTCGCGAAGAAGCTCCCCGAGACGCCGAACGCAAGAAGTACTGGCACGGCCACCTTTGTGATGGGATGGAGAAGAGCCTCCTGTCGAGGATGACATTAACAGCTCTACTTGCTTCACACATCGACCGAGACGGTGATGCAAGGCGTAGATGTCCGCAGCGAAGTGCTTTTCCGCATTATCCGATAGCAGGTGTGGCGGCGCAGATGCCTCTGAGGCTGTGAAACCCATGCTCTGAGTAGTGTGTGGGAAGGAGGAGGCGTACGTGGTCTGCCTATCAAGCGTCTAATACTGTACAGTTGCCTGTGCAGGAGCGGGGAGAAAACAGAGGAGGTGAGGAGAGCAAGGCGCACCAGTTTCCGAGAGATACACAGAAGGGGGGAGGGAAAGATAGAGATAGCTCGTGCATTGATGATGAGCATGCAAGTCTCGAGCACTCCACGGACATAGCGGCGAGCCGCAGCAGCATGCGGATGTTTGTTTTACTTCCCGCCTCGACATCTCATCACGGCGGCCTCACCACACCGTGCCCACCTTCTTTAGCGAGAACAGAGCAGTGTGAGGGGCCGGAGGCAGGGGCAGGAGCAGGGGGCTGCGCCACTTCGCCTCTTCCTCTTCACACAAACGCATACGGCACTGACTGCTGCCCACACCGTGTTCGGTTGCCGAATTCGTTCGGGAGAGCCTCGCCATTCTCCCACCTTCACGACGGCACTTCTCACCTCTCTTCGACCATGGTCGTCTCCATCTCTGCTGTGTAGGCGGTCGTCAAGTATCGCGCGTAGCTCATCACCGCCTTGAGAGCCTCGCGATTCTTTTCAGCTTGCAGCACCGCCACACAGCCCACCTTGCTGCCCTTCGCGTACAGCGCGTAGGAGAGTCGTTGGCGTGACAGGCAGGACACGCAGAGGGGCGGTGCTCGGGTGCTGTGGCCGTTGAAGCGTGCGACGGTGTCCCGCTCGGCAGGACCGGTAACTCCGCAGAGCTGCTGCACAAGCTGAACAGCTTCGTGCAGCGTCTGGAACGCCTTCTTCCGTGTTGATTTGCTTGCTGGACGCGCAGAGGGCGAGGCCGTCCGATGAACACCAGGCGCGGTGACTGAGGGCTGAGGTGGTGGTGGTGGTGGTGCCGAGACGGGAACCTCGATCGCTTCGACATCTGTCGCCAGTAGAACAAGCCGCACGCGCCCCGCCTTTAGACACTTCAGCACCTCCTGAAAGCCCACAACGTATCGCTGCCTCGCCTTGAACTGCAGCGGCTGCTTCTGCTTCAAGTCGCGTTGCTCCTTGTAGAGACCCTGCAGCAGCGTGAAGCAGAGGTCATCAAGCGCGTCGGTGAGTACGTTCGTGCAGTAGGCTGCAGCGAAGAGCGAGGACTTCATTGCACGCTGTGACCGCGAAAGCGCCGTGCTCGGCGGCGACGAAGACGGGGCGGGGATCATTGTTTTGCATGCGTCGGGCAAGGTGTCGAGGTCTGCTACGTCGCCATTCATGAAGTGACGCACTACCGCTTGAAGGTGCGCTTCGGCGCGCAGCTGTGGGTAGCGGCCGGTGCGCTGATCCACCCACGCGCTGCGCGGGTGTTGGCCCACACCCAGCCATGTCGAGGGTGGGTGAAAGCTCCGGTACGTATACGGCAGCGCAGCGTCGCCGGAAGAAACCGTTGTGCGCGTCTCTTGCACATCCGTACCAGTTGTATCAGACAGTGCTCGACTGACTCTACCCACATCGCTTCTCAAGGGGCCTTGTAGCGCACGGGCCTTCAACTCACGCCGCAGCCGCAGCTGGCAAGCGTGAATGCGCCTCTTCAGCCTCCCCGCCTGCCTGTATCGGCGACCCTTCATGGCCGCGTCCAGACTTGCGTAGAGTGAGTTCATCGCCGCCACGGCGCACTTGACGGCTGCCTGGGAATAGAGACACTCCCTGCGCGTGCCCACGTCAGCACAGGGGTCACCGTCACTCTCTCTGTCACTGGCCCACTCCTTTGTAGAGGATGAGGAGCTGGAGAGAACCGGAGAAGCCTCGAAGTGCTCCAGTTGTGGAACTGCACCAGCGCTGATGTGCGGCTCTGCTGTCGGCAAGCAGTCCAGCACCCACTGCCGCTGCGCGTGGATGCCGCGCTTCAGTTTCGTGAAGCGTGCGCGGTGGTTGAAGGGGGTCACGGCGTTGGGATTTGACTTTTTGTTTTTGATCCTCAGCTGATGCACCTTGCCTCCGCTTCTCGCGGCAGTGTGACGTGGCTGCGACATGCTCGCCTTGTGGAGGAGGGAGGAACACGTCTGCAGCGGCTGCGCAGTCGCCGGTGTCGACGTCAATGGAGGCGCCTTCATCGTCTTCTTGTGGATGAGCTGTTCCTGCTGTCTGGACCGCTCCAGCGACGCTTTCTGAGGGCGGGGCATGTCTCTCCATCACCGAATGGCCGTGCAGCTTGGTGTTTGAGGGCACGGTAAGTGGTGCTGGGAGCACCACGTGAGGAGGCGGGGAGGAGGATGGGTGATAAAGATGCGCCCACACACACGAGAATCGCAAAGAAAAAAAGGAATGCAAAGGAAATATACGCGAGAAGTTCTGGAGGGAAAGTCGGAGACGGCGGTGCATAGAGGGATAAGGTGTTTGCGTGAGCTGTGCCGCACCATAGTGCTACAACATCATGGGAGTCGCGCCTCTCGCCTCCCTTGCTAAGGATGGGAAACAAGGAGAAGTCAAACTCGTGCCGTGTCATGACACGCTCGCACGCGCGCACGTTACGTTGCTGCTGCACCCTGTGCTCTCATTCGTTTTGTCTCCTATGATCCGGTGCCTGTGACCGCGACGCGCGCACACACGCACCTCCCCCCTGTTATCCCCCTGCTCGGTACTGCCCTTCTGCCGCTGTGGGCGTTCTCAGTCGTCAAAACGCCAGGTCAGCCCGCACCTCAGGTGCTGGAACGTCTCCACCGGCGACACACGCAGGAACGGCATGCCGCCCGCTGCCGTTGCGGGCTCAGCGGCGGAGGAGTCAGCATTCGAGAGCCCGCTTTGCAGCCCCCACCCAAACCCGGCGCTTCCATTCACGCCTTTGCCGCTCGCTGCCTCGCCAGCGCGGGGCTGGAAGGCGGCAAACCAGCTCAACGAGCACTCGAACTTGCGAGGGACAATTTCGTTGAAGGGGGTGACGGCGAGACGAGGTATCTGCGAGGCGAAGGAGAAGCCGACAGAGGCGCGCGGGTAGTCGCTCACGCTGTCCACCATGCAAGCGTTGGCGAAGGCCGTCAGCGAGGTGCCCCTCCACCGGCTCCCAGCTGTCGGCGTCGAGTCTTCCGCGTTTCCTTCATCCATCCCCGTCCTGTTCTCTTTGGCGCCACCGGAGCTGTCGTTCTCTTGTAGTGGCGGTGCCGCAGCGCCGCGGCTCCTCTTCACGCGTGCGCTGTTTCCCGTCTGCATTCCTCCATTCAGCGTCAGCTCCGCTGAGACCAGCGAGTACCACCGCCGTGCGTGATGGAGGCCGTTGTAGTCGTTCTTGAAGCCACGTACGAGAGCGGCGTCCCACCGAGGCCCCTGAGTCGCCCAGAAGTACGGGTGCGTGCAAACTCGCTCCATCCAAGAGCCGCTTGCCTCGGCCGAAGATGGAGTAGTGTTCGCCAACTCCAAGCCTGTGCCCTCGGTGGCCACCGATGGCGGAGCCACAACAGCACCCGCCTCCAGTGGCACAACCGCGGCAGACTGGTTGCGCAGCGTCAGCGTCCACCGCGAAGACAGAGGCACCTGCACCCACGACTCCGAGCACAATTTGCCAAAGATGGTCAGGAGAGATGACTGCGCGGAGGCTGACTTCGCCGATTCTGCGCCGTTTGTGCAACCGCCCATGTGACACAGCTCCACTCCCGGCCCGCCTGACCAGCGCATGCGATAGAGACCGCGTGGCGCATCGTCGAGCGAGTGCGAGCCAGTCGCTCCGTCAGATTCGCTCGTGAAGACTCTGGCTGCAGCAGGTCGCACCCAACGCTGCCAGATCCCGGGAAGCGCAAAGTGCTGCACACTGCTGTCGTAGACGTCCTCGATACGCAGCTGGAATAATGCATCGTCTGGGCCCGCTGACGCCATCGCCTTCTTGGAATACTTCTTTGAAATGGAGGAGGGTGCGGAGACCGCGCGCTGGTGCTTCATGCCACTGTGCAGCACCGTGGCGCGGGTCGCGGAAATGAGGGTGCTGTGGCGTGGGTTGCCTTGGCTCGTCTTGACGGAGACCAAGTCCTCCAGCAGCGTCACCCGCTGCACCTTCGCCCTTTCAGGTGCATACTGACGCTCCGTGCGGGCCTGCTGGTGAGCGACAGAGACTTCCACCGTGTCCGCCCAGTTGCGGTGCTCTGGTGCCGTCGCCGGGTTGATGAGCGCATAGGTGAGGCTGTGATGCAGCCCCCCCCGCGTCGCTGATTCATCGCTCGGTTCATCACAAGTTGCACGCGCCGGCCCTGCGGCTCCCGCAGCCGGGTTGTTTTCTTCCACCTCCCAGCTCGCGCTGCCGCGCACGTAGTACGGCACACTCTGCGGGCTTTCCAGCGACTTGCCAGGAGCGCTGGAGAGCGCTTTTGGGTCACGCGTATCCACGACGGGGTGCCCCGACTGCGGAAATATGAGGAAGCGCGCCTGATCGATGCGGCTTGGCGCGCTCACATAGCCTCCCAGGAGTGGTCGCCAGCTGCGTGGGATCCACCGCTCTGCCCCGGCGGACGAGCTGGGAGTTTCGTGGTCGACGTTTTCCTCGCCCAGAACGCGGCACCAGTATGCCTGCTTCTCCTTCCGGACGGCATTTTCCAGCAGATCCTCCACTTTTGGCGTGGGGCCACCGCTGGTGGCCACTATGGCAGCCGCGGAGCTGTCCTTTGCCTTGCGCGTTTCCTTCTTGGCGCGCCTCCTCGCCTCACTATCCGCCCGGGTGCTGATGACGAGGGTGCAGGGCCCTTTCGCTCCGTTTGTGGTGTGCTCCGCACCGTTCGAGGAATACTGCTTTGCGCGATGCATCTCGACCGCCGTGGCTGGCGTGCCAGCATTCCTGCCAGGATCATGCCGGTAGCTGGCGTTCAGAGGATGAATCGGGTGCGACGGGAAGGAAAAGGCCCGCCAACGCAGCTCATCGCAGGCCACTACGTCGTTCTCGAGGCGCTGCAGGAGGGCTGAATCAATGCGCAGCTGCTTTCCTTTCGAGCCTGCAGAAGACGTCTCCACTACAGGCTTGATGTTGGCGTACTTGCGCTGCAGCCAGGAAAAGCACGCATCACGTGGCACATCTACGTAGCCAATATCGAGCTGTAATGGAATTGTGCCCGAGTCCTCTTGAGCACCAGCCGCATCCATGACCGCTGTCGTGCTCAGCGCCGATTATTGCAGCTCTGATGCCTGAGCATGAGCGAAAAGAAAAGAGGTGATTAAGACGCCTTCCTCCACACTTATGCTTGAGCGTGTAGTCCTGTGCTGTGCGGTAGAGAGAGAGAGGCGGGAGCACGTGGGTGTCATGTGCAGGGTGGGGCGAAGCAGCGCTGTTCTGCGCACGGCTACCCCCCCCGCCTTTTGCGGTTTCTCATCATCACATATCTCGCGGCTCTCCCGTCAGCGCACCCGCGGGGGCACGAGGCGGAGTCACGATTTACACAACTGTGGAGAAAGAAGGGGCAGAGCGACAGAGAGAGGCGTGTGCCCACGCCCACCGCTCCTGTTCTTCGCCCTCCTTTGGGGGCTTTTCACCTTCCCTCATCTCTGGATCGTCCATTTCTTTCGCCTTTTTTGAACAGCCGAACAAACACACCAAGCACACCACGATGCCAACACGCCAAGTGGACCTCGAGCCGGCGACGATATCTTCGCCAGCACAGGATCGCTCGCTAGGCATACGCTCTCCGCGCCATGCCATGCAGTTCGGTGAGGCGCGCCGTGGCCGTTGCCTCGACGGAAGTCAAGCCGAGTCTTTCGGCCTTCTCTTTGATGAACACCCACACAACCGGAGAGGTGCGCACTGCCTCCAGCGGTGTCCGCTCCACCAGCGCCGTGAACGTTTGTAAATCCTCGCGAGTAAGAAGCTCGGCACGGGGTTGGCGAATAACAAGGCTGTTCGTTGCCTCCTCCACCACCACCTCGCCCTCTTTACCGAGCTTCTCTAGTAGGCTGCGGCTGAGAAAGAGCCGTGGCGCGTCTTGCAGAGCACCTGGGCACGCTTTGGCAAACAAGTCCACCGCCTGAAGAAGCTCGAGAGCAGACACCTTGGTGAGCTCGTTGCGGAAGTCCACCTGCAGCGGACCAGGCAGTGGTCTGTAGCGGCAGTGGGTATTCCAGTCGTTTGTAAGGAGAATCTTGTTGAACGTCTCGCGCACGTCGATGTCCAGCTGGCCGTAGTACGCCTCCTCGGCCTCCTCATCGTCGGTGGCGCTGCCTCTGCCGCCCCTATCCTCCGCCGCCGCTTCTGGAGAGCGCTTGGCTTGCAGCACCACATCCCGTCGCTTCCGCATTAGCTGCTCCAACGCCCCCGATACATCTGGAATTTGGTGCCGCTGGCACAGCTCCAGAAACGCATCCACCTGCGTCAGTGACACAACGCACAGCTCCATCAGATGCGCGAGGCGCTTTGCAAAGTCCTCCGTCAGCTCCAGCAGCGGGGTGAGGGACTCGAGCGGGATCTCATCCCGCTTCTGAAAGCAGCCGATCAGCTTCACCACGTTGCACATGTCTCGCGGACGCGGCACAACCGTGACTGTGCCGCGTGGCCGCGGAGCTGCGCTCCGCTCGGCGCTGCTCGGAGCCACCTCTTCCATCGTGTAGGTGCTTGTCGAGCTCCCAAGGTAGTCCTTGCATATCTGGAGGACGCGATCCAGTTGAGTAGGCACGGGGGTGTCATCCTGAGAGATGAGCCGCAGCAACTCCATCGCATCCACGCGTGTCAGCTTGCCGGCTGGCGCGAGCACATCGCACACCCGCCCCACCAGCGCGTCCACGAGAGCGCGATCGGTTGACCTGAACACACGCGTCGTGCTCACCAGCCGAGTGAAGCTTGGTGGTGGGAAGTACGGTAGCATCGGCAAGATGACCGGCTTGATGAGAGGGCGCAGGTACTGCTGATGCGGAGCGTTGAAGCGAGCGAGGATGGCGAGCCACCTTGTGAACATAGACGGCTTCAGCCCGCACATGCGACGCAGTCGCTCCTTTTCCAGCACCTCTTGGCTGCACCTCTGCGCGCGATCCATGCAGGCTGCGGAGCCCGAGGCGGTAGATGGAGCTGTCTTCGCATCGGACTCCTCTGTCGCAGCTGCAGGCTTCTTTGATGCGGCTGCCATTGTGGTGAGCTGCTTCTTCTCCTCGCTGATGTGCTTTTCCACGTGGGCAAACATGCAGTCCGCGAGGAAGCGGAACGTGTTCATAGAGGTGTGCCCCATCCGTGCAAAGTTGGAGAGAGCGCGATAGGCCGGCAGCGGCTCCAGTGGGATGCGCTTGTGCAGCACCGGCATGCGGCGCGCAATCATGTTGAGGAACGCCGGTGACGGCACTATCTTCGCGCGCGCCAGCGCCGTCAGTACGCGTACAAGCTCATGCGGGTCGCGATAGTCGTTGATAAAGAAGGTTAAGTAGTTGCCGAGGAGTTGGAAAAAGGCCAAGTCGCGCTTACGGTGCCCCGCGCTGATTCCCATGACCACCAAGGCGCGGTACACCGTCGCGGACGTAATCTCCTTCTCGGCGTGAGCCAGAATAGCGTCAGCAGAGCGCTGCGCATCGGCTGCCTGTTTCTCGGCCACGAACACGGCGCCGTCATCCTCGCACTCCTCGCTGGCACCCCTAGCCTTCGTACTGTGACCCTCACCTCTCCCCGTCGCCCCAAATGCGCCGGCAGCGGCGGACGTCGACTCTGCCGCGCTGGAAGACGACTGCTGCTCCTGCTGCCTCCTCCTCTTCGCCTCCAACTGCGTCGCCGCGGCGGTGGCGAGCTGAGCAATGCGGTCACGCACCATATCCTTGTACTGGGTGCCGTAGCGAAGCATGGTAGACCGACTCCAGTGACTGTCGACAATGTCCAGCAGCTGTGATACGTGGAACTCCTGCAGGCGCTCCATAAGAACAGGAAACAGGATGTGCTCCTCCTGCGGCGACACGAGGACAATGTTCTCTGTAGAGCGCAAGTAGGCGGTTGCGATATCGGTAAGCGGCTGCACGGGAAGCTCGTAGTAGTACTGCTGCTGCTGAAGGATGTACGTCTCGTCCCCTCTCGCCTCCTCGACGACAGCGTCGTCGCCATCGCCTGCGGAGGTCCCCGCGAGCGCCTCTGCCTCGACTGCATCGTGAGTAGTTTTTGTAGGCGCGGCATCATCCGTGGCACTTGCATCGCCGTCACCGGCATGGCCGCTGCGGCGTCTTTTCGCTGCCTGCGCCGCTTTGCCGTCAAAACCCGCTGCTGCCACCCTCCGGTAGAGCGCCGCGGACTCTGAGATGGCCGAAAGCGGCGCGGGGGCGGCGAAGGACGAGACACTGACAGTGCTGATGCAAGCACCCTCTTCATCGGCATCCTCCATCAGTTCGGCGACGCTTTCTTCAGTGGGCCGGATGACGCGTCGCTGCGTCCCGGCCCACCGCTTCTGGTAGTGAGAGGCGCAGCCGCACGATACGGAAAGGCATGCGAAGGCGCCGGGCGACGGCGGTGCGACAGCCCGCAGCGCCGGCGCCATTGAAAACCGCTTCATCGCTGTCAAGAAAGCGATAGAAATGCAAATCTGGTGAGAGTAGGTGAGCCGGCAGAGAGGAAAGCAAGCGAAGAATGACCATGTCGATGGGTGGGTGGCACCGTTCGGGGGACAGTGCGACATGCGCATCCAGAGAGAGAGAGAGAGAACGCATTCAAGGCGGCGGCGTGCAACGGAGACACAGTTGGCTGCGCAACACATCCGTGGAGGAGCACGGTGAAGCTCCTTCGTGACTCCAGCCACGCAGAAGGCAGAAAGCAGGACAAGAGGAAAAGGCGAGAGGCACGCCCCCTCCTGTCTCCATCCCTCTTTTTGTGCGTGTGTGTGTACGTGCGTGCTTCTGTGAGAGTAACCAGCGCTACAAACGTCTCGGGACTTCACTCCACGCTTGTCTTGTAGAGCGCATTCCCAGGCGCGTTTGTGTGACAGAGCTCCGACATCTTCAACGACAAAATCAGCATCGCGGGCAGCCACTCGCCCTCCACATCCGAAGGCGCACACACCACAAACCCTTCAAGAACACAAACGCGTCACTCATGATCGTCTTGCATGTCCGCCGGCACGTAGTACGCCATGCACGCGCGCGCGCGAGAGAGAGGGGATGCCCCCGAAGCCGTCCCCCTCCAGCCGCCCTCCACAGATTCGCTACCTAGACCCTCACGTGGCACTCAGTACAGCGCCTTCTTCAAGTACGCCGACATTGCCTCCTTCGTCTCCTCGGAGCCGAAGCGACGCGCCAGCTCGGCAATGTACAGCCAAACTGGTCTCTGGCGCTGCAGTCTGCGCAGCGGTGACCTGGCCATCATCTCAATCACGGCGTCCACCTTGGCCGCATCGCAGTGCACGTGGCCCAGCACCTTCAGAAAGTCGTCGTCCGTGTCCGACGAAGAGATGCGGCTGTTGGACAGCTTGGTGAGCACAGCGTTTGTGACCGTCTTCTCCATCCACGCCGGCATAGTCCTCGAAAGCCCCTGCGCGGCTGCTTGGGAGGCAGGCGTTGTGTACGGAACGTCGGCCTCGAAGTGCCCCTGCTGGAAGAGCTGGGCTCCTTGCAAGATGCTGTAGAGCCCCGCCTTCTTGATGCTGAATGCAAACAACTCAAAGTCCTTCGCCGTCAGTACCGCCTTCACGGTGACCATGCGCTCGAATATGTACACGAATTCACCATACACGGAAAGGGCAGCCTTCGCCACCTGCGGGAGGTTCCCTTCGGAGAGCCCTTCCCACTTCAGCGATTCGCGGCGCGGAGAAGATATCGCTCCTTCCACCGCTCCTGCTGCGAGCGTCTCGGCCCACTTCAGGGCCCACTCTTGGCGGGCCTCGCGGCACCGCTCCTCTCGATCTACTGCCACTGCCCTGGAGGCGAGGAGCTCCTGCACTGCTGGGTACTGCACCTTATTGGCGCGCATGCGCAGCAGAACGGTACACTCCAGCAGCCGGTCTGCTATCGAGCTGGAAGCCACTTGCAGCTGAACGAGCCGGTCCACCTGTGCGCAGAGAAGATTCATCACTTCGCGAATGCGCTGGCCTTGCAGCGAGGTCTCTTCGTAGCGCCTGCTGAGGGCGTAGAGGATGTCTCCCATCGCGGCCACTTCCGCGGCCCGAACGAGTGTATGCTGTGCCTCGCAGGTGGTCGTGAAGAGTTCAACAAAGTCGTCCGTGCGCAAGCTCTGGAATACGGCCGGCGCCTTCGCCGCAGCCTTCACAGCCGCCTTTGCTAGAGGAAGCGCGTAAGCGCCGGCGGCGCCACGCTCGACGAGGCGGTCCATCACCACCTGCAGAAGCGTCGAAGACTGGCTTCGCGTGTGACGCACGACCTGGAGGAGAACAATGAGCTGCTTAGCATTGAGGTGCGGCACAAGTGGAATGAGGAGCTCGTCCACCATGCGGGTCGCAGAGATGCTGAATGGAACCCCCAGATCCCCGGCAAGGTGAAGCAGCTCAAGGAACTCGTCCGGATGCAGGTCTGCCACCTGCCGGATGCGGCGCGCCACCACTGACTTGGGTAACCGCACGGGCTTTTGCTGTGCCGTGCCTAGATGTACCTCTGCAGCGTTCATAACAGAAAACGGCTTGATACTCGGCTTCGCCGCCGCCGCCACCGCCCTCTTACATTCACTGTCGCTGCTCACATGCCGGTCGAAGTTCGCTGCTTCCAACTCGAAGGCGACGTTACGCAGCGTCTGGTCTGCCAGCCGATGCAGAACGGTTGGGTTGCCATCCCACTTCGCCAGCTTCAGCACCGTGAGGAAGCGGTAGAGCTGGCGGGTCGAGAGAGTGCTGAAGAAGTGGCCCGCGCGCGGCACTTTTGCGGACGACGGCGACGATGCAGGAGAGGTGGAAATGGCGCGGGCAGAGGTGGGCGTGCCGTCCTCTGATGCTGCGGCGTCCGCGCTGCTTGCGAGCTCCCCCTCCAACGCCTCATTCATGCTCACCACACGCTGCACCATCGTGTCCCAGAAGCTCGCTGGCGCCGGACACCCCGTCAAGTGTACCGACCACATGAGGCCAATCAACCCCTCCGCCTTCGCGGGCGAGTGTGCGTCTTGGCTGGCCCTCATCACAAGTGCCCCGATGAAGGATGAGATGTCGCTAAGTGGCTCTGCCGCCTGGCCTTTCGCGTGTCGGCGCACAGCGGACTTCAAGGCGAAGGCACAGTTGTTCAAGAGCGCGCGCGCGTCCCGCGGCTCGAGCTCATTTTGCTGCAGCGCCTCTGTGGCCCAACTGCGGATCAAATCCATCACGTAGGACTGACGGACGCCGCAAGCGACGGTGGCGAGGTCACCAGGCCAGCGGAAGCGCAGCAGCCGACTCGCGACCACGAGCGGCACTCGTCGTTCCTCAACGAGGGTGCAGGCCTTCCTAAGCAGCGCGCTCTTCTCCAGCCCGCTGAGTCGAACACCTCGCAGCTGTCGCTGCAAGTACGCTGCACGCTGACGCGTCGCAAGAGATGGGGACTGCGCCTGCTCCTCCATCCGTGCTTGCTGTCGAATGTAGGACGCGGTCAGGTTCACGTAGCGGGTGCAGTCCTCCGGCGTCTCGAGCAGGTGGACATTGTCAAGCGCCTTGGCCAAATCGTGCTTGCTCTTCACATTCATGATGTTCTTGATGCGTCGCAACGCGACGTGGTCGATGGGCAGAGAAAGGTGCGCGTCGCCTGCGACACCGCTGGAACCGTACACATACGGCAGCAGTTGAGACACCAGTGAGGCCTGGTGCGGCTCTTTATCACCAGCCTCCTGTACATGCTCCTGATGGGCTGCCGGTGGTGCATCGTCGCTGTCGACGTGGACATTAGCATGCTCCTGCTGCGCTAGGACAGCTTCAGCGCTGGCGTGTCGTAAGGCTGTGCAAACCGCTGCGGCAGCGGCCGCAGCGCTGCCGCGCACACAAGAAGAGCGAAGCGCCGTTACAAGTTGAGAGTAGAGCCGCTGAGTCCTCATTTCGCATCCACCGGAGCAGGAAACAGATATGAAGAATACAGAGGAGTGAGTCAATCAAGGGATGATGTGGCGAACGTGTTGGCAGGCAGGTGGGGGAGTGCCGATAGAAGCTGATGAACGCGTGCGCCTTCCTGCGAGTAGACTATGCCAATGAGTGGCGCGTCCACGTCGACGGTTCCATCGGGGCCACAGAGAGTACGGAGAGCGGTGTGCGCATGTGTGTGTGTGTGTGTGAAGTACACGAAGGAGAGAAGCGTGCAAGGCAGCGCATGAGTGCGATAGGAGCGTGAGGGAGGGGGTAGGGGACAGAGAAAGGGACGGATGGGGAGAAAGGCACGAGTGCGCCAGGGAGGAGGGGGCGCGCCGGCGTGTATTCGAGCGTGCATCGTGTTACCCGCACCGATGCATGGACGCATGCCATTGCTTGAGTGACTCGAAAAGGGAGTCCTCGAGAGAGAGGGGGGAGAGAGAGACAGACAAGGCGCTATATATGGTGAGTAAGCAGGGCGTCGTAGTGTGTGTGTACGAAGTGCCTGCGCCGCCGTGATCCGCGAGTATGTTACGCAGCGAAAGGCACAACCAAACGGCTCCTTGCCACCTTCAGCGGTACTTGGCATTCGTGAGGCACGAGAGAGCACAGGCCACCTGTGAAAGCACCTTAGTGCGCGCTTCGCGCTCCTGCACCCACCGCTGGACGGTAGGGGCCGCACTGCAGACAGGGCTGGCAGCCCATGCAGGTGCGCCCGCACCCCAGACAGTTCCAAGCAATGTGATGGGCATCACCGCAATCCTCCAGCGCTGGGGGCATACTGAACAAGGACACGGATGCGGTCGAGCGAGGGTGTTTATGACGCCACTGCCAATTTCGCGGCACTGTAGGCGCGTGTGGCGCGGTCAGCCGCTGCCAAGCTGCAAGCTGGAAGTCGGTGGCCACCACATATCTTTCCAGGCTTTCTGGGCGAGAGGCAACCGGCTTGAATATTCTGACGTAGCGAAACAGCGCTTGCGTGGCTTCGAGGACTTGCGCAGAGTGATCGCACTGCAGCACCTTGGAGACGAAGCACACGGGAAGCACGGCAGACGACGATCGCGGTGCAGAGGTGCTGCGACTGATGCGTCCTTCAGGTTTGCTTGACCGGTGCGGCGCCGCATCGGTAAGGAGGTCGGGCATGAGGCCGCGCCGCTGGAACAGTTTACTGGCCAACAGCAGAGTGCTTAGTGCCATATGGTTTTGCGCGTAGGTCACGGAAAAGGCGCGTTGCCCCTTGACGACAGAGACGCCGTCGTGGAGGACCATGTCCACACACCTCGCCTGAGGTGCGGTGTGCGCGGACGACAACACGCGCGGTGGTGACGTTGTTGGCGCTCTCATGAGGGATAAGGCACCTTGCACAGTTTGCAGGATTCGCTGGTGCTGGAGGATGTTGCCTCGAACGGCGACAAGGCCCGGCATAGGGTCGATGGACCGCTGATCGACGGCAACGACCATTGGAGGCAGTGCCGACTGCGGCGCGTTCTCTGGAAGGTGCATCAGCTCCAGCGCCACCTGCGCGAATCCGCCGGGAGCCGCGGCCAAGTCCACTACCGTGGATGGGCGGAGTCGGTGAAAGATGCGGTAGCGGTCATTTATCTCCAAGAGCTTCAAGGCGGACTGACAACGATACATAAGCCACGGCTCGATGCGGAGAAGATGGAATGAAATCGGGCCGTCCGCACCACTTTCGCATGTCTTATACGCACTGTGTGCGAGTGATGCGTGCTGTGAAGAGTGGGTGTTTCTGTGTGCGAAGGTAGACAAGCGTCACGAGCGAGTCGGAAGGAGAGAGGGGAGATGAGGAGGAGTCTTCTTGCGGTCATACGCCATGCTTTCACGTGTATTCGTGTGGCGGCGATCGAATGCGAGACAGGCGCTGGAGATACGGTGGGCAACACCTCTCGAATTGGTGATCGATGGTGCCTGTAGCAGTGCACTGGGCAAGGGCACAAGCGCGATGTTTGAGCGTTGTGGCCCAGAGACGCACAACCGCCCATACATGAAGGCACAGCTAAGAACGCGCGAGTGCGTTTCATGGGCGCGCGTTGGAGGCATGTGAGGCCGCGATAACAACCGGTATGCAATGCCAGGCACGCAGAGGGAGGAGAGAAAGATCAGAGATGAAGCAAAAACACACACACACACACACAACATAGTACACGACGAAGGGGGCAGACACGAGGAAAGGACACACGCGCCGCTCCACGCAAGAGCCAGCAAAGAAACAGAAAGAGGGGCAGCGCTGATGCTGGGGCGGTGCGCAGGGGGGCGGGGAACAGCGGCACCGGATCATCTCACACGACGCAAAGAGAGGTGCAGACGCCCATGTGCGTGGGCAGGGACACACGAGGGTGAGCGAAAGGGAGGAAGAAACGGAAACGCGAAGAGCGCTGCACGTACCAACACATGCAGAGGAATAGAAATACTCTATGGGCAGGCGGGGGCAGATGAAGAGTAGAGGCACCGAGTCCACCTGCAGGGGACCGCACAACGGCTGCCTGTCTTCCTGCTGCCTTGACACTACGAGCGTCGGACGTGTCTAGCACGAAGACATGCAGTGCACAGAAGGGGCAGTCAAAACCCCTTTTTTCTCTTGAACAAGGAGAAAGGAAATATAGATACTTCTGAGACCCGTAGTGGTAGTGGTGGTGTGGACACACATAAGGTGCCTTTTCCGCTGGATCGGACCGGCGCTGATAACAACCGCAATGCATCCGTCACCACACCAGAACGCGTATACGCATGCATGAGCCCACCCAAATGCTGTCCTGCGTGCTCTCTTTCCACGTGCGAACAACGTTCGTCCCCTCCCCTTCCCACTGCTCCGTACAGCGACTACTCGAATGAGGTCATTGGCCGTAGAGACTTCATGAGCGCTTCAGCAGCCTCGCTCGTGCCTGCGCGTGCGTCAACGCTGACAACCCCAGCGACGGCGAGCGGTACCCCCGCGTACAGGGTCGTCCATCCTCGCTGGCACATTGATTCCACCGCGGGCCTCAAGAGAGCCGCAATTGCGTCTCTTGCACCATCTTCACCGCTCTTCACCGCATTCTCGAGCATGTGGTTTACCGCCTTGAGTATGCCGGGGTGAAGCTCTGATCTTGTTCGCTGTCCCACCATCCCGCCGCCGCCTCTTCGTCCCGACATATCCGACAGTGTCCGCTCAACCCGCAGAGTTGCTGGAGGGGCCGGGGCAGCAGCAGCCGGGGCGACGGCGGTGCTGGAGGGAAGAAACAGGCTGCCTGTCACGGTGAGGGGACGCGTCAGCAGCGTGTGATGCAGCGGAAGTCGCGCTGAGCAGACGAGCTGCGGGGTCCCGTTTCGACTCTTTGGAGGCGACGGAGCGGCGCCGAGAGACGAGACGCTGGCACGCGTGACAGCAAGATCGTGGGCCGGGCGCAGCAGCGGCGATGACAGCTCGCCAACCTCGCCGGGGCACCTCGAAGAGGCACCGGCGACAACCGTCTTCATTGCAGGGGAGCGTAGAAAGAACGTGTCCGTCGGCAAGGAGAATGCCGTGCTCGCGCTGTGAAGAGCCTGTGACTGCCCTTGCTGCTGACGGCGATGGAGGCGCCGCCGCCGCTCCTCCAGCTGGCGAGTCAAGCGAGCCAGCTCGCACTCGTACAGTTGCTCCACAACCCTGGCGGCGGGATCGACACGGACGCTAAGCTGCGCCAGCGCCTGAGCCGCCGTGCTGTAGCTGTTCGAGACATCCCACAAGAAGCGCATGAGACGCACCAATGCTTGCATGTCCTCGCCATTCTCTTTTTCCGCTGCGTAGAGTTCGAGGTGCTTCTCCGTGACAACCACCTCGATCCAGTCCAGCTCACTAAGACGCTGTGAGGCACGCGACGGCCGCACGCTTAGAACCTGTGCGGGGAGGCAGTTTACCAACACCTCGAGTATACCCAAGCAAAACACCGCCACCTCCATCACGTCCGGCGTGACTGAAGAGCCGCCAGAGATGGCCCTCCGGTACAGCCGCGACACCGCCTCACTCACCCATGCCGGTAGCGACTCCGTCGGGTAGATGTCGGCGTCAGATCGCGCGTTGCCAAAGCAGCTCCACTTGAAGCGCACAGCGGAGGGGGTGTTGCCACACAAGAAAAGCGACAGTGGCAGCGGACACCCGTGGATGAGGTCGGCGTGATGAAGCACCCGCAACCCTCGCAGGCCCTGTGTCACGGCCTCCAGCCAAAACCGGCTGCTCAGCACCCCAGCGCCAACTGAGAACGACGATAGCTCATGCGCTGAGAAGGCCCCGTGCGTTCTGCTGCAACGTCTGGCAAGCTCCGACAGCGAGCCCCGGGGGAAGTACTCCAGCTGCAACAGATGGACCTCTGGATTGATGCTGTTCTGCGGTGGCGTGCTGACACTGTAGTAGCGGACAATGCAGTCTTCCGCCTCCAGCCTGTCATCTGCAGTGAGAACTGCCGAGTACTGATCCCGCGGCTCCAGAGGGGACTCCCTGTTCGTTGTCTCTCGGCACGACGGAGGGTTTACGGAAAGGGTGAGACAGCGTAGCTCGGCAAGGTTGAAGGCTGCGGCAGGCACTTCCTTCACCGCATACGGCAGGCCGTTGAGCCGATGCATAGCGAGCCATGTGACGCCGTTCACCTCGACGCACAACGGAATAGCGCGGCGGCCGTCTTCTTGCTTCGCTTCCCGGACGTCGCTCCCTCCACAAGTCGTGGTGATTCTGTGCAGGAATTGAAAGACGTGGTGTGCCTGGAAGCGATCGCCCGGCACGTCTTCCTCGCTCGTGTCGTTTGCCTCCAATGGGTCTGAAAAGGACTCTGCCAGGCGGCAGCCGATCTGTGCGGTAGCGGAGGTGTCTGCGTGCTCCGAAGAGGGGGCACTCGCGCTTGCGCCAGCCACCACGGGGGCCTGTGCCCCACGTGCCCACGAAGACTCAGAGGAGATGCACAGCTCTGCTACCTCTCTGCTTGATGACGGGCGCCGTTGCAGCGCCGGCGGAAGAAACTGCAGCCGTGGTGAGTGGTTTGCCAACCGGGTCAGGCTGAGGGATGGAAGAGGCAAAGCAGCCCCCCTCGCCTCTCGGTCGTATGGAGCGAGGGCCGCCTCCCACTCTGGCGCCGGCTGCGCAGGGGGTGCACTCGTTACGCGGAGCACTTTGAGTTCCTTTACAGGACTCGGCTGCGCGGTCGCAGAGAAGCCGGCATTCGCGACGGTGTGACAAAGGCAGTTTGGCGATCCGTGGCTGCTCCAGGTGCTGCCGCTACCCCCTGCGCGTAGGTCAAGAGGACTTCGAGCGTGCAACACCTTCTGAGCTCCCCCCTCTTCAACGGAAGTTGGTCTGTAGGGACAGCTCGCCTCATCGCAGTCGCTCCACGCCGCCTCCTCGTCTCCTTCGTCATACTCAAAATGCAGCTGTCGGTCAGCGGAAACCGTGCCGCAGCCCGTGGAGGACTCGGAGTGCGACTCCATGTTGATTGGGTTTTGCGTAGGACGTTGTGGCAGCGGCGAGGCGCTGTCACTCGTCGCACACTTGCCCCGCTGTGGCTGCTTCAGCGACGATGTACTTGTCGAAACATCGAGCAGCTCGCCGGAAGAGGCCGGAGAGGCTCCCGTTGCCAGGGGACCGTGCAGCGGTATGCTGCCGGAGGCCGCCCCGACGGCGGCCACCAACGGCGTCGTTGGCTGCACCCCGTGGCAGAAGAAACTCTGTACAGTGAGCGGCTCGATTTCTGGCAGCGCGAAGCTTGCTGAGACACCAGGATGGACTGCTGGGGACGATGACGACGAAGACGGAGCTGCGTTTGTCTGCGGATCCGTGCGGATGACGCCTGCGGTCGACTGCACATCTCGCATCTGCGCCGTTAGCGGTGTTGTGTGGCGGCCACATCCATTAACAACGACTGCTGCACCAGGCGGTTTGGTGGCCTTGTACTGTTCGAGCAAGACGCTCCACGTTCGCCCGTGTTTTCCTCTGCGGCCGCTCGCGGAGAGGAAGGAGTTGGCTAAAGAGAGGCGCTCTTCCGTGTCGACGTCCGGAATAAGGAGAGCGGCAGGGGGACCGTGAGCAGTGGACTCTTCCATCCGCGCGCGGTGCGAGGCACCTGGGGGGTTCGAGGGAGGCGGTACGAGTTGCTCGTACAGGACGACTGCCGCGTCGGGGCGGACGGCCGTTCTCTGCAGAGCGGCCGCGAAAGCCGCCTGGTTTTCGGACAGGTCATGCTCAGAGAGAACAAAGTCGGGGGAGGCGCTGTCAGGCGCTGCGCCCAGCGTGAGCACCGAGAGGTTGGTGGCGTACGGCTCGAGTGTTCGGTACAGGCTGAAGGGGTTGCGGCTGGGGGCAAGGTAGTCGCGCTCTGCGGTGCTAGCAGGTTCACCGTTGATCAGGAATCGACACATGTTCAGCTGACTGTCGCCTTTGATGGGATCGATGACGTGATTGGATATGCACTGCTGCTGTTGTGACTCGAAACTGAGGCTCTGGACCTTGGAGCGGAAGGACTGTGACGGGGTCGTCTGGCGAGAGAAGGCACGGCGGGCCGACCTCTGCGGGGTGATAGACTGGGAGAGCAGCTGTGAGCGGTAGCGCGAGTGCGAGTGCCCTAGGCTGTACTGTGTCGTGGAGTTGTCGTGGAGTCCGACAGGGCCAGGCGTGCGGTTTCCCAACGGAGTATGCGGCGATGCGGGAGTGTTGCAGCGGTCCAACTCTTCGGGCTGCACTTCGGAAACGGAGATCGCTGTAGCCGTCCCGTCTTGCTCACTGACAAAAACGGATCGCCCACCAGCAAAGGAGGCCGCGTAGGACCTGGCGAAGCCGGAGGAAGACACAGAGAGACTGCGACTGGCGCAGCTCACCGATGACAAGCCACGGGGTGTGTGCGGACTGTTGTAGGGGTTGCGGCAGGGGTGGGCCGCAACACCGCCCGAGTCTTCGTGAAGATGCTGCAGCACCTCATCGACTGTGGCCTCAATCTTCTGTGGTGGACAGGCTGTGCACTGAGCCGGGTGGCTGAGACCGCACCACAGCATCCCTTCAGCGTCGCTGAGGTCTTCCCGCGAGGCCTTGGCACCAAGAGCGGGCGATGACTCTGTGGACAGCGAAACCTGCGCGGTTTGCAGTCGCACGGGGGCGGTGATCAAAAGGGCAACAGGGAACATCCGTGTCTCCATGTCGGTCGTTGGCCCCTTCGCGGCGGCGGCGGCGCAGGCCACCAGAGAGCGGAACGGCGTTGTGTTGCTGCGGAACTCTGTCGTTGCTGCTGCTGGTGCAGTTGCTTGTTCTTCGTCGAAGGCCGTCGTGGAATTCGGCTGTAGTGGGTGGATAGGGCTGCCGAGAGATTCATGATCCGATACGGCAGTTCGTGGTGGCGTAGGATTGCCTTTGGTCTGCTTAACGAGCGACAATGGCCTTTGCTGCGCTTGCTGCCGGTTCTGCTGGCACTGACGAGTGTCTGCCACGTCAGAGATGCCTGTCAGGAGAGCTGTCTGTGACGGGGACACAAAAGCGGTGTCGGAACGTGAACTACACCGGCTCGGGAAGTGCGCCGCAGGCTGAGAGAGCGAGTATTCGCCGCGAAATCCGTTCGAGGCGGCGGCATCCGCCGTCGGAGACGGTGGGGGGCTCGTGGTGTGCGAAGCCGGTGAGGGTTTGCCGAAGAGGGAGCGTCGCAGAAGGCTGCGGTGAGCCGGGGTGCCCAGTCGATTGCCCTCGCTGGCTCCGCCGTCGTCGTTGCTCAGTTCGGATGCTCCGCTCGCCGAGCTGGAAGTAGAAGGCGGTGACACGTGTGAATGACGTGCATAGGCGTCCCCTCTTTCCGCGGAGTGCTGCATTGCGTCTTTCGGGCAGACGGATGCGTCGTTGCAGTTCGCTCGATCTTTGAAGGCAGCAGGCGTGGCAGCCGTGGCCACAGGAGCGATGGCGAAGGGAGTCACCGCCTGAGAAGAGCGGTGGCCATTCGCTCCAGTAAGCTTCGGCGGCGTGCAGAGCGTTGCAGTAGATGCTGGCTGCATCACCTTAGGCCCCGCGGCCGCGGAAAAGGCGTCTTCCAAGTTGACGGAGACCTCAGCAGAGCGAACGATTCCTCGCAGCGGGGGTGGAGAGGCGAGGCACTCGGGCGGCACCGTGTCGCTCGCGCGCGAAAGGGCGTAGGAGGAGTCACAGTCGGTGGTCTGTGATTCGACTAGGCGTGCAATGGAGGAGCGGCTCGCCACGATCGCTTGTGCGCTTCTGGAGACAGACGGAGAGGCTCCACCCTCCTGTACCTCGCTGTCCGCCGAGGGGTGGTGATGCGACAGATACGATGAGGAGGAAAGCTGCAGCACGTACTGCCGCGTCTTGCTCGACCACTCCGACCGAGGCGACGGCCCACCGGACGCAATGGAAGACAAAAAAGAATTGTCCGCCTGCAGAGGCGGCAAAGTGGCACTCAAGACGCTTCCGGTAGCGTTGGTGGCCGTGAAAGCCTCCGTTTTTAGGCCAAGGGTGGTTGTTGCATCTGCGAGAGTCGCTGCACTGGCCTTCCCCAGTGGCGAGTCCTCCTGGGTGCGAGAAGTGGTGTTGGGCTGATGAGGCACAACAGCAGGCCGTATCGGCGAGTCACATGACGAGGGTGAAGGGGGCTGCATTCCTATTTCCGTTTTCTGTGACGGGCTTGCCGAAGACTGCTTTGGAGAGACCAACCGAAGAGTGGCGATGACGTGGCCAGACAGTACCCGCGCTCACCCCGCTCAAACCAAAGATGCACCTCAGGCAGTTCAATGAGCTGATCGACAACAGACGCGCCCCCCCTCCGCGCTGATGGAAGGCAGGGCAAAGGAGATGATGAGGCAGTGATGGCGGCGTCGCGACAGGCGAAGAAGGGAAGGAGAGTTCGTGCGGAGTGTAAAGGCACCGTGTATGCGTGTAGAAGCCGAGGAAGCGAAACGAAGCAAAAAAAAAACGAAAAAGCAGGCAGACTCAACGGAAACTGCTACACGGCTACGCATAGGCGCATGCATGAAGAAATGCGCAACTGCGTGAACACCGCCCACAGGCATCAACAAGACGTAAAAGCGTGCGGGAACCCACGCACAAAAACGGCCTCTCGGCAGTGCCTTCAGGAACAAGAGCAGGGGATTCAGCAGTGGCGAGCGTGAAGGCAAAGACAGCGAAAGAAAGGGGAGGAGGCCTGCACTGTCACAGGAGAAGGCATTCGAAAAGCTAGAGAGCGAAGCAAGCGCAGAATAGGCGTCGTACATCACAGCGATGAGTCACATTCAGCTTGAGGAGGAGAGAGGGAACGAGAGAGAAGTGCACAGAGGACCCGATAGGCAGTCAGTCGAACAGGCAGGCATGCACACACGCACACACACACACAGAGTGAGAGAGCACGATTCTACGCGGGGATTCAAAATGACAAGACGGAAGGCAGGAAAGCAACGAACGAAAAAAAAAGTACACGCGGAGTCGGCGGCAAAATAAAGACGGGCGGGGATGAGGCAGGGTTAGCAGTTGCGGTGATGATGGGCAGGGAGGAGGAGAGTGGGGGAAGATGATGGAGGCAACAGTCAGAGATGAGGAAGGTGGACACAAGAGTTTTTTTTTCGTTGTCGTCTACACTGTTGTGTGCCGTGCTTTACGCTGATGTGCAGGGATTTCTGATGCACAGATGGATGTCTGGAGTGTTACGACAAGGGAGGTAATAGTGATGGAAGCTCTATGGTGATTTGGCAAGACGCGGAATGCCTTTGTATGCGTCTCGGAACACGCCCACTGAGTGAATCGGTGGAAGCAGAAGTCACAACAGACAACACTTCAGAGAGGTGAGGGTCCCCGGGCGTCGGTGCGCTACAAGAGGACGCACAAAAAAGGATAGATCAAGCAGAAGAAGAGACCGAAAACAATATAAAAGAGGGAAGAAGAGAGCAGGAGTTTGTGCAGTGGTTCGGTCGTCCCTTTGAACGCAGAGGAATGCCGACAGACACGCGCACGCACACACGGCGTTCTCTCTATCGCTGCAGCTGTATGTAGAGAATAATCGCGGGGAAGAAGATGGAACGTATAAGGGCGGTGGCTGAGATGGATACATACATACAACAGAAGAGGGGGAGGTCGCCGGTACAAGGGGAATTTGTGCTGGCGTATGTATGGTCGCGGCGGAAGACAAACGTCCGGGCAGAAGGGGCCGCGCTAAAGTAGCTGCGAGCAAATACAAGGAGTGAGATAATGACAGCAATGCGGAGACAGTGCCCCCTCCCCTCCAGCCGTGGCGAGCAGGGAAGGAAGTGGTGGTGGGACGGCTGTAGATATCTATATATCTATATATGTGCGTAGTGAGAGAGAAGGGCACCGTCATCGCTCATCAAAGCAGCGATGATGCGAAGAGGAAGAGGACAGGAGGCGGCAGGGAAGAGGGAGGGAGGATGGTCGGTGTGGGCGGAACTGTCTGAAGAGATCAAGCGCATGAGGCACGTAAAACTAACAGGACACATCGGTGCAGTTCATCCGCGAAGCGAAAGGGGTCAATCAGGGCTGCACAGTGCCAGCGTCACACGGCACACTGATGAAGCTAGGGTGGGGTGGGGTGAACGTACATGTCATTCGACGTGCAGCACACCTCTCTTTCACCGCTGCCCTTTAGTTTGCCGTTTCAGCATTGAAGATGCCGCACAGGGACACATACAGACTCAACGAGAGACAAGCACACACCCACGCACATCGCAGAATAGTACAGGAGGTTTATCAAAAGGGAAACCAATACCTGAGATGCTAGAGGGATACAACGCGGCCCGCATCACCGTTCGAGACGCTGGAGTGGACAAGGAAGGTCGTAGCCGGACAAAAGTCTATCGCTATCTTTAATCTCATCGCCACGCTCCTTCGCCGCCCCTCCCGTCGGCTCTCTTTGCCTCACGCAGCCAGCGCAATAAAGTACTGCTGCACCACTTGCCGCCACTCTCCCTTCGGTGAGCCCATGGGTTGGTCGACGTTGTCGACGGCGGCGTAGACGATCATGCTGAGCGTCGAGAAGTCCAGCAGAGGAATGCGGCTGGCCGAAGCAATGGGAATGACGACGTTCACGGCAAAGGACAAGAGCAGCAGGCGATGCGTGAGGTGCGTCAAACTCGCTTGCTCGTCCCGGGTTAGTCCGGCGTAATCGAGCGCGACACCATTGACGGCGCCCAGGCCCTTCTGGACACCAGCAGCGACATTCTCGCGTGCACCTCTCCACGAGGTGGCGTGCAGCTGTCGGCTTGCCACTGCGGATTCCAGCAACGACCTCAGCGGCACTGCGTTGCCTTGAAGAAGTGATTCACGAGTGTGCTCGATGGAGGCAAGCTCGACTTCAAACAAGCGAGCCAGGGACGGAAGATGGTGCAGCGCGATGCTGCCTTGCCGCTTGAGGTCCATAGCGTCAAACACCTCCCGCAGCACTCGACTGCGGCGAATCGCCTTCTTGGGGAGCAGTGCGGTGAGCTTCGCGGAAAGCGGGGCTGCGCGGCTATCGCGAGCCGGCGACAATGAGAGAGGGATCGAGCGTCCAAACGCGTAGAGGTCTGCCGGGTCGACGTACACGACATTGCCGCCACGCTTCGCCGACACAGTGAGGGAGGAAGGTGCCGCTTGCGGACGAAGCGTGGTGGGAGAGAGAGTCTCCATTGCCCCTACCACGCTCGCCCGGGTGGGAGCTGCTGCACCCGTGTGAGGCTCAGCGTCCCTTTGCACGCGAACGAGGTCGAGGAAGCGCGCCACTTGCTCTGGGGTGAGCCGCGACCCATTCAAAAAGTACAGGTCCACTGCCGGGGTGCCGCTTTCCAGTACGAAAGCGCCGATGGCTTGAGAGCGCCGCAGCGAGGGATCTGCAGCAGAGGTACGAGGAGGCCAGAGAATGCCCAAAAGGTCCGCAACGGAGGCTGCTGCCGCCGACTGCGCGATGATATCAGAAGGTACTCCGTGCATAGCGGATGTGGCGCGCGGGTAAGGGCTCGGAGGTGACACGGCAGGCCCGGTCCGGTGAGCCGGACACGGGGACGGCTTCGCCGCAGCGGCGGGGGCGTGAGCGCCTTTGAAGGATGCCTGAAGACGTCTAGCGCTGCCTGTCGGCGGTGAAGTCCCGCGCGCCTCTCTGAAGGGTTTGCCTTGCACACCTCCGCGCTTGGCGTCTTTGTCACGCGCCTCAGCTTGGTGCAGCGCTCTTTGTGATCGCGACCTCCTGCTGCTGTATCCACCCCCCATCGGCGTTGGCTGCGGGACGAAGCGAAGACTGCTGGGGGTGGGCATTAGGGCTTCCCTCTCGTGCGACGGCGAGCTCTCCAGCAGCGTGCGATCCTGTCGACGGGCAATGGCGATGCGCTTGCGCAGCTCGACCAGTTCTGCGCGTTGCCGCTCATTAAACTGCCGCCACTGTTCCGCCTCTTCAAAGGCACCGGTGACAAGCTCGCCCCGCATCTCAAGCGGGTACGCGTGGTCGTCGGCTGTGAGGGGGTTCGAATCTCGGTTTATCTGCTGATGGTGCCGATAATACTGGTTCTCTACTTCCCGGTTGGCCGAATACACCTGAACAGAGCTGTGGGGAGCGCGTTGACCTGCGGGTTCCGGGAACGCCATTTGGATCTCCTGCGTCGGCGAGGCGGTGGCAGAGGCGGCCGCCGTTGAGGTGTGACTTCGGGCCCCCGTGACGAGAGCCTCAGGTGGTGAATCCATGGACCCGGTGCTGCCTTCCTCCGTGACAAGTCGGTGATTGGGCGACTCACTCGTTGTCCAGCACGCCGAGGACTCCTTCGATCGACGCTTCAGCCGCCCTCGCTGTTCCTCGTGCGTGAGGCGAGGAGGCAAGGGCACCCGAGCGCCCTTCTTCCTTGACACGTTTCGGTCGCTTAAGGAGGCAGAGCGGCTCTTCGAGCCTCCGGTAGGCGACACCGACGGCGCCCCAGAGGCCTGCGCGTCGAGAGGGGTGGATACCGCTGCCCTTTGGTACAGTGGCGGGTGCGTGGCGCTGCGCGCAGGAGACAGCTCTGCGTCCCTGACGACTGGTGTGGGGGCACGCTTGCGCGGCTGAGGCAGACGCGAGTGCTGATTCTTCGGCTGCTGGAGGCGATTCGTCACGATCGTTTTCTTGGTCGGTTGCGAGGCTGTCGGCGAAGGTGTTGCCGTCGTGCCAGCCTCTCCAGCGGCGTCAAGAGCACCGACGCCCGCTGTGCTGCCCAGCGCCGCATTGCTGCTGCTGGGCAGGGCGTCCGGAATCGGCGACGACGTTGGAGTCGAACAGCGACCAAATACCGGCAGACTGTCTGCGGCGAGCGGTTGAGTACCACGGCCGCCAAACAGCGGGTCGGAGCGCTCCACGGCACTCTCGTTGCCTGTGTTCTCTATGTCAAACCGAATTGACGGGCTCAGCGGCCGCGACGGCGGGCGACTGTGCAACGAGTGGGAGTGGTGCGACGACGACAACTTCGGCGTCCCGGTGTCCCGCTTCAGCGGGTACGCAACAGTCGCCCCCAACTGCCGGTTCTTGTCATTCGTGTCGTCTTCGAGCATGAAGGCGATGCTGTCGTTATCCACAGAGTCACCCGCACAACTTTCCAGGACGGAGATAGAGCGACCGTCGCGCCTGGCAGGAATGCTGCCGCTATTCATCGCCACAAGACTTCGGTTCTGGGGCAAGGCAGGGGTGTCGATGCTCTGCATGAAGTCGCTTTCGTCCTCGGTCTGGAAGGCAATACTGTCCTCGTTGAACGTCGAATGCCGACCTGCTGTTCCCGCGGGCGCTGCTTCGCCGGACACAGGTGAGAGAGGAGGGAGCGGAAGGGCACTGTTCGTCACTGGTGCGGTGCACTTCTCTGTCTCGGGCTGCGCCAGTGGGGAGAACCCGAACTCTATGCTTTCCGAGCCATGCTCAATGAAGCTGATGCTGGTGTCGGTAGGAGCACAGCATCTGACACTGGAGAGCAGTGGGGCTCGTGCCTCCGCCTTTTCCACGGGTGTCGAAGCACGAGGATTCAGGCGAGCCTTCGGACCAGGAGATGCACGCCGACTGCCCGGCTCTGAGTTGAACTGAATGGACCCGATGCTACCGGTGTGACTTAGTCGTTTTGCCAGCCCGGCAGGTGCTGCACTAATGAGGTTCTGCCGAGCCGCCGGCAGCGCCATCGACGATGTGGATGAACGCGCCGGCATCCCCGCCGCTGAGCCGTCCTCCACGGCAAATAAAATGCTATCGGTGTCTGAATCGGACATGACGTCAACCTTCGCCGGCTTGCTGGCGGCTGCGGACTGAGACGGGTGTGCGGCGGTGCCACCTGCCGCGGCACCGGACGCCGAGCTGTGCAGCGGAGGCTTTGCGCCAGCTGCTTTGGCGGTCTGCAGGCTAGGTGAATGCAAGCGCGGCATAGTGTTGATCCGTGGCCGTTTTGGCACGACCACAGGTGCTTTCGTTGGCTGCCGCGACAGGGGTGGAGAGCTGTCCTCCTCCACAAACCCCAGCGATTCCGTGTCGCTGAGCATGTATGTCTGGGGTGACTTGTCAGCCAGGCGCCCCACCCATGCACCACAGCGGTGGGGGAGGTAGCGATGAATAGAAGGGCAAATGGAATTTGGGAACAGGGAGATCAGAGAAGGACCGCACCAAAGCAGAGATGGAGCATACAAGAGGGAGGGGAGGGAGGGAGGCGTGCGCCGACACTGCAAGACAGAGAACAAAAAAGGATGCGTGCCGAATGATCCCTCTATTTCCTGGCAACGATACCTTGCGACACAGGAGCGATGGCCACGGATGGGGAGGCAACCACCGCTGGCTGCTGTGTTTGAGGATGCACGCTCCACAGCACCTGGACTTTACTCACAGGGCGGGTGACAGAAACACGGCATTCGCCGCAGAGATGCAAGGTGTAGAGACACAGATCGATCGGACCGTGGCGTGGACGTGAAGAGAAGAACATAGGAGGGGGGCGACTCTGATGGCGATTGGGAAAGCGCCTCATCTTTAGTGTCTTTGGCGCGCTAGTGCCCGCCTCACGGGATGCTGGGGTACCAAGAGCATCTGCAGCCATGTTTCCTCACACACGCGAGGCAGAGAGGCCGAAAGGTGAGGTTCCGAAGTGGGCAAGGCGAGTATCGTGTTTTCTTTTGTATTCGGTGTCTTTCCGCGCTCCACTCGCGGATCCACACACTTATGCAGATAAGGAACAGACATGGAGAGGGACAAGAAGCGAAGACAAAAGGGGCAGCTGCATCGATGCGGCAGGAAGGGAAAGGGGCAGAGAAAGAGGGAGAAAGCCCGGGGGCAGGAATCGACTGGTGAAAAAGACAGGAGACGGTGGCGCGTGGGGCTGCGGAGGGGGTGTGGAGGAAGCGGATGCCAGCTCTCAGGAGCACTTGCAACCACCAGAAACGCCTTTCAGTCACCTCCTCCTCTGTCTTTGCCTTCCCGCTACTGCTGAGCATCACAGCCCTCACACAGGTGTTGGGCGCGCACGTACCTTAGACGCACGCAAATCGACGCGCATCCGAATTCAGAGCAACAGAGATGCAGGCATGCGGGGGGGGAGGATGAGGAAAAAGAAAACAACACACATACACACGCACAGACATACACACGTATACGTAACTGCATACACGTCCACTCAGTGAGGCGGAGACCACCGTGAAGTCTACGACAGGGAGTGACGGGCAACGCAGAAAGAGGAGAATTCTGATAGAGGGTGGAGGGAGGAGAAGAGCAACCAAACGTAGGAAAAGCTCAAACATATAAAGTGGCCGGCAGAAGCCCACCGCCGACCCCATCACCGCACCGCCATCAGGCACGGCAAAGACACAAACAGGAGATGGGAGCAGACGACAAAGACAGAAGCGCATTCCAGAAGAGAATGTCTATGAAGGGTACGAGAACTATATATAGATACACATATATATATACACATATATATGCAGGGGAGTGTGTGCGCATGCGCAAGAGCCGGAGAATCCAACAGCATCCGGTTCACGGCTTTCGTCTGCATCTGTCTCTCTCTTTTTCTCTGCCGCACGTAATCGGTAGCGATAAAACCACATTAGAACGTTCACCCGTGGCCGTTGCTTTCGCCTAGTACTGGTACTGCGGCTGTGGCGCGTAGCACTGTGAAGGCAGCTGCGTGTAGTACACCTGCTGGCTCGGCACTGGCGGCTGCTGGTGGTAGCCAGACTGCAGCGGTGACGGGGGGCCAGGCGGGTAGTAGCTGGGCTGCGGCAGCGGCGGGCGCGGCTGATAGTAGCCCTGAGGCGGTTGCTGCTGGACGTACTGCACTGGCTGCGGCTGAGGAGTATACTGAGCTTGCGGCAGGGGCACGTACTGTACCGGCAGCAGGGGGACATACGGAGCTTGCTGTGGCGAGACGGCGACGCATTGAACTCCTAGGTTCTGTTGTTGCTGCTGCGGAACGGGAGCAGGCAACGCGTACGCCTGCTGCTGGGGCTGCGGCGGGGCGGTCTTCTGCCCCGGACGCCACGTGCCGTCCTCAATTGCGCGCTTTACCGGGTCGCGGTTGATGTCCGTTGTCACCATCCACAGCTCCTCTTGCTTGGGAAGCGCGCCAAAGTCAACTGCCAACAAGCGCACGTGCAGCTCTGCCTGCGTCTTGGACTTTTCTAGTATGTACCACTGGCCCTTCACAATGCCCTTTGTCAGACCACCGAGGGATAACGTGTAGTAGCCCATGAGGTCATCGCTGTACGTACACTTGTTCCATACCTCCAGCCGAAGCTGCGTGCTCATTTCGTCCGGGATGTGAAAGCGAAACGTCTCGCCCCACTCCGGGTTGAGGCTGTTCTTCACCACCTGCGTCTTGTACTTCTTGTCGCCCATGACGAGCCGCACAAAGGGGTCTGGCAGGCCAATCAGCTGGCAATCGTGCAGCTTTCGTGCCGCACACACCGTCACCTCTATCTTGCCCATATTCGGTGGCGAGAGGGGTGTTGACGAGATGGAAGATTCCCGAGGAGAATGACAGATGCGCCGACAGAGACAAAGACTACGCAGTCACGCACAGGTAGCAAGCAGTGGAGAGCAGAGATACAGAGTATGGAAGCGCAAGAAGATGGAAAGAAACGCCATCTGGTGCATCCCCCCTCGGGGAGGCACAGGCCAACCAGCTAGTAGGCAGTGTGAGGGGAGGGGGGTGGGGGGATGCGTGCGAGTCACGTTACAACGTTGCCTAATCCTATGGATGGCGCAAGCGTGTGCACTGTCGCAGGCCGCATCGAGGCAACGCCATCCAGGACATGACCGCCGGCATCCGCAGCGATACATTGCTCTGACTTCCCCGCGTCGTAGGCGCCTGACCCTGTCACCACCCGAAGTGGCTCAGCATTTGGCAGAGGGATAGAGAGGGAAGGAGGGGTGCGGCTTTGGCTTCCGCCCACACAAAGAGTGCGGGGTGGTGGTGGCGCACTGGGCCCTGAGATACCGCGCACGGAGTTGAGGTGTCCCCCCGCTTCATGAGGGGCAGTATAGCCCTCCGGAAAAGGAGAACGGTGCGTATGCAGCAAAGAGCGGGCGGGGCGCAAGGGTTCAGCAGCGCCTGCACCATCGCCACCAAAAGAGCGCGGGAGGAGAGAGGTGCATGGGGATCCAAGGAATACGCCCTCCCCCCTTCGCCGCTGTAAGCAGTGCTTCTTCTGCGTCGGAAAACCGACAGGTTCGCACTCATCCTCCATAACCATCCCTCACATCCCGTCTTTGGGCTTCTGCTCTCTTTATCTTGGGAGCCGATACGGAGGGTACACAGTCGGCTGAGTGGTGCCTGACTGCCACGTCAAGTCGCCATCGCCAAGAATGCCTTGGCCAGAGGACTGTGGGGTGGCTGGCAGCACCCCGGGAACATCAGGGTGAAACATTCTCCCCCCAACGTTGGCAGCGGCTTCGGATGCGGGAGGGAACATCGAGAAGAAAGGCGGCTGGCCAGGCTTGTGCAAGTTGTCGCCGCCCATGCCTCCAGGCATCGACATCATCATAGTAGGTGCAAGCTGTCCCGCACCGCTTCCCCCGGTGGGCACACCCAGTGGGGCGAGGAGGTTTACCAGTACCGGATTGAGCGTGCCCAGGGGCGCACCGTAGACACCCGCTGCCACGTACGGAGGCCCACCGGTCACGGTGTTACCCAGCATGCCCGTTGGGAAGGGCACCGGGTAAGCGGCACTGCCGATCGTGCTCGCTGCGGTCATCGTCGCCTCACTGCCTTGCTGGGGAGACCATGCAGCCATCAAGGGCGCCAGCCCCACCGCTTGCACCCGCAGCCGCAAGCTGAGCCGATGCCCGCTCCATCCGTAGAGGTTGCCCATGATGCTCGGCGCCTCCTTGGTGCGCAGCAGAACCACCCGCTCCACCACTGCATCGAGGTTGCTGAGGGCATATCCGCCTTGCATCAGCTCCATTGGGACATGGTACGTGTACCGGCCCAGCAGGTTTTCTGAGAGCGGAGCGCTGCGCCACAGCTCAAGCTCAATGGCGGGGTAAAAGAGAGGAGCGTGGCTCACCCCGACCTCAGTGGCTCTTGCGCCATTGCCGTCCCCTGAGGACTGCTGCTGGGCGGCCGCGCTGTGCAGTGAAGGGGTCGAGATGACAAGGGAGGAAGGCTGTGGTGCGTAGGAGACAGGAAAACCGCTGCTGCCAGCCGCCCTCATTCCACCGGATGCTGCCGTGGACATGGGCAGTGCGATGCCACCGGACATGTCACGCAGTCCGCCGCCGGCGCCACTGGCGCTGCCGCTCCGGTGAAGCGGAGGGGTGTAGGGGGCAGAGAATCCTCCCTGAGGGTCTCCTCCGTCCGCAGAGGACGGTGAGTGCGGACCACGCGGTGAGGTGGCAGGAGTGCTGAGGGGCAGCGCTGGGGGGACGACAACGCGGAACATCTCGTTCCACACGAGGGCATCGTCACTCTGCGCCTCGCACGCACCCGCAGCAGCGCCCCGCTGCGTGGCGGAGCCGCGAAGCGCCGCCGGCGATGCGCCAGACGCAGAGGACCACAGACAGCTGGTGCGGCGCACGTCCCCTTGGCAGCGAAGCACCACGTACAGCCCGTCAATCTGGAAGTCGCTGTCCAGCCCCTTTGGCATGCTGCCCTGCTGGACGAGGAGGTCGCACACTCGAATATCCACGTACGCCTTGCCCGTTGCGTCTGCCACGGCGCTGTACGGCTGCGACATGGTGGCTGTGCGTCTGTGTGGGTGTGTGCGTGCAGCAACAAATTATTGGTATCTATTACATATGCAAGAATACGGCAGCGAGAGCCAAAAGGCCATGTGGAGCGAGTGAGGACGGTGAGCAAGAGATGTACCTCTCTTTCTCTCATCTGCGCGCGTGTAGTGTGGCGCCATCCAGGAAACACCATCACCAATACCCATAGTCCATCGGCGAAGGGAGAGAGAGAGTCAGAGGCATGCGCACTCGCACCCGCCGAGGCGACTATATAGCGGCCTTGCATAGAATATTGGCGCATGATCTGCGTTTTGTCGAGCAGTACGGCGGCTGCCTCTATCCCGATTTGCTCTGTGCCGGCAGCAGTTCTCGGCAGCGGGCCTTTTCACAGTAGCCTTTGTCGTGCTTTCGTCATTCTGTGTCCAACAGGCGAACAACCAGACGCGGCGACGTCTACAGTAAACCCAAATCGTGCGACCACAACGTTATCGTCTCGCACCCCACCGCATGGACCCCCCCCCAAACGCTGCAGCATGCGTCACCAAGCACAAATCACTGCGCCAGCGTACCCGACAACTTCACATCCTCGTCATCTTGGCCGCTGGAGACCGACCAGCCTCTCCAGCCCCCCACAAGATATCCGCATTGACTGACCGACTAGACTCCCTTCTTTCTGTCGGTCTGCCGAGTGGTACGCTCGCCGAGGTAGTGCACGACGTCCGCGTAGGTGAGCAGCTCATGCTTGAGAAGATGGTCAGCCAGCTTCTTCATGTCGTCCTTGTGCTTCGTCAGCAACGCCAGCGTGTCTGCGTAGACCTCGTCCACTAGCGTTTTCGCACGCCGATCAAAATCATTCGCCTTGTCCACGCCAAACGGCTTTACCAGGCGAGTGCTGTTGCTGCCAGGCGGCGGATAGACGGAGCCCGGGGCGAAAGACGAGACGTACTGATAGGCCATCTTGGCCACCTTGCGGAGGTCGTCTGAGGCACCGGTGGAGAGATGATTGAAGAAGATCTGCTCCGCCGCTCGCCCGCCGAGCGTCACGCTGATCGAGTCGCGAATCTCTTTTGCCGTGCGGGTGAAGTTCTCGTTCGGCAGATACTGCGCGTAGCCCAGCGCCGATCCGCCGCGTGGGACGATGGACACCTTCATCAGTGGGTCTGCGCGGTGGAGGAACCAGCCAGCCACGGCGTGGCCCGCCTCGTGGTGCGCAACGACGTTCTTTTCGAAATCCGAGAGCGCACGGCTGCGGTGCTCGATTCCAGCGAGCACGCGGTCGATGGAACGCTCGAGGTGGCTGATGCTCACGTGGTCGGCCCCCTCCCGAGCGGCAAGGATGGCGCCTTCGTTGCAGACATTCGCGATGTCGGCACCAACGAAGCCGGGGCAGAGGTTGCTCATGCGCTGCGCGTACGCGTCAATCAACGCCCGCTCCCTCTCAGACTTCTGCATGAGAAGGGAGCGGATGTCGAACTCGTAAGCGCTGCTGTTGCTGCTGGGGTTGTCTGATGAGATTCCCTTGGCGTCCGCCGACACTGCTGCGCTCGCGTCATCCTTTCGCTGACGCTCTTCCGCGGTTTCGCGCTCCTCCGTCTTCACCTGCGACAGAACGAGACTGGTCTCCGTGGAAACTGGCGCCGCTAATGGCGGCGCCGTTGGAGCATCAGCACCTCCTGCGGCCCCATCCGCTGCTCCTGCCGTTGCTGTCGTCGCCGCAGCAGAGTCACCGCGCGTGTCGTCTGAGGTGAGCTTCAGTTTGCTGAGGTGGACCTTGAAGATGTCGATGCGTTCGGAGATGACTGGTGTGTCGACGTGGATGATGCGGTCAAACCGGCCGGGGCGGATGAGGGCCGGGTCCAGCGCCTCCTGCGCCACGTTGCTCGAGGCGAGTACCATTACATCACCGCGTCGCCCGGTGCTGAAGCCGTCCAGTTGAGTGAGTAGCTCGTTTAGGGTCTGCTCCTGCTCTTGCTTTTCGCCGTGGCCGGCCCCTTGCCGCTTCAGGCCTATTGCATCTATTTCGTCAATGTAGATAATGCAGCGCTGCTTGCGCGCCTCCTTGAACAGCTGCCGCACCCGCAGTGCACCCATGCCCACGTAGAGCTCGACGAAGTCAGAGCCGATCGCCGGGATGAAGCCGACCCCGCTCTCCCCGGCCACAGCTTTCGCGAGCAGCGTCTTGCCAGTACCGGGGGGGCCGAGCAGGATGGCACCGGTCGGAATCTTGGCACCGAGCTTCGTGTACCGCTCCGGGTGGCGCAGGAAGTCCACAATCTCGGTGATCTCCTTCTTTGGCTCCTTCATCCCTGCGATGTCGCGGAAGCGCGTGTTCGACGCCGTCTCGACGCGGAAGATCATCTCCTTCGCTTTCGTCTTCCCCTTCGTCGCCTCCACCGCGTAGCTCATCGACTTGCCAATGTACTGAGAAAGGAACATGACAAACACGGGAAAGAAGATAAAGGGCACAACCCAGGCAAAGGCCCCGACGCCGATTAGTGCCGTCTCGGCAAAAGGGCGCCCCTTCATGGTCAACTCCAGCTCCGCGGGCGTGTCGGCGGCCATGGGCAGCTTGCTGCCATGCTCGTGCTTCCCACCGTCTGCGGGGGCCGTTTCCCCGCTCTGCTGCTGCTGCGCCTTCAAGGTCTGCTTCCGGGCGGCGCGGTAGTTGTCCGCCAGCTCGTCCATGTGGCGCTGCGTGTCGTGATCGTTCACAAGCCCCAAGTACACCTTGGCGTCGTCCATGTACACCTGCAGGTAGTTCTCATACAGCACTGCCTCCTTGATCTCACCAGCGTGCTTGTTCAACGAGGCCCATCCCGTATGGGTGCCGCTCGGCCGCGCCAGCTGGTACAACACCACCGTAATGGCAATCATGATGAGGACAAAGAGGCATGTGCGTGGCACAATCCAGTCCTCCGGCTTATCCTCCCCCTCATCCGCCGCCCCTTCCTCCTCGCCTTTGCCGTTTTCTCCGCCACGGTGGCCGCCATCCTTGCTCAACAGCACGCCCTTCGTATGAAAAGCCGTGCTTGAGGCGCTGCCGATGGGTCGCTGACGAAGCGTTTCGAAGAGAGCACTGAGCTTCTGGCTGCTCTTCACGCTCGCAGAGACGTCTTCGACGTGGCGAGGCGTACCGAGATGGCGGTGCAGCCGGTCCGCATAGGAGAGGAAGCGGATGGTCGCCATTACGTCTGAGAGTGAAGTTGGTGTGCTAGGGGTCTGCGCTGGTTGTGTTCCGGTGGCAGGCACACGCGTGTAGCGGGACTGAAGCGCGGCCGAGAAGTAGCTCGGTGTCACGGCTGCCAGTGACTGCATTGTCACCCATCGCTGCGCCCACTTCCTGTGCGAGGCAGAAGGTGACTGAAGAGCTGCTGACGCGCTCGGAGCCACCGAGGCAGAAGAGAAGGGGCTAACTGAAAAGCGAGACATGGCGCGTGTTGCCCTGCAGAGCGCAGACGGCTGGTACGCGGCATGCGCGCTGGCACCGATAACCGGGACAGGACCTCGATAACGGCGTGAGAACATCTGAGAGGAACTGATTGAGGAAGAGAGAGGGGGGCCTAGGCAAGTGGAAGAGCAACCAAGAAACAGAGCAACAGAAAAGACACAGGCGCTTTCACCTTCTTAAAAATGCAGGCAAGTAGGCGATGAGAATGAATGCGGCGGCGATTATGCTATCGAATAACGACGGCTGATTGCGTCCCCAACGAGGAGCTGAAGCGGCTGCACGTGTCTCCGATTTGATTACGCACGCCCAACGTCGTAGGGGTTCTTTTTTTGTGTGTGTGCGTGTGTGTGTTCAGAGGGCGTCGTCGAGAGTGCGCTGTTGAATGCACAGAGAGACGGTGAGGGTGAGGCAGCATAGGCGAGAGTGACGGCCAAAACAACAGGGAAAAGCAATCCACTGGGCGGGCAGCGCGCACCGCGTGAGCTTCACAGCAGAGGCGGAAGAGGATTAGCCATGCCTGTGGTTGGATATGAACAGCAGCTCCACGCCCGGTCATTTTTACGAGAGGGCGTGCCGCTGCTCTCTCGCTCCCTTCGTGTCCTCAGGATGGCAGCGTACTCATGCGCCGGGGCTGCCATCGTCATTGCGCCTCGCAGCGTCCCCTCCTGACTTCAAAACTTTCAAAGCATGATGCTCCGCTACAGGCAAGCAAAACGCGCTGCGCTTCTTCCGATCGCGCCATCAGGTCTGCGAGCACAGGATAACCACCACGAGCTCGACACTACAACAGGCGAGAGAAGGAGAGAGAGAGAAACAAGATGCACTGAACAACAGCATCGACGCAGTGGCACATGGGCGAAAAGAAGGTATTCCGGACTTTGAGCGTTTCGCTTTTATTTTCCCGTTGCATGCCAGCCTCTGACTTGCGCTACAGCGACGTTTCTTTCGTGCTCCCAGCGTGTACCCATTCCACCACGCACAAGCCAGAAAAAGTGTACGCAAACGCCACCGCAGATCACCTTCCTTCGCAGGCATACGGCTGCGACCTCGACACCCGGGACAAAAAGTCCAGCGGCCGAGCGGGGCCACGCGTGTAACGGGCACTTCTCACCCTTCCTCAGATACGCGCCGCGCCACCGCCACCAGACGCACCAGGGCGGGCAGCGGCCAGGGCCTTTTGAGGCCGTGCACATCCTGCCTGCGTATGCCATGCTTCACCCTCAGTCGCCTCAGGCCGCGGCATTGCATAATATAGTGTCGAGACTCTGTACAATGGAGTCTGGAGAGCTCGATGGTGTAGCTCGGGGTGCTCCGCGGACGCTTCCGGCACCTGCGCCGCATCAGCCCACCCCGATCGGATGCAGGAGACGCCGCACACTTCGCACGCATGCGCTGTGGGGCTGATCGGTGTGCATACTTCTGCGCCTTTGCCGCCCATCACGCGCGCTCCCCCGCCCCCCGGCCTCCGGGCGCCTTGTTCGGGCGTGATGCACCATGCCCACGACCGCTGGAGCAGTACGACAGATTCGGTAGTGGCATGCTCGAGGTCACCGAAATGGCGGCCAAAGTGCCGGTGCGACACTCGAGTGCTCTGCTCACCACCGTGAGGCGGGCCAGTAATTGCTTGACGACGTCATGGGCGCGGTGCCACTCCACACGCGTCATAAAGGACGCTGGCGAGGTCTCGACATACCCGTAGCATGCGCGAAATGCAGCTTCTCTGGGATGATGGACTTCAGCGACGACATCCACCAGTTCCCATACGAGTGCCAGGCATCCGGCAGAGACACAGTGATGGAGCCACCGCTATAGAAAAACAACAAGTAACGCAAAGGGCCCAAAAAAAAAAGATTGAGCGGCTGTGCGCGCTCGCCACCACTTCAGGGTGCGCAGTTGACGTGCTGCGGAGAAACCAAATCAACCAGAGTAGCTGCGTGAAGGCGCGCATCGTGATGGCACGTGCGGTGAAACAAAGACACTCGTGCGCGACGGCAAACACCGCCGTATAAAGAATGCTCCCCCTCCCACCCTCAAAAGAAAAAAAAACAGGAAGGGGAGAGTGGTGACGAGAGCAACGAAAAAGACAGGCGATCGGAACGAGCATACACACAGGATAAAGGCGATGGAGAGTGTCCGTGGCGTCTCCTTGCCATTGTTACGCGCTGCTTGTGAGACTGAAGGACTCGTCCGGAGAGAGAGGGTGTCTGCTAGTGTATGGCCACCAGTGCTGTATGCCTATCTGTCAAGGACAGAGGTTTATATGGGAGGCCGGCGACCGAGAGGGAGAGAGGGAGAGACGGTTGAGGCGAAGGCGATGTAAACGCTGGCGCTCGGTGACGAATCACGCCGTTGTGAGCTGCCATAGTTGTGGTGACTGTTCGACTCGATTCGAAGTGGGAAGAGTCACAGTGGATGTGGTGGGGTCCTGGGCTTAGATGCCGGAGGCGGTGGTGTTGAGTGACGACGGCGTCACCTCACGCAGCCCGTTGGCCAGGACGTAGGTGCCGTGCACCAACCCATTACTTTCCGACCTGCTGGTGGTCGCGGCTCCGCCCCGGACGGCTCCAAGGACTCGACCGTCTTCTCATGTGAAGTTTCCGCAGAGTTGTAGAGGCTGGAAGGAAGGTAACCGTGCGACGCGCTAGAAAAGTCGGCGCGCGTGGTAGTGGGATGGTCACCGGTGCTCGCCATAAGCGTCATCGCCTACAACTCCTCAGCAGTGCAGCTTTACATGGCAGTGTTCATGCCGACGGTGCTCTGCAGAGCGCTGAGGACGGCCTGGCATCGTGCCAAGTGCTACGGGACGTTGTCGAAGGTCTCTCAGCGTTTGCGCGAGCTCTTCAACGCACCGCACATGACGCGCTGGAGACTATGGCAGACGCCGTTGCGTGCGCGAGAGGTGGAGTGCACGGTCTGGGAGTACGCCACCACGTAAGACATAGCAGCGCGACGGTTGAAGGAAGAGAACATAGAAGGACAATCGAATCACTGAGCCGCAGAGGGAGAGACGGAAAGGCACATCGCAGGAGCGACGTTCAGTCGTCACAACAAGGACCACTGACTTCAGGGAGAAGTCGACGGTGGGTAGACTGATGGAGAGAAAGACGGTGAGCTTGTCTGTCGCATGTGAGGGACGAAGGCGAGTGACACCAGCAAAAAGTCGAATAGGAGTCGTTAGTGGAACATAAGGGGGGGGGGAGAAATCAGCCGTGGGCGTCTGGCCTTGCGCTGCCGAGATTCAGCCCCTGCAGTCGTTGAGTAAGGATTCACACAGGGAATAGGTGGAGAAGGTGGTGTTGGGCAATGAGAGTAGGAATACATAGAGCGGGCTCGTTATTTGAAGAGTAAGAAAGAGACTGAGATGCAAAGGCGTCATCTCGCCGTGGACCAGACCCACGGCGAGATTGGCACAGGAAAGGAAAAGGCGTGCTTACCTTGGAGCATCACTGCTCCTGCTGCCATCACACAGACGTGTCTCGGTGTGCGAGTACAGTGGACCGTTTGTGGTCGTCGTCCTGTCTTGTGTGTCCCACTGTAGTGAGCAGGAGCGGTCCGGCTATAGCCAAATACCATCAACTTTTACATAAACCCACACAGACACACAGAGAGAGAGACGGAGATGAACATAACCCCCCCAAAAAAAAGAAAGCGATGATGACGGAAAAGAGGGAAAGGCTAGGCATGACACACGGACGCACGCCCTCGCCATTGTATGTACGTAGATGAAAACTCCTCAGCGCCCCTCCATGGAACGTCGCGCCCCCATACACGCGCGCACACACGCACGCACTTACGCACACGCGGCTCTCGCTTGGCGCAGCGTCATGAGTCACGCACAAGCGTTTGCAAGGGGCTCTCTGATCGGGTTTGCTGTCCGGCGCTGGGCAGAGATGGGTAATCACGACGAAGACGAAAGTAAAAATACCATGCGGTACAGAGAAGGGAGGTGCGAAAAGAAAGAAGCAAGATAAAGAGGAAGAGAGGGGCAGTGAGAAGGCGAAGGGGATAGGGGCGCCAACACCTTTTGCAGGCGCCGAAACAACGCAGGTATAGCGAGAACGCAATACAGTCAACCGGCTAACAGAGGGGCGTAGAGGGCGGAAGACAGCGGCAACAAAGGAGTGGGGCAACGGAAGCGAGAGTGGATTTGTGACGGGCAACAACAACAACAGGGCAACGTGAATGGCATGCGTCCACCACTGGCGCATACGCACACACACACACACACACACTGCATGAAAGACACTAAAGGAGAACGTCCCTTGAACGACGGGATGCAACGTTGCCGGCCGGCAAAAAGCCAGCGAGGGTGGAAAGAGGGGCGGATGAGGGTTGAGGAGTGGTGATGGCTGGGTGAGTGGGATGGAAACAGAGCATGCACACAGTAGCTCTCCGTTGAATGTTCGTGCCCCGCCACGTCAGAGGGAGCACGCAAAGAGGTATCGAGAATCACTACCACAACCGCTGATGCAGGACATCATGCGAGTGTAGAGTGAAGAAATCACTCCACACGCCCCAAAGAGCGCCAGCCGTGTATACGACGTACTCGACAGCCACGCAGAAGCGGCGGAACGAAGCAAAGTCCCGGGACAAAAACAACCGGCGACTATAAAACGTTTACGTTGGAGGCTTTTCTACAGAGATGAGGAAGGGAGGAGAGTAAAAGAGGTGTTCGAGAGGGTCAACGTACAAAGACATGTCTCCCAAAACAGGAGGAGGGAGGACGAGAAAGTTTTGAGGGTATCAACCGATCATGGAAGGGGTGGAGAGGTGGGAGGAGGGGGGGAGCTGCGGTGCGTATGCTCATGAATGTCTGGGGAACACCTCCGGACATTTGGCGTATTCCTTTTGGCGTAGGACGTGGTAGTTCTTCTCACGACGTGGCGGTTAGATGCTACGCCTCCCAGACGAGGCATATGCGCGCGCGGTGGGCGGGGCCTGAAAGAGATCCACGTGGGAGGAGGGTTAGGCGAGCCTTGCGTCTCTGGAGGGGACGAAAAAGGGAGCGTGCGCGTGTGGGTGAGTGCGGGCAACGAGCACAAGGAGTTCCGGATTCCAATGATGGGGCTTTTCAAGGTCATTCCAGTCCTTGTCTTCTTTCCATCATCTCTCCCTTCATCGACACCGCGAAAAAACTCACCGCTCTGCCCAGCAACAGAAAATCATACCGCCTCCCTTGAAGAAAGGCAGCGGGTAATGCCCTGTTCAGGCGGACTCATAACGGGTGTGTACATGTGAAAGGGGTGCAGTGCGCAAAAGAAAAAGGGGCGCCCATAAAGAGGCACTGCATGGAAGCTGAAGGACGAGGCCCACCAGCGCTAACACTGTGAGCTGCATTCCAGGGATCATTGCACTGCGCGCGCTCAGGAATGAACACGCCGGCGCGTGTGAATGCTTGGATAAGGCATGCATGGCGCAGCAGAAAGTTGTGAGGGACCAAACGGCAGGCGCCGTACAAACCGAAAAGGAGGGAAAAACAAAAGAAGACGCAATACCAACAAAACACAGAGAGGTACGCGTGGCCGCACCGTTTAGGCATGCAAACTCACTCGATATCGCTTGACCCCGCCGTCGCAAAACAAAAGCCACGTAACTTCTGGTTCACGGTGGCAACTCTGTCGTGCCGGCCTTCGAGCCTGTGGCGCTGCTTTGAGGGGAAGGGCTGGTGGGGCCGGCGCTGCTACGAGGCGACAGCGCATGCAGTCTGCCCTTGATACACTCCTTGCCGCACATCTCCTCCACGTCTGTGATGTCACCGCTGCTTCTGTGTGTGGCTTTCACCTCAGGTGACGTAGGCTACAAGCCCGAGGCAGCGGGTGGAGTGAGTACTTCCTGTGTTGGTGGCCGATCCCAGAGAACGACTTCCGAGTCAATGTCACTCGTCGTCTGCTCACTGCGCGCAGGAAGCGGCATCATCTGGTGCGAGAGCTGTTGTTTCCGCTGCGGACGCATTGCTGGTGCAAACCAGGCAGCGGTGGCATCGGGAGTGGTGGCGCTCGTGAGACTAGCATCGAAGCCGCTGTTAAGGTTGGGGTACATGGACGCGTTCCACATGTCGTAGTTGTCATTGAGGGTGAGGCAGGACACTTCAGAGGCGTGCGAAGCCAGCTCCAGCGGCGGTCTCTCCTGCAGCCCCATCGCCATGCCGCTGTGTACGTGTGCCTCCGACGCATTGCCCTCCATCATGTCTTCTCGGCCGCGGCCAAAGCCGAACGAAAAGGGAAAAAAGAAGCGGCGGCAGCAGAGAAATGTGCACTTGCTCGTTGGGTGCGATACAACACACGTGCGCGCGATGGCGCCTCTCAGCCGAGGACTACTTAATAACAACGAGACGTAAAAACGGCAAAAGCTGACGCTTCTGGATGTGGATGTATACGTGTCTGCCTGTGAGGGATCCGTCGAAGATAGAGAAAGCAGAATAATACGACCAAGTACGGTGCGCGTCCGCGCTGCAGCTTGCGTGAGGCGCAGAGGAGCGGGGGACGAGGCAAGAGCTCACGCGTGTATTTTCCCAAGGATAGCTGCTCTGCTGGGTGCACCACCTACAGTGTTGTGTAGATGCTGCGCAGCAAAGGCATACATCAGCGCGCGAGGCGCATGTTCGAGTACGCGGCGCCAGGAAAAGGGTCGCCCGATACAGAAAAAAAGAAGGAGTAGAAGCGAGAGAGGAAAGCAAAGAAGCACATGCGATGGGCAACAGTGGTGGAGACATGGAGCAGGCTGAGCTACAGCGGGGACATGTTCGCCCATTCAAACGGAGAGCACCTCTGCAGCTACGCGAAAGGCTGTCGTTTTTCCCAAACGGGAGGAATGGTGGAGGAAGGAAAGAGCAGAAACCGTTCATCCTGTCCGGGGGCACCGACATTGAGATGCGCCAGCAGAGACGTTGAGCATCGAGTCCGTAACGACGAGAGAGAGAGAGACCACTGCATTGTGTATCATGACTCACCTATAAAAGACGCGTACGAGGGTACACGCCGTTGAAGACAGAGACACCCACAAAGAGGGGGATGCGTGGAGGGAGGGACATAAACCACATTAATGTGCGGGCGAAAAGAAAAACGTGCACGGCCACCTCGGAGATGATCCCTGTAGGTGGACGCTCTACCAACACATAGATGCTGAAGAGCCGTAGAGCACTTGTCTTCGCGAAAGATGAGTGGGTGGGAGCGATGCGACCCCCCCCCCTCCTTCTCCCACAACCACCACCACCATATGAAAAGGGAAACGATACGGAGCACTGTGATGGTGACGGGTTCATACGCCTACACCCGAACAAGATGACACAAGCCGGCGCATATTGACCGTACTCAGAGTGTTGGCAGACCACCTCAGAATAGAACAGGGGGACTATGCCTATCCCTCGCAGCGCACACGGAAGCGTACAGAGGCGCATCAAGACGAGGCAGCAATAAGCCAGTAGAGAGCGCACTTCATAACTCCAGAGATAGGACAGCTGCCCTACCCACCGCCAACAGAGGAGCTGCCGCAGATAAAGGCATCAGTCATAAACTAGCGTGTTTCACGACCGCAATGGCAGCTCTTTGGGGCCGAAAGCACCAAAAGAGGCGCACACTATTGCGTTCCCGTGGGAAAGGAGAACATAGGGAGAGCACCCACAGCACAGCAGGCGTTCCCTGCGCAGGCAAGCTGTAAAGCGGTCCACACCACGCAAGTCCCGGAAGGATTGAAGAGAGCTGCTGTCTCACCAGAATCACCACTGCCCCAGACGCAGAGCGTGGTGTAGAAGATGAGGCACAGGCCAAGATAGGTGAGGTTCTCGAGGAACGTGGTCTGGTACCCCAGCACCAAGTGGAACGCGCCGAACAGAGCACGAGGGCCGCATAGTCGAGAGTCGCGATCCCGGCGCGGCCACTAAACCGAATATCCTGAGATGGAAGGTGTGCTTCGCTACGCTAGCTGCGTGTGCGAGAGCTGTACGTCTAAGAGCACGCGGTAGTGAAGCAGAAAGACAGCATGAGAGGCACACCTGTTTGCTTTCACGAAAGAGGATGTTGGCGGATGTATGAAGGGTGGGTATGATGGGGGGTCGTCAGACAAAAGCCACAAAAGGAGAAAAGACAGAGGGAAGGACTGAGAGGGATAAGGAGTGTCAGACGCTGTGCACGATCAGAACTTGATCCATCCTAGTTCGCTGAGGTGGCCGTGCGGTACCGCAAGCCCATCTCTCGGTGATGTCACTCGCCGGCTCTGGAGCCGCAGCGTACGATTAGGATGCGCGAAAAAAAAAAACAAAGAAAAGGTGTGCCGTTATCGCGCTGCTGGAGTCATTGTTTTTGCCCATACGATGACCTATGCCGATCGGGGATGTTGAATTCAGCTCAGACGAGTTCGTTACGAAAGCCGAGGACTAACGAGAAACTTATGCCGTCTGCGCATGCACATCTAAGCTGGCAGCCATACCCTAATGAAAAAAAAGAAGGAACACAAAGAAAAAACTTTATACATGTACACATGACCGTATAGGCAATCACGCACACATGCAGAGCGGCGGCGCACGCTTCTGAAGCGGTGAGCAGAAGGCACCAACGCTGACAGTGAAGGGGAGAACAGGGAGAGAGGGCGTAAATGAAAGGGAAAAGCGGCGAAGACGAGAACACAAGAACGGAAAGGTCTCACGACTGTCCAGCGTACGCTTCGCCTGCCTTCATCACGAAGAGAGCCGCAGCAAGAGACCTCTTTCCTTTTCTATGGAAAGACGGCCCCCGACGCCAGCGGTGTCATCGAGGAGACGTTTGGCCTGACTCACGTGTTCGTGCGTGGACGCTTCCGGGTAAGAGAGAGATGTATGGAGGGGAGGGGCACAGACAGAACGAAAAAAAAAATGACGGAGGAGATAAGGAAGGGAACATAACGAGAAACGGAGGAGGCAATGCTTGCTATACGTACACAAAGAAGGGAAAGGCCCCACAGCCACATCTCGAACTGAAAAAAAAAGACCGGCATTTGGCTTATCAGAGGGCTGGGCTTCATGATACGAGGCGGTCCGCCGGCCGCACGAGAAAATAATGCAGCGGGATCGGGATTTCTCTCCCTGCCGAGTCCCCACAGTCGCCCATGCCCAGAGAAAGGAGCTTATCAAAACAAAAGAAAAAGGCACCAAACGATGTGCCGGTGCTGCAGCGCAGGCCACCACCACCGTTGAACCCGCCTGCTGGGCACCAGTGGCTGCCTTCAACCCTGACAGCGCCGCAGAGAGAAAGACCGAGCATTCCTCATGATAAAAGGCAGAAGCAGCACATACCACGCATCAGCACCTACGAACAGATACACACACATGGTGCTCGTCCGTTGCATCGCGCCTTTTTCGCTGCAGCTGAGTCGATATTATGTGTAAGTGAGCGTACCTCTGTTTTTTTTTTTAAGCTCCAGTCGACGGGCGGCTGACGACGTCGATTCCGTATCAATCCCCCTCCTGCACGCCTTCACAGCCCGTCTGACCAAGCAAACAACAGCAAAAAAAAGGGCAGAGAAATACGCATCCAGAAGGAAAGAAAGTAAACCTCGCAGGTAGACAGAGAAAGACAACAGTGCAGGCATGATTTCTCTGGTCCCCTCTCTTTTTCTCTGTCGAAGGCACACGTGTCTCCCGCACATCTACAGCGCTTCAGGGGAAAAAAGAAATGCAAATGGGCAATATCAGACGTGGAAGTCGAACAGGGAGGAGAAGGAGGAGGGAAGGAGGGAGGGGAGACGAGAGACCCCATCAGCCACGACAGCGCAGAAGGAGTAAGCAGAGGAACGCGACGGTATCCGCCAGCCGTCTAATCAGAGGCAAACGGACAGGTGCGTATAAAGTGCGCAGCACGTGCACGAACCACCGAACGTCGGAAAAGAGCGCACGCGGTGCGCCATCATGGAACGCTGAGGGGGGCCAATGCAGCAGACGTGCAGTCGCCCTCGCCGAACTCTTTGCCGAGGCAATGCAAGAGGCAAGCACATCAGTCGCATGGAGAGTAGATGGAGGAGGAGGGATGACACGGCGAGGCTGCCGCATGAGCGGTGCATGCGCTATGCGCCCCATCTCGATTCGGAACCCCTCTTCCTCTCCCTGCTTCTGCGCAGCAGCTCCCCCTCACAGCTTGTTAGCATAGCACATGTAACAGGAAAATGAGATATCAAAAGAAGGATAAACATCCAGCGAAAACAAAAAGCGAAATATATATACGGAACCCACACGCTCAACACGCACCGATGCACCAAACGTCGACGAAATGGAACATGCGCGTGCCTGCCTTTTTCTCTTTCGCTACGGTTAACTGCACCATTACTTTACGGGGAACCAAGTGAGCAGCACACAGGAGAACTCATACCGCGAGGTAGGAGGGAGACGAAGAAAGAGAGAGGGAGCGATATCCACGGCAGAAGCACAAGCCAAAGTACAGCCTGAACAGCGAAAGCGTATGCAGCGCGGTCTGCGTGCGCGCAGAAACGCAATACAGTCCCGCACTCAAACACTCGCGACCGCGCCCCGTTGGCCTATGCATCTCGGTGCCCGGTGCGCAGACATCACGCGTGAAATCCAAAAGAAGCGAGCACATCACAAGAGAAGAAAGGAGACAAAAAGGCCAACAGCACAAAGGCTGAACACAATACCAGCGCGAGCTTCCGCATGCCCGGCAGAGAACACATTTGTGCACAGAACACCGAAGGCAACTGCCCCCCCTCCCCGCTCCTCCCCTCGAAAGGCCCCCATGTGATGCTCGTAGACGAGACTATCGCTCGATAGCTCGCATCGCTGACGGACTGCGATCAATCCTGTAACTGTACGCCCTTCTCCTTCGTCTCTACAGCACCGATGATACACGTGTTCCCACTCTCCTTCACCTGACCGCCGTTTTCACAGCATCCGCACGCCACAAGAAACTGCTTGATACGCGGGACAATGACACGGCGCTGCGCCAGCTTGCCGCGCACCAGCTTCGAGTAGCGGCGGTGCACAAGGTAGGAAGAAGCGATCGAGGAGAAGGCGAGGGCGAGGTAGACGCCAACGGCGCGATTCATGCAGCGGCGCGCGCCAACGCAGTAGCCCAGCGTCTGCGGCGACGCCTCGCGCTCGTAGGTGAGGTGCCACGCACACCAGTAGCACAGCGCGAAACCGACACCGCCGCCGACATAGCAGAAGCCGTAGTGCATGCCCATGTCGCGGTCGAAGACGGTGCCCAGCACGTAGAAGGTGGCGCTCGTGCTCATGCCGTAGAAAAACGCGCCGAGAATATAGGCCAGGATGAGCACCTGCTCACCGGGCAGCGCGATCCAGAAGAGCATGCCAACGAACAGCCCGACGGACGCAATGGGGTAGATGAGGGTGGGAACAACGACGGTGCCGGCGCGCTCGCGCAGCACCTGCAGCACACGCTCGTAGATACCGAGAAAGACGCGGCCGCCCGCCACGGACACGCCGGCCATCGCGGCGAAGAGGACGTAGTGCTTCGGCTCCATGGCGCCGTAGCGTGCCTTGACCATGATCTGGATGTTCCAGTTGCTGGTCATCACGAGACCTACGCCCCAGACGCAGAGCGTGGTGTAGAAGATGAGCCACAGGTCAAGATAGGTGAGGCTCTCGAGGAACGTGGTCTGGTACACCGGCACGACGTACACCTCGCCGCACAGCGTGATTGTCTCCACGCGCGGGTTGCTGTACGTGGACGAAGCAGTGCGTCGGAGTTCCACGTGCGCAGGGTCGGAGCGAGCGCTAGGAGTGTGAGCATCTGAGGTCTGCAGTCTGTTGTAGTTGCCTTCGAGGTGTACAGTGAAGGAGTTCTCCAAGCTGCTCTGCTGCGACTCGGAGCGACGGTCTTTATTCGTGGCGCCAGTCGAGTCGTTCGAAGCTTGCAGCTGTATCTGCTCCTGGGGGTGACTGGAGTGCGAGTGCGGCGGCTCTCCATCCAAGTCCTTCTCTTCGTGCATGTAGACGGTGATGAGCGGCCGCTCCGTCCCGGTGAGCTCGTACAGCGGCAGACCGAGAGACTCCGACAAGAGCCCCCCTCGGTGATGAGGCGCTTGGGGCGGGCCCGCGCTAACGGGTCCAGCAGGCACCGCAACATCGATCGGGGAGCTCGTCTCCACGTTCGAGTCCGCGTCGCTCTCATCGTCCAAGCGCAGCAACGGCCGTGCAAGTCTCTGGGCGCCGTGCTCAGGTGCTCCTATGCCACTGTCTCTGTCGTCATTGAGCGGCCCACCCACCGGCAGCTCCTGATCCGCTGATCGCTCCCCTTCTCCCACTTCATCAGGGCAGTGGCACGGCTTCACGCACTCTTCTTGTCGCGTCTTGCTGCGATAACGTTGTGCTTGGCGCGCTTTAAGGTGCCGCTGGCGATAGCGTTCCTCTTGCATGACGCGCAGCGCCTCCTCCTTTGCCTTCGCCGCGGCGATCACCTGCTTGTCCTGTTCCGACAGCCCGTCAATGCTATCCAGCGGCACCACAAGCACAAGAATCAGCAGCGTAATCGCAATGGCGCCTATCGCAATGCCGCGCAGTTTGCCCGGCGTGATGTCGGCAGCGAGGTATGCCACGCAGACGGTCTGGATGGTCAGATAGAAGTTCAGCAGCACGAGGATGACCGCCATGATGGCATAGCGCCGCTTCGGCACAAGCTGCGACATGTAGCGGTTGCGGATGAGGTAGGCGCGCAGCTGTTCGCGCGGCGTGATGCCGCGCTGCCGCCACCGGTTTACCACGTATGGCGCGTCCTCCAGGTACCACGCGCCACCAGCGCCGGCGGCCAGCGTCACCGCGAACATGAACCACATGAGGTTCTCGAAGTTGTCCTTGAAGAAGCCGCGGAACAGGCACGCAAAGAGGGATGCGCCAAGCCCGGAGAACGTCTGCAGCAGCCCCGTCGGCTGGCCGCGATCGCGTGGCATGTGCGTCAGCACCGCAGGAAGTGTGGCCACGTGGAGCGCGTAACAGCCCCAGCACATCACGGCGTAGAAGACGGCGCAGTTGACCACCGTGTGCGGGATGTGGCCACCAAAGGTGAGGGCGAAGAGCAGGTGGCCGAGAGCCGCGATGATGCTGCCGAGCGCCACCACCACGCGTGGCCCGAACCAGTCGTACAGCGCACCGAAAGGGAGGGCGAACAAGCCGGCGGAGATGCCGCTGAGGTAGACGACAGTCATTTCCCGTACGCTGAACTGGTACGCCTGCTGAAGGAGGAGCACGCCAAAGATGGAGTGGATCCCCTGCGTGGAGCTGCTGATCGAGAGAATCACACCGGCGAAGAGGATGCGAAAGCGTCGCAGGTTGTCGATCTTCGTGGGATATATGAGAAGAGCACCCCTCGCTGCGTCCCGTTCCGTTCTCTTCCGGCATTCGCCATGCTTTGCAGTCGTTTTTCCGTTGTGGTCTGAGATGCCCACGGTGATGGGCTCGTTTTCGGCGGAGGATGTGCTGTCTTCACCTCCTGTTGTATCTGTGTCGCGGTTGGCCAAGGAAATTATGTTCGGCGGGTAAAGAGGTGAGCGCGGCACGACAAGTCTCTTGAGGGGCTCGCCAAGGAGCATTTCGGTGGAGATGAAAGACAGTTCGTACTGCTGCGACGCCGTGCGATTATTGTTTGCTCGTTTTCGGTCCTCCGGCTTTGAGGCCGCAAACGACACGCGGAGCGAGAGCGTGCCTGGTGGACATGGGGATGTCTGCGCGACGTCCCTCTTCGTGCCGGGATGCGTCCGAGGGTGAGCGTGCGACATGACGCGCGTACGGGGCTGCGTGAAGGCACGCTGAAAGGGTCGTCAGACCCCGAGTAAACTCTGTGGAGGCACGATCGTGGCTCAGTCACGGGAGGTGGTGAGACAGTTGAGGTCCGCTGGCGCTATATGATTTGCCGATTGCTGGGAGGGAGCTGCTTAGTTGTCTCCTATGGTCTTGGATTCCCGTTTGCATTCGCGGAAACACCGAAGAGACGATTGGGGCGGGGCGACGGTCGAAGGGAAACGCCGATGAAGGTGACCGTATGTAGAAGGTGCCAGACAACGGCAAACATGTGCAGCGCGATGGCACGCACAAAGAGGAGAGGTGAAGTACATGGGCACGTGAGACGCAGGGATGAAGACATCATATGCAGAGAGGGTGTCATGCGTTTCTGTGAGTTATCTTGTCCGCGGCACCTTATGAGCGGTATTTTCTCGCTCCCAGTCTATCACCGCGCATCTCGCGAGCACGACAGCTACGAAGACGATAGATTCAGACCTCCGTGCTGATCTGCGGTTGCCCCGGTTACTGCTTTGACTCGAGTGAACGACAGACCTAGACAGAGTTGCTGAAGTCACCTCGACCATGCTCTCAACAGGAATATAGGGGAGGAGCATCTGCCTACCCTGCACGGCCATTTTCACTCACTTCACCGGCGCGGGCATCGTCGACCACGATGCTGTAGATGGCCTAGCAAATGACGAAACACGTTCATATCGCACCTCGTCTGAAAAACAAAAGAAGGCGTCAGCCCACTGCACTTCATTGCCGGCGAGCTGCGTGTGCATGGAAATGCCTTTATTGCTCACGCAAGCACTGATTTATATGTGCTCTGTCTGGAACGCCTTTGACGACAGCAATACAAGAGGATACTTTTCCATTTTCTTTGACGCGCCACCAAACGTGCTTGCGCGCATGCGACGTATGGCGAGCACATGTTCTATGGTATGGCAAGAGAGGAAGGAATGGAGGGAGGGAGGCGCGAGTACGGCATACCCAACGCACAAGGCGAAAAAGGCAGCAATGTAATAATCAAATATAAAAAAATACGAAACAGAAATGAGCACAGCAACGACGCCATCGGGGAGGCGACAAGCCTTGAGACGCACATGACCACATCTCCTTGCCACCAGGACACACGAGCCAATACCCCTTGAAGGGGAGCGACCTCTGCCTTTCCGAAATTGCACGTGGGACGAGTAAGCGGAAGTGCCTGCGTGTGCGCATCGCGCTGTCCACCGTCCTTGCCGCCCCCACATCATCCGAGCACACACAGAGAAATGAGAGGAGCGCTCGAAGAAGAGAAGAAACAAAAGCCAAAAGGGCCGAAAAAAAAAGGGATGCAGAAAAGAGAAAAGGATGCGCTCCAGCTTCCGGCCGCTGCTGTGATGTGCGGTTCTCCTGTCCGCTTTCCGCCGTCTCCCTCTTTGCCCCGTCGGCGGCACAGGAAAGGGCCACGTGGCAACAGTGAGAAAATGTTGCCCCATTTCTTGTGCGGGCGTTGAAGCCGTGAAACAAGGAAAAAACGACAAAAACAAGGAAACGGCCGCTTCACTTATATGCGAGCTTGCCTGTGTTGGCACCGCTGTCCGACACTGCTTTCGTTGCCGTCCGTCAGCCACCGAGAAACGAACGGGCGGAGTGCCTAGTGCGCCTTCTGCCTTCCGCTGATGAAAAGACGGTGTGCCGGAAGCTTCACAGCAATGGGGTATCCAGCCCCCGCCCTGCACACACCCTTTCCAACAGCCGACAGAGCAACTCGGGAGAGAAGGAGACGAGAGGAGAAATGAGATGCACAAGACACATAGAGGACGATAAGCAAGCGGAAGGCAGCATCGAAGGAGAAAAAATAACGAAGGAAGCTTATGGGTGTTTCTATAGCGTAGAAGACAAAAAAGAGCTGCACAAACGGAAAACGAGGAAACGGCGCCGCTACACTACGCCCCTTCGCCCCCCCCCTCCCCTTCCTCAGTTCGAGACTTGCGCACGTTCGCCGCTGCTGTAAGCGGCTTCAACTTGGTCCAGGTGGTGGCGTCGCGCCACGTACACACAAGCAGCGTCGAGAAACTCCGTCTCATCGTTCTCAGGCTCCTTGTCTGCCTCGTGCGCGAGTATGCACTGCTGCAACGTCAGCGGTTCATGGAGACAGACAAGGGGTGCCTTTTTCACCTCGGTGAACACTCCACGCTCACTTGGGTAGTTGCTGGAGCTGTCGGCGGATGGAACGCTCTGCGACACTTCCCTGTAGGAAGGCATCACAAGCTGCAGCGCGGCAGGTAGACAAAACGCGATACTACTCATTGTGTGCTACGACGGCGGCGGGGGTGTGGGCAGGAGGGGCAATAAGGAGCGTTGCTCAGGAAGAGAAACGAATACGGAGCCAGCGATAAGGGCGTGGGTAAAAAAAGGCCAGAGGGCGAAGAGCAACACAGAGTTTCTGTGCAGTAGTACGTGACGGTGCGCAAAGGTGCTGCCTCGATGTGCCTGCCGAGGTCTCTCCAGATTTGCGTGCGTGCTGCGTATTCAGAATCGATTATGCGTACTTCTGTGCTCTACTCGTGAGAAGAGATAGAGCATCGATTGGGCACGAACCTCGACGGGGTATGGGGGGTTGTCTGCAACTTCAGCCTACAGACGCGGGGATCGCGCGAATTGGGAGAGAAACAGAGAGACAGGAGATGGTGTGCCGGAGAGAAAACAAGGAGTCGGAGAAACCACGAGGATCCGAAGGAGCCATGGAGCGATGAAGAGACGGAAGAAGGGCGGATAGAAATGCAATGAATAAGGGAGCTGCGAAGCGAACAGGCTGCAGAGCGTTCGGCGAATGGGGGGGGTGCGGCACATGCGGGGTAGAAGGAGCATAAACCCGCACACGCCGGCACACCTGACTGCACGACGGGTAGTTTGCCGCCTCCTTCGATGACGAGCGAGGAATTCGCCCTTACTCACTGTAGGGACGAATTGCATCCGCCCGCTGGAATGTGGAGTCGGTAGAGGGTGATCTATAAGGGGCAACGCTCTGGAAATCATCACAGAAGTCGCAACGCGTGCACGATGAGGACAAAAAAGAAGCGGCATGGAGACGAGTATGCCCCTGCACCGCCTTCGCAGGAGAAAAGGACGACACTGCTGTGAGCAAGGAGAAGAAGGGCGTTCTACACTCCAAAGGCAGCAAAACGCCGCACCGGGACCCCCCCACACACACATACACACTCTCTCGCCTTCATCTCACGTACTCGGAAGAATATTCAGGGCCCGCCGGAAATTCCTCTCGTCGAAGAAGGCTGGCACGCCAGCGCGCGCTCTCTTTCTGAGCGCACACGTGCTCGCATGCGTCTCCCGTGATTGCCCCCCCCGCGTGTCCTTCTGGCCTGCACCGTGCGCCTCTACTAGGCTACCGCAAGAGCTCGTCGATAAGACTTCGCCAGCGCACAAGCGTCTCGACGAAGAGCGGCATCACCTCACAAAGCGCTTCCGGACTGCAGTGACGCACCGGAAGAGACGTTGTGAGCACGACGACGTTGTTCTGCGTCGACAGACCGACGCCGCCGCCGCAGACCTCGCGACCTAGCAGCGACCCCTCGAGAAGTACCTCGTACAGCTTCATGCGCAGCGGTGGGTGGTCTGGGAGTTCCGTGAGAAGCGACGAGTAAATGTACAGCCGCTCGGTCGCGGGGTCGTAGGTAAGCAAGAGGGAGAAGTCCGCGTCTGTCCCTACTACACACGTCAGATTCTTGTCAAATTGCAGCGAGACCCCCAGCTTCTGCGCCAATATCTTCAGACTCTCCTTCGCCACTTGCAGCCCGTCCAAGTCGCTGGACTCGCTCATTCTTCGCGCACCATCAGCTCCGCCTCGAGGTGGATATGCTGCTGATGGCTTGGCTACCTGTGCCAGCTGGTGCTCCAGGTCCGCGTTGCGCGCCTCTGCTGCCTCCACCTGCCGCTGCAACCGCTCTATCTCACGCTCCATCTGCCGGGCGTCGTTCGTGGCGGGCTCATACTGCGTCTCGCGCCGCGCCGACTGGGGCCCGTACGACAGTTGTGGTTTCTGTTGGAGCTGGGCTCTGCTCTGTGTAGTGGGCGGGACAGCGGCAGGTGCTAAAGGTCGCATAGTGGTCGGCTCCTGTAGGTGAAGCACGCCTTCATTTTCTAAGCCAAACTGCTCACCCAGCATGGAATCCTCCAGCACACGGTTGCCGGCAAGCAGGAGCTGGTTCTCTGGTACACCGTAGGACTTCAGGTAGCGGCGAATCTTGGCGACGCTGAGCTTGCCCAGATCGCCGCGGATGACCATCTTGAACTTGCGCCCATCCGTGCTCTCTACGAAAAAGGCCTGCTTCTCTTCCATTTGCACGGGTTTCTGTGACTTCTCCTTTTTTTTCGGGGGGAGGGAGGGGAGGGGGGGTTCCTTTTATCGGGTGGGCAAGAGAGGTAACCGGCCGCGTACTCACACGAGCGTGTGGGGGTGCTGCTCAGTGTTGATGTGTGTATCGTGTTGCTTGCCGGCAGTTTCGGGAGAGCCAGCGGCACACGCTGATTCGGCGCCGGGAGAGCGGGAGGGATAGAGGGGTGGAGTTTGGCTGCCAGCTAAAAAGAGAACATCTGCCGCAGCTGGGTAGCGTTCCTATGGCATCAATACGGCACTTGCCGTAAGCCGGCCCTTGAAACAGGCATGTCCTCTACACGGTGCTGCGCACAATCCAAAAAGGTGCTGCTGGCAGCTTGTGCAAGGGCCATCAGAGATGTGAGACTCGTGCACCCAGGCCGCGCGCTGCGACTAGCACATTCAAATGCCCACGCCTTCGTGAGGGCGCATTCTCTCCATGTCCGATTCGCTGCTCGGGGTTGTCTTGCAGAGAAGCGTGTGCTGTTGCGCTGACGAGGCGTATAGAGCGTGTGTCCATACCCTCGTGAACGCCAAAATGTGCAGCAGGACAGCGAAGCAGGCGGCAGTAAAGCAACAAAGGAAAGCCGGCAGGTGGGGCGTGAAGGGGCAAAGGTGAGCACACGCAAGACGCGACCTCCCTCCCTCCTCCCACAACACACGACGAAAAAGCACGCGCGAGGGCATTCTTGGGAATTCCGAGCGGCTATGCGGCACTGCTCACGGAGGGAGATGCGGTGTTTGTGCAGAAGGAACCCATGAGGCGAAGACCGAAGAGAGACGCATGGAAACTCACGCCTCTCGGTTGTGAACCGCACAGGCGACTCCAGCCACGCGTGTGAGACGGAATAGTTACACCCACACCCACTTCTAGCTCCGGGAAACACTAGCACCGCCCGCATGAGTAGGCACCTCTGCGGCTGCCGCCGTCGTGCACCTTTGCGATGCGGTGTGCACGGTCGCGTCTCACGTTCTTTGGAGTGGCAGCGACGAGGCTACCAAGCAATGGTGGTGTCCTGAGAGGAGTAGAAGTGCGTCGAGCGGCGGCGTCGAGGGAGTGATGACTTCTAGCTGCTGGACGTGAAGGTGATGTAGTGGAAGCCTCCGTGGAGGCTGTTGTGACCACTGCTGCTGGATCGATAGATGCTGCGGAGTTGCAGTAGGTGGAGTCTGACGCTGTAGCCATCTGCAGCGCTGGTTGAGCTCGCCCGGCTGCTACCACTGCTCGCCTTGAAAGTACTGAAGCGTCCACAGTCGACTGTCAGGCTGTGCGCCAGTGCGGAGAGCTTTCTGGCCCACCAAATAGTCGCCCATCGCATACCCTCAACCACCGCCTGGCCTAGCGCTGCCTTCTCGGTGAGCTGGTCCTCTTCTTCCTACTACCGAAGTTGTGCTAGCACGTTGGTCTACTGTTGGCTGCCTTGCTCCATCGACCCGTCGACTTCAGCCGCGCACACCGCTTCACCGTTGCCTCGAGATTCACGGAGGTCTTCTCCTTCCTCTTCACGTTCCGCTTCACCACGGTGCTCCTGTCCGAAGCGCTTGGGTTGTACTCTCTGCTATGATGTCGCTCCGCGGAGTTCTTCCACGCTGTGAACACGCTCGAAAGCCTGCCAGTTGTCGCGCACGTCGATGCGACCGCGGCGGCGCCACGAGTACCAAAGAGCCGCCGCGCCCCCTCCATGGCGTCTCCGTTATTCAGCAAAACACAGCATGACTTTGCCGACGGTGGCCACGAACTTGTCGTGGTAGTTGATTGCCTCTGCAGCCGTGTTGCCGAGAGCACTAGGTAAGTTGTGAGTAGAGGAGAGCGTGCCAGCTCGCATCACCTGCTCCGCACAGAGCTAGTCCTTGCCAATTAGACGGAGGGGTGGGGCTTGGTGCACGAGTGAGAAGGCAATGCATGAGAGGCGGAGAAGAACAAGGAAGCAGGGCGAAAAAAAAAAACAAAGGCATCTCCCGCTGCGACAGTGTGATGCAGCAGCGGAAACAGGGAGTCCATCATTTGGTGCATGTGTCTACCGAGGAAGATGCCGCCTTTCCTGCAGGTGTGGGTGCGTGTGGGGGCTTGGGAGGGGTTTGTCCCAAAGGCGAGAGTATGACGAGCCGGCCAACTACAAAAAAATACTCATGCAGCCTTCATTCCCACTGAATACGCGCGAGCGATGCGTCGTTCTCCGGGCTCGTTTGCGGATTGGGAGTCAGCGGACAGCGATCACAAAAAAAAAGAGCAAACAGAGGATGGCCATTGGGAGAGGAGGAGGACTGCACGAAGGTGGACGCTGCATCGTACGCCGAAGTGTGCACATGAAATGCGTGAGCAGAGGACAGAAGACAACCACAGCTCAAAGACGATTACGAAACCAAACAGAAAATCAACGGTGAAGGCGGCGGAGGGAGGGGTGAAAAGCGCGTCGCGCGAAGGGGATACGTGAACCCGAAAAGCGTGGCCGCATCACCGGAAGGGGAGTACCGTGCGCCGCTGCAACGTCTGAACCTGTGAGGCAGTGAGAGACTGGAAAGACCGATAGGCAACAACATTGACAAGAAGCAGTGGCGGACGAAGCACTTTACCGCCTTTGCGACAGCACGCAACAAGCAGCACGGCCGAGATCGGACTGTCGGAGAGGGCACCTCCTCCCCCCTTTGGTGGAGATCGTCTCTAGGATGAAGCAGCAGAGACGCCCAGGCGATGTGGTGGCGCTCCCGTGACGCGGATTGCACCGTGTGGAGGAACCGCAGTGGACACTATAGCTGAACGTGCCACACACGCATAAAGGAACAACATGTCGACGCCAATGTTAAGCCCAACCATCCTCCTTCCCTCTCTGCCACTTTCGTCTTCGCTGGTGGCTCGACTACTCGCTCATCTACCGCGACACGGGTTTGCCTTCGTTCAGGTTAAACTCAAGCGTAACGCCTTCAGCTGCACCTTCACCTGCTGAGCTGAGAGGCACTGCCGCACACTCAGCACCCTGGGCTGCTGGGTAGGCGGAGGGGGTACCATAGCCGACTGCGTTGCCCCCACTGTACGACTCCGACGTGCTGGCGGAGGATGGCGGCGGCAGCACATATCCAGCTGTAGGGGGAGGCATCCTTTGCGGCAGGGTCAGGGCAGTGGTCGGAAAACAAGCCACTGTTCTACAACCAAGGCTCCGAAAGGCTGTGTAGAGTGCGTCACCGCGAGTTACAAGCTTCGCAGACCATGACGTCGCGAGTGACATCATGTCGTTCTTAATGGCATTCTCCATGCTCATCATCATCGTATTTGTTTCCCGCTGCTCATGCAACAGCTTCTCCAGCGCCTTGGCAGACTTGTTGGAGATCTTGGCTTCGAACTCCGGCGAGTTCACGTGGGCACACTTCTTCGCCACCTTTTCCAGTCCGTGCACGGCATTCTTCGTCTTCTTGACTGCCTCACGGCCAGTGGTGCTGACCTCTTTTAGAAACTCCAGCTCCGTTCGCATCATGTGCAGCTCGGCAGAGACGCGCCAGTTGCTGTACGCAGCGGCGAGGCGGCCAGCCGTCGGAGACGTGGGCTGAATGTCCACCGCCGCCTCCTGAGCGAGGTGCTTCCGCGCGTCCTCCATGGCGTCGCTGTTGTTCAAGAGGCAGCTTATTACTTTCTCCATAGCGGCAATGTACTTGTCGTGATATATCAGAGCCTCTTTGGTGGCCATGTTCAGCTCCTTCAGGTGCTTGTGCGTCGTATACACCTGCTGCGCCCGCAGCTGCTGGTCCGGGCTGAGGTACGACTTGGTCATGTCGACAAGGGGGCAGTAAGGTGACCGTGCGAGTGTGAGTGCACAGGAGTGACCGGTAACGGGCTGCGTAACGGTCACACAACGAAGGGGGATGGAGGAGAGTCACACCTGCAATGCGCACAGGCGAGACACTGAGAAAGAAACGATGTGCTTCCAGAGGCGGAGGAAAAAAACGGGTGGCGAGCAGACTTGCCGTGGGCACCTGCGTAAGCGTGCATTCTGGGAGCGATAGCAAGAGAGAGAGAGAGAGACGAAACGGAACAACACAGAGGAGTGATAGCGAGAGGGAGAGGATGATCATGATGCAAGCGGAAGCATCGCGTGCTAGCCCGGTAAACCGCTTTACCGAGCAACGGTGTATACTGTGTGTGTGGGAGAGCAGGAAGGGACTTTGACCACACACAGAAGCGCAGGCGCGCTCATTGGCGTGCACAACCAAAGCAGGAAAACAGGAAGATGCGGAGCGAGTGTGAATTGGCGGGAGGGAAGGTGTGCACCGAGGTCGTGGCGTGAGAGGCGAAAGGCGCACATCCACAAAAATGGAGGGTGGGAGGCACACGGTAAAGACTGCCGGAGCGAGCAGGAGGAGGGTAGCTGACATGTGGACAAGAGACACAGCGAAAGAGAGTGAGGCGCTGATGAGAAGAGAACGCGCACGGTAGTGGCGCCCAGCAGAGTGGGCAGCGCAAACCCCCGCTTACGCCACGCAAAAGAGAGGACACGCAACACACGACGCACTCAAGCCCAAAGGCGAGAGACGCTACAGCGGACGGTAGAAAGAAAAAGTGCGGTGGCCTTTGAGCTCTCTTGATTCTAACCTTCTTTGACGGTTGCGGCGCCCCACCAGAGTGAGGTGTGGCCTTGCGACTCGCGAGGAGCACCGCAGGCAACATCACGGTCAGACCGACAGTGATGCATGGGCGGCCATTCGCTTACAGAGGAAGCACATGAGCTCAGTCGGATAGGAAAGCGCTAAATGTGTATCTAGAGCAACATGACACTGGAGCTGCACAGCACCGCACTCGGAGAACGAGAGGAGAGTTTTGAAAAAGCAGAACTGCTCCACACGAAAGGAATAAGAAGAAGCGGTGCCCATCCACAGATAGCAACAGAGTTCATGAAAGGCGGTGCGAAGCGGACAAAAACAGGATAGTGCACACAGCGGAAGGAGAAAAGTGCCGTCACCAATGGGAATAAGCGGTTTCTCCGTACTTCTGCCGCCGACACAGGCACAGGCACGCACACCTGCGCGGCCACCCCGGCTTCACTCCGACGGAGGCCGACTAGGAGAGCTGCATCCTTACCAGCGCCGGGCTCTTTCATTTGCTTTTTTCGTCCTTCGCAGTGGCGCCGCGCAAAATAAAATCGCGGGCAAAACCGGCGCTCTCCTGCCGCCGCGCTGCATCCGGCGTTGCAAGCGGTGGGAACGCGGCTGGGATATCCTTACTCGCGTCTTTCACGTGGTCGTTACCGTTCTGGCCGCACCGCCAGCCTTACGGGTCAGACAGATTCGCAGGTTGTTCTGGAGCTCCCGTGCCGGGCGCACACTTGTGCATCACTCAGGTGATCGCCTGCCCGTTTGCGCGCACCACGCTGAAGGTTACGGCCGGTAAGCTCGATGCCGTCTCATCGCGGACGAGCTGAATGATCGCGCGACCTCGACCATTACAGGTGCGGACGAGTCCAACCAAAGCCATGCCCGAGGATACGGCCCGCGCCACTGCAGATGCTGCGCACCTTTTCAACAAGCTTCGACTTTGACTCCGTTCGCTTCCTCTGCCTCTCATGACGGCTCGTGATCGCGATCAGGTTGTGTAATGCTCATTCTGATGCTTCCGCGCGCCAACAAAAGAATTCTTCGCAAGGTGCCTGCGACTCCCTGCGTCCTCGATCCGTGCCGTGAGCAGCTTGGCGAGCCCCTTGCATTGCGGCGCACCAGAAACCGTGCAGACGAGGGGTGTGAAGCGTGGCACACTTGTCCGGACGTCGATGCGGGTGCCCGCCTTCACCTCTGTGAGGTGGCGAGGGAGTACGGCGCTAGTGCTCTTGTGGGCTGCGGCGATGGCCTCGAGGCACCTCTGAAAGTGCGCGTCATACCGCGACTTCGCCTCAGCTCCTTGGTGACGCCTCCGCGGCACCGTCGCGTAATCGACGGAGGCGACCGCCTCGCTGCTCGAGCTGAACCAAGTCGTCGGGTGCCGAGGAAAGCATTCGGGACGGACTACAAGGAAAGATAACCACTGGAGGGCGAGAAGTGAACAATATCTTACGTGGTGTCGTGAGCAGAGACAGAGATGGGAGACGGAAAGGAAGAGCAGCGGAGGCTAACACCGCGCACACATGCACGCTGGGCCGGAAGATGATGGGCGGTGGCGGAAAATGGGGAAGAATAAGAACGAGCTACATCACCACGGACGTGCACAAGGGTTTTGCTGTTGCGGAGGTGGGGTGCGGCAGAGAGGGGAGATTGCCCTGTGGCGGCATGTTTAAAAGTCGCGCTGCTGTCGTGCCTCGACAAGAAAAAGAAGAGGGACGGGATGACCGAAATGGATGACGAGCCAGAGAGTCATATGTAGCTGGCCTTGCTGTACGCGAAAGCCGGGTATGCAGGCACACGTCATCTGGTATAATCCGTGAAACAAACGTTGCGCTCAAGACGAACCCATCGTCGGTAGCGCACACATGGTGTACTCATCCTTCTACCACTGGAGTAAGTTGCAGTGCTCATGCACGCAGAGAGCGGAGCATGCGCCGGTACACCGAGACCGATACCCTTAGACATGCATGCATGCGGCCGTCACATGTCTATTGTACTGATTTCGCGCGCTGATCTGTGCGCTTGGGCGTCGTCGACAGCATAAAACGAAGTACAGAGGCAGTGTAGAACGTTACGGAGCCTGGGAAACGATCGAAAGCAAAGGGGATAGAATCCAGCAGAATGAACAGAGCCGATCATCGCCGACGAGTAAGTGGGTGTGCTGGAGGGGCGAAAGCACTCCTCTCCCCTACCCTCACACACACAACCAAAAAAGAGGAGAAGGGCGGGAGTCAAACCGCGCGGAAGCACCGCATAAATGACTGCATGCCGTGGTTTCTTGCGCGTCCTTGTCTTCCTTCTGGCCAAGGGGCACGTATGCGACGCTACGGCGTCCCTCTCTGACTGGGCTTTCGCCAGCTCTTTCGTCGTCCTCCTCCACAAAAGCACCGTCGTCGTCGTCCTTGTCGCGTGTGTGTGTGTGTGCTGGGGAGGGGGCAAGCATGAATGCACGCGCCTGCCCGCAGAGAAAAACAGCAGAGAAAAATCACGCAAGCCAAAAAAAAGGCCCGCATGCTCTTCACACTCGTGCCGCTTCTGCGTTACCTCCATCGCATGCGATGGCGCGCCGGGGCGTCGAAGGGTGTCAAACGGAAGTGCTGCACAGGGTCGCCTCTATAGGACGACGGCCTGTCACGGCAGCGCTGTCGTAGAGGCAAAGGGCGGATGGCCGCTGGCGTTTTTTTTTGCCCCGTTTTAGAGAGAGTGCGAGTGAGTGAGTGAGGAGTGTCGGGTACTCCTGAACAAAGTCAATGAAGTGAGCTGATGATGATGGCGCGGCCGTCTGTCTGTGTGTGTGTCTGTGTGTGTCGGAGACGGGCAGGAGATCGTGTTCTAGAAACACGCGACATCGTCAGCGATAAGGGTTCGATAGAAGGTTTGAAAAAAGAAAAAAAGAAAGAGATGCCATCAGGAATGCGCAGCGACCGGACTCGCCAAAAGGTGAATATATATATATGAGAGATGTACAACAGACAAAATAGATCCGAAAGGCGCCCCATCCATGCATTAAACCCATAAAGAAAGGAAGACACCTATGAAGGAGGGAGGGTACACACAACAGAATCGCGCGCGTCTGTGTCGGAGTCCATCGCCCGGGCCATGAGAACAAGACATCCGAGGAGAGAGAGCGGGGGCTCTCTCAGCTTTCCGTTTCGCTCTTTGGCATTCTGAGGCGAAAGCCGCGGAGGATCCTCCCGGTCCCTCCCTCTCAAGACGGTTTCTCCATCAAGATGCAGCGCTAAGGGCAGCGAAGCCTCAACCATGAAGTCGAAAACGTGCGAAAAGGGAGCTTGCGTGGGTGCCCTAACAACAAAGAAAAAGTGAGAAGACAGCTAGACCATGTAGACGCAAGTGCCGATGGCCCTTCTCGGAGGCGGGAAATCCATCCAGTCGCGAGCATATCGGAGCAAGCACCACAGGAAAGGGACGCAAGAAGAGAAAGACGCTCGCCTTCGACTCGCAGAGGAGGAGGAAGCGAAGGAAACGAGCGTGATGGGGTGCAGAGAGCTGCCCTGTTTTCCTTTTACTCCAGACACGCCCACGGAAGCACCCCGACACGAACACCCACGTATTCTACGCTGACATTGCCGGTGGCACGTTCGTCTCATACCGGAGTGGGATGCCGGAGTTGCGCGCGCCGTCGGACACACGGGTGTCCGCCTCGCTTGGATGGAAGGTGTTGTAGTTCTGGCCGTACACCGCACTCGGCGCGACGGACGACATTTCGCTGCGCACACTGTGAAGGCGCCTCAGAGTACCAGTGACAGGGCCATCGCTGGCAGTGTCAAGATCGTGCTCTCCCACGCCGGCTCGATCAGGCGAGAAGCGATCAGCAATGAAAGCACCGTTTTTATGCATGACTTTGAAGAACTGTGAGGTGAGCGACAGGATTGCAGCCATGGATTTGACAGCCATAGAGTCCAAATTCTTTTGGGCCACTTCACTGCGCTTGGCGATCTTCCTGTGGAGTTTATCGCACTCCTTCTGCAGCTTGTCCACCTCGGAGCTCTGCTTTCGCAGGTTCGTCGCAAGAAGAGCACTCTTTTCCGTGTGCATTTTGATCAACTCATCACGTTGGACGCACTCTTGCAGCACCCTGGACGAGTGGTCGCTGCGCGCTTTCAGCATCTGCGTCTGCTGGTGAAGCTGGTTGCGCACGGCGTAGAGCTCCTCGCTGTGCTCCCACCTGTGAATCGAGATGTGGAGGCGGGAACAAATGTTTTTAACGTCATCGACACCTTCCACGTCCGGCTGCACATTAAGGAAGCTGTTCTGGGCTGCGCTGAGCAGCTCACCGTAGTCCTTGTACAGTGCCCCCACGTACTCCATGGCGGTTAGGTACTGGTCGAAGTTGCGTTGCGCCTGCGCCGCACTGCGGTACAGCATGTTGCTCGTCTCTTTGATCTTGAGCACCCACTCCCTCTGAGCACGGCGGTTCGTGTTGGAGAGCGGTACCTGCTGCGGAACGGTTGCCATGGTTAGTCTGCGTCCCGGTCTCGTTTACATGAAGATACGCTGTGCTGTGAAAGCGGGATAGAGGCGGCGAGGGCAACATGCAGAGGAGAAGACCGACCCGCTGAAGGACGACAGGAGACGGAGGATGGGATAGAGAGATCGCGGGAGATCCGCAAACTAGCGCCAGAAAAAAGAAAAGACGCGAATCAGAAACACGAACAAAAGAAAAAAAAGGTGCAGAAAAGACGGCAGAAGGGGAGGCCGGTGGAGGGAACCAAGTCGCGTGTGCGTGTCTGTCCAAACATGTGCCAGTGGCAGGCCTACACATGCGAAGAGAGCACCCGCTTGCACCTAGACAGACATCTGCAGGAAAGGTGTGCTCAACAGAACTCAGCGGCGCCGGCGAAAAGACAGCGGACGCGCTTGGCTGACATCATGAATGCTTTTGAGCAAGGGCACACTCACCCGCAAACGGCGGTGATGTACAGCGCTAGGAAAAACCCTTGCGCGCTCGCAGAGGGGGAGGGAGAGAGACACAGAGATAGAAAAGAACGATACGGAGACAGACGATGGAGATCACGCAGGGAAGAGCGGCCAAATGGTTAATAGAAAACGCAGATAGCCCGCAACTGAGTTTGGCACGCCGGCACAACAGCGCAGCACCACAAATGGGTGGCCGCTCGCTGGTATCGACACCAGTACACGACGAAGTCAGCCATCTTTGCCACAGTTGTTTGCCACGGTGCCTAGTGCCGCGTACCCCCGCGCAGGACTAGAACAGGAGCGGAGAGGCAGCGCACAAAGGACATCGTGGTCCATGCGACGAGAGCCACGAAAAAAAAAGCGCAGCACGCTAGCAGCCACCGCTGAAGAGAGCGGCAACAGAAATCCAGCGCCTGCACAAACACACACAACAAGAAAGAGACTCCCGCACTTGCGCATCCACTGCCCTGCCACTTCGCCGATGTTCTTCCATCGCCATACATATCGACAGGCATACGCACCTGCGCATCGCTTCGTGTGATCACTACGTGTATGCGAGGCGCTCGCCTTTCGACGAACCGAAATGCCACGAGAGGAGGGCGAGCCGAGACCCCTCAAGAAAAAAAATGAACGCGTAAGAAAATGGGGAGGGGGGGGCAGGAAACACGATGGAAGAGAGGGTGGGTGGATGGGTAAGGCATGGGCCGACTGCATCAGAACAGAAGCACGAGCGACGGCGCACAGCGCCCACGAAGAAAGTGCCTACGCGCTCGGAGGTATAAAACAAAACAAGGAAACCAGTGCACCTCCAGAAGAGACAGAGAGAGCGCTGAAAGAAGAGAAGGGGGTAATATTGCTTCACGCAGGAGGCACGTGCACGCGCGACAACACATCTGACCACTACCCTTCCCCTAAATCCGCTTACAGCTGATGGTGGTGCCGTCGATAATCTCCTCTTGCTTTGCCCCGTCTCTATGCCTCTCTTTTGGCCGCGTAGGATGTGTCTGGTCCAGCATAGAAAACGAAACCCGGATGCCACCACAGCACACGAAGGAGAATTGTAAAGCAGCGTTCAGGGCAAAGTCGGGCGACCATAAGCGGATGGCCTCGTCGCCGTTTACGGGACACGCACGTATGCATGATAGAGAGAAAAAAAAACGCACCCGCTCACAGGTAAGCGGGCTGTCTTCGTTTCTTGTTGAACTCGTGCGTTAACATGTTCATCACATGTGCGATTTGTGCTCGAGAAGGTTCTGTGCACGTATCCATCCGCGGTTGCCTCTCACCAACCACTGGAAAACACGGATGGGAGTCTCTCAAAATCAACATTCATCACAGAGGGAAGGAAGGGGGAAGGCACAGCAAAGAACAACAACCTCAGCCGCGCCGTGGCTTATGGGTCATCATGTATGCAAAGACAGACACAGAGAGAAAGACAGGGCCGCAAAACCAAGGAAGAGTCTGTGTGGTTGGGTGGGCCCGAAACGCACAGATTGAACAGCTCTGCCGACCGCGAAGGAACACGACGAAGGTGCATGCGCCTTGAAACTCGACCCGAGCAACGTCCCAAACTGAGAAACAAAAACAACGCAGATCAGCTCACACAACACCTTAGTGGCGTAATGCGCGTTTTACATGATAGGAGGGGGAGGCGGAGCATCGACGAGGAGGAGGAAATGCAGCCACGAGCCGGAAAAGAGCGTATCGTCATGTGTAGTCAACACCGACTAGACGACTCCTGCGAACCGTCGCACTGAGCACATGACTGATGATAAAAGATGCACTCGCAGATCCGCTGTGCGGTACCGAGAAGGCCAAGGGTGCCCCCGTCCGTTTGATTGCGCGCAGAGCTGGCTTGGCTACGCAGCATGGCCAGGCGGAGCAGTTGAGAAGTGCAGCGCGCCGTGGTCGAGATAGCGAAGAATAGCAAGCTTCCAGCATTGACGCCGCAGTTCTGAGGCATAGTTCAGCTATACGGACACGCCAGCCACAATATGCTCGTCCCAGTAGCAGACGATCTCTTCGTCTCTCATGCCAAACAACCGCCCTTCTTTTAGCTGCGGCGCGCGACCCGGCCGCGCGTGGTCAGCACAAATCCTAAAGTACGATGAGGAACAGGACAAGGAACGAGATCACTACAAGGGCTCACAGCCCCACCAAGTCCGAGAATGCATCTGTGCTACCGTAGAATGCACCTTTGCCTTCCCGTTTCCTCGTCCGCTTGCTTGTCAGCAAACGGGGGAGACATGGCCGCCAGTGCGCTCTGCAGTGCAAGTTGCGAGTTTTCAGATCGCGCATCCCACTGCTGAGAACGCCATACTGGAAGGTGAACTATACCATCCGTGCGTGCAAGCATGCTTCCGTCTGCGATCGATGCGGCTCCAGTTTTGTGAAGCAACGCGCTTCCGCGAAAACACCAGCGACACATGAAGTCGAGGAGAAACGGAATATAGCAAGAAGAAGGAGATGAGCTGAGGGTGACTCAGCCTACTCAGGCACGATCTACCGATCAGCGAAGACGTGGCGCTCTCACCCACAACAACGTGCGATCGCTAAAACGAAGTGTGCCCACAGAGACAGAGGTGCGTGCACAAAGAAAACTCTACTATTCACGTAAGAGGGTCGGCAACACTCCGCCGAGTGGGTAGTAGGGCACTTTAACAGCCGTCACAAAAACAGAAATGATGCGTTGCCGCTGCTGCTCTTGTTCTTCGACTGTCTCTTAAACAACCCTCCGCAGTGAACCGCCATCGCCGCCCCGCTAAACACGCAACAGCGAAAACTGCAGAAAAAAAAAACAGCATTCCCCCCTCCAGATGCACTGCGACGGAACCAACGTGAGGAGCGGCAATCCAGATCCACACATACCCACAGACAACAAGGGGTCCAATAGGAGCACCACCGCATTAAAGGAAACCGACTAGGGGGTTTCCTTTTCCACAAGTTCGTGCCGCTGCCACAAAACACGGGCGCAACTCCGCCCTGCACCCGGCGCGTCACAGGCCCATCCGCGCGGTGTAAAGCAGCCCCAGACACTCGTTGCAGCAGTGCGCTGGCTCCCTCATCTCAGCTTGGCCCCTGCCTCGAGCTCTACCCACCCGCCTCGCCGGCCGCCACCTGGTGCGATCCCTCCGGGGCGGCCCAGGCTCCTCCACCAGTGGGCAGTGTGAGGGCTGGACGCGGAATGCACTCGAGTCCGCATGACGCTCCGCCCATCACATGGATGGCGCAAGCGTGTGCACTGCCGCAGCGCTCTCCCGCGCACAACACCAGCAGCGATGCGCCGCTCTGACATCTCTGCGGCCTGGGCACCTGGCCCTGCCGCCGCCAGAAGTGACGCGGCACTTGGCAGAGGGATAGAGGGGAGGAGGGTCGCTGCTTGGATCGCTCACCACACTCAGAGTGGGGTGCGCTACCCCCTGTGAGACGACGCACTGAGCTGAGGTGTGTGTCCTCTCATCATCGCGGATGAGCAAGCGAAACAGAAACGAAAAACAGAGAGAGCGCGCAACGCAGGGATGCAGGGCGGCGAGGTGAGACTTCGGATAGAGACCGACGAGGATCGCAGCAAAACGGGACGGGCCCGCGGTGGCGCTAGAGAGACGAAACACACACACACGTGCGCTGAGAGAGAGACCGACGATTCCAATGAAAAGGAAGGGAGGCAAGCAGACGTCGAACAACGACAGAGAGCGGCGCAGTCACAACGAGGCCGTGGAGTCCGTCGTAGGCATCACTTGGCTGAGGAGGCAGGGGCGAAAAAGAGGAGGCACGGGCAAGGAAGAGAGGCAGCGAGTCGGTGCAGTAGACGGAGGTCACGAAGGGGTAGATTGAGGTTCAGTGCACGGCCTGGTAGGCCGCACCGCACTCGTGCACAGGTGTGTCCATCTGGGAACAGGACGGGAGGTCACAGTTAAATCACAGCGAGCAGCTGTGATGCCGAGGTAGGGGCGAGCAAGATGTATGTAGAGCAAGAGGGATAAGGCCACGGGCACGACAAAGGAAGGGTGACGAAGGCAATGAGAGAGCCGCATAAGGAGAGAGAGGGCAACACGCACATCACACGTGCTGCGTCTTCGCGTGCTCATCCCCGCGAAGGCGATCGGCCTAGCGCTAATGGGGCGCAGTTGCCGCCCAGCGCAGAGTTCGACTGGTGCCGTGAGCCTTGTTGCAAAGACAACCGCACCGAGTCCCTATGGAAAGCAGACAAGCAACATGGGCAGTAGTTCACCGGATTCAGCTCAAAACACTAGCACAGACGCGAAGAGAGAGAGAGACATGAGGGCATGCCACGAGACGCCGAGCTTGCAGCAGGGAAAGATAATGGAGGGAGAAGAACCGAAACAGAAACGGCTGACGCCGACACACCGAAATCAGAAGCAGCGCCATACTTCCCCCTCCCCAGCGGGCCTGCGCGGGTATAAAGCGGTTAAGCGCGCTTAAAGGCGTATGAAAACAGTAAATATAAACGGAAAGCAAGGTTGCGCCATCGAAGGAGGTGCATTTAAAGCCAGCCTGCGCTTTCCTGTGAGTCGCACGGGCTGCAGCTTTCTTCGCAAACGCGCGGCCTTCAGCGCCTAGCGAGGGGCACACACCTCAGAGGCTGCGATGCTATTCGCCTCCATGCGAGTCATGAATTCGGTCGTCAGAGCAGAGTTGTGAGAGGCTATGTAGCCGGGCTGCGGTGGTGCCGACGACACCACCGACTGCGGGCCACGACCAAACGTGTACAGTGGCGGTGCCTCCCTGCCAGCGATGCCCACCTGTGAGATAGAGCCGAAGTCTTCGTCATCAGCGTTGTCCTCGACGGCTGATGGAGGCGCGGCAACGACGGCGGCCGTTGTGGCGGTCGCTGCTTCCGCGGTAGGCTTCAAGGTCCTCAGGCTTACCACTGCTGATGTACCCCTGTGAGGCTACTTCAAACCACCGTTCATGGCCGTCATTGCCGGCGACGGCATCCGACCGCGAGGCGGTTGGCCCCGTGAGACCGTGCTCGAGACTCTGTGCTGTTGCCGGAACCTACTCGGAAGGCTCTTGAAGATGATTCCGTCGTGTAGGCCACCATTCATCCCGTTCGGGTCGAGCCGGTACCCCTGTGAGGCATGAACGATGCTCAGCTCTGAATTCACCTGCAAGCAGCGCTGCTCGACAACGCTCTGCCGGTGCTCCTGCTGCTCTTGACAGTGGAGGACAGCAGCCTCCTCGATGGTAGGGTCCGTCTTGGTGAGGGCGTCCACGACAGACGTCATGTAGCCCGCGTTGAGTTCGAGGTAGCGCTTGAGCGCCGTCGCCGTCACGTTCTTCACGTCGTTCACCAACATCGCGAACCTATCTTCAAATTCTTTATTGCAGTTCTGCAGCGAGACAAGCGCCTTATTCCGCGCCTGCACGTGCGTGGGATAAGATTTGCTCGTGTCCAGGGGTTTGCTCCTCTCCGCAAACGCCTTCTCCTGCTTATCAACGCACTGCTTTGCCTTCCTGTACTTCTCAAAGGCGCTCTTCTCCGCCTTCGCCGCCTTCTCCGCCTCCTTCAGCGATTTTTTCAGCTGCTCGACCGGGTGCAGCACATCCTCATGTACAAGCTTGTTGTATTGGCAAAAGGCGATGCCCTCCTTCATGCTGATGACCTCTTCGCCAAAGTGGTGCACGTACTGCTTTACCTCGTCATCGGTAAAACTGAGAGAGGTGAGTGCATCGAAGGCGTGGCTCACGTGCCCCAGCGTGGTCCCAAGCTCCTTCATCAGCATCATCATCTTGGTCATGACACCGCTGAAGGAGTTGATGGCGGCGTGAATGGCCCGCATGTCATCCATCTGACGCGGGTGAACGAAGTCTTGTTGCATCGACATGATGGGCGAGTAGGTGAAGTCGAGCTGTACACCGTCAGCGTTGCAGTAGAACGCGCGCTAGGGAGAGCTGCAGCCGAAAGAAGGGCAAATCAGCGAGGGCAAAGCAGACGACGGCCTTCTGGATGTCGCGGGGTTCCAGTGAGAGAGGCAGTAGGCGATCCGCCGTGTGTGTTGAACGCGGGGCCACGTGTCGGCGAGGCGCGGCTCCTCTTGAAACGAGAAAATGAGAGGGCGACAGAGAGGGATGCCTTTGGGCGTGGGAGGGGGGGAAGGGAGGGGCAGTCGAGAGATGGACACGGAACAGGGGCAGGCAGTGATCCATGGCGGCAGCAGATGCGCCTCGCTGGCGTGGTCACCTCTGCGGCGGAACGCAGAGGCGCAAAACAAGACACGGTAGCGGCTACCGGTGCAGCCCGCGGAGGAAGCCGGCAAGCCCTGCAGCTCCGCCCATTACGAGGCAAGGGGTGCGAGCAGCGCCGACAGCATCACGTGTGCGTGGCTTCACGCAGAGGGAGGCGCAAAAGGAAAGGCGAGGAGAGGCAAAGGCGGCCGTCACTGTGCAGCGAAAGAGAAAAAGGGACAAGGCGGCAGGCAAACAGCGGAGAGCGAGCGAGAGAAACGGGCACCGGCGCTGGATCAAGCGAGCCCGCAAAAGAAAAGGCGGCGCATACACATAGATAGACATCGGTAGATATATGGACACACACCCATCTATCCATATATACGGAGACGGAGCGCTGCGTTTGCAAAGAGCAGCACAGAAAGCGGGCAAGGGCCAGAGAAACGGCCCGAAACGGTGCGCCGTATGCGATCCGAGATGATCGGATCGCAGCAGACAGCGCACCTGAAGAGGTCAGCTGGCGAGGCAAACGCGAAAAGGGACAAGGCCCACGGAGACATCCGCGTACTGGTCATACCAGTCAGGAAGTGCACCCCCGCTCTGCACTCTGGCGGCCCGTTCCCCTCTGGATCACGTCCCACCACCTCAGCAACCGCCACTCCCACACGGTGTGCTCCCTGTATCCACATTTCAAATCGGCGATGGGCCGTACATGCACTGGGGCGGCTGTGGAGGCGCCCCGTAGTAGCTGCCTTGCAGTGGCGCTTGCTGATAGTAGATGGGGTGGGGTGGAGGCTGCGCCTGCTGCGCATAGGTTGGCTGCTGGGTATAGAACGGCTGCGATTGAGGCTTCGGCGGAAGTGCCACCTGCGCCTGCAGCGGGATGCCGATCGCCGGCTCGCTGGATGATGGCTTCTGGACGCAGTCCAAGTCATCCGCACATGCCACCTGCTTCAACTCGGTAGTGTTCATTGCATGCTTTGTGGCCGCAGCGGCGTTGTATTCCTCAATGGAGCGCACCACCATGCTGCTGGGCTGAGGATCAACGCCAAAGTCTACCGCCAGTGCTTGCAGATGAAGCTCTGCCGAAGAGAGCCCCGTGCCCTTGAGGATGACCCATAAGTCGCTCACAACGCCACGCGTCAAGCCGTTCAAAGAGAGCGCATAGGCGCCCATCAGGTCGTCTACAATGACGTTGTTGTTCCACAGCTCGAAAACGATCTGTTCGGAGTCGTAGTCGGCGACCTGGAACTTGACCACCTCATTCCAGACGGGGTGGAGACTGCTACTGGCCACCTTAGTCTTGTACTTGCTCTGCGTCTTTTTCCTGTCGCCCATCACGACCTTCACATACGGGTCGGGAGCACCAGCCTTTCGGGTGTCGCCGATGTTGCGAGCACCGCAGATGCACACCTCCAGGCGACCCATTGTGCGGTGCCTCTTCCTCTCTCTTAAATCTAGCCAAGGAAGCGTGAAGCGGGAAGCGTCCAAAGGCAGAGCAATGAAGCGCCGCCCTGGAGAGCAAGGGTACGCTGCTCGCACACTTGTCTAGCCCGGAGAGAACAGAGTTGGCTACCGCGCACACCTACCAGCAGAGCTAGTCCTTCGGGTATATATATATATATGCTTGTGCTGCGTCTTCGGCGAGAAGAGGGCAGATCAGAGGAGGATGTGAGAGAGAGAAAGCGCGCGAGAGAAGGCGGCGAGAGTAAAAGAACCATCGGCAGCTACGACGTGTGAGCAACCGTAACGAGAGTGGAAGGAGAGGGAAGCACAGAGCTGAACAGCTGTCGTCTTTCGCTAGAGTAGCTCTTCGCTAACAAACCGCACAGAAGCCGCACCCACCTCCGTCACGTCGATCAGACTCGCTACTCCTTTCGTTGTAGTGCACCGCTCGAGATCCTTCCGCAACGGGCACATGCTTTCTCACTGTAAAGCGATGACTCCGGCTCCAAGTACCCAAACTGGTGCACAGACGGCAGCATGACAGTAACGCCAAAGAAAACAGCGGATTGCAACACAAAAAAACACCACATTAAGAGAAGTCGAGCCCGATCGCTGGAACCGTGTCCGCCGTACAGGAATCCATGCCGATGGGAGACCGGCAACACGCGAGACACATGAGAGGACAAGAATAAAGTGAGATGAGCGAGACAAGCTCAAACCCCAAAGCCGCATTCCGCGTTGTCGGCGCGCAACACTGAAGCTAGACGTGCCGCCAAACAAAAGATAGGAGGAGGGGAGGAAAGCAGCAAATCATCAGAAGGGAAGCAGGTGACACAAGCAACCAAAATGTAGGGCCCACACAAAGGCTCGAATGTTCAGGCCCACGTGACTTCGCCGATGGAGATGAGAGAGGGAGTAAAACGGCGCTGCAAGATGCGCTGGCAACCGCACGTGGCGATCCTCTCTTCACCCGCTTCGCAGGCGCCGATGCGCGTTTTCTCCCTTTGTGTCCGCAGCCTCGCTTACATGTCGGGCGGGATACCGTAGGCCATCTGCACCGGCCGCCGCTGCGGAGGAGGAGGGCCGTACATCTGGGGTGGCGGAGGACCGGCAGCGTACGGTAGAGACTGTGGCGGCTGCGGGGCGCCATACATAGGCTGCGGGGGCGGGGGCGCGCCATAGCTGTAGTTTTGCGGCGCCGGAGCAGCGCCGTAGCCGTACCCCTGTGAAGGTGGCTGCTGTGGCGGTGGGGGAGGAGCACCGTATGCGTACCCCTGCGGTTGTGGTGGAGCCATGTAGCCATACTGTACTTGCGGCATCGGCGCAGCCGAGGCGCTGTAGACTACCGGCGGCGGGGGCCCGAGCGGAGCAGGGGGGTACGACTGCAGTACAATCCCTTGCGCTGGCGGCACGTAGTTCTTCGGTGGACGGTATGTCTGGCCCGTAGACGGCACCATGGTGTCCCCCTCGAGCGATAAGGTGAGCCGGTCGCCAGGCCCCGGATCGCGGCCAAAGTCGACAGCGAGGACGCGCAAGTGCAGCTCCGAGGGGGAGCCCTTCGTTCCCTCGAGAAGCACCCAGGTATCGACGACGACGCCGCGGGTTAGGCCGTTGAGGGAGAGGCTGTAGCTTCCGAGGAGGTCGTCTACGATGACGTTGTCGTTCCACAGCTCGAAAACCACCTGCATCGAGTCGTAGTCAGCGACCTGAAACTTGAAGAGCTCATTCCAGACGGGGTTAAGGCAGTTCTCGGCTACGTGGGTCTTGTATTTAATCTGCGACTTCTTATTGCTACCCAGCTTGACCTTCACGTACGGGTCGGGTTTACCCACCTTCTGCACGTTCGCCACATTGCGGGCGCCGCAGACACGGATCTCAAGGCGGCCCATCACTCGGGAGGCGGCAGCACAGAGAGAGAAAACGAAGAGAGAACGAGGAAAGACGTACACTAAAAAAGGGGTCGAGGCGAGAGTGTGCACGGTGGCGGTGCGTGAGAGGACGGCGGCGCTTCGCACGTTGGGTGAATCGCGAGAGCGCGTGACTGGCGGAAGCGGAGCAGCCTGAGAGAGCACAAAGAGGATGGGGGGAGTAGAACGGAGATGGAGCCCGTCAGTGCAGGGTGCGCTGATGAAAAAGACCGCGGCTGCGATAGGGCTGTGGCCTGCGACGGCTGCCATCTCCTATCACGCTTTTCATCGATCGCAATACACTGATAAGACTCTGCGCCGTGGCTGCCTGCGGGCTCGCATGAATTGCTCGAGTTCGGCAGAGAAGGCATACGACACCGCCACGTAGGAGGTGCGGGCTGGACACTTGCGAGGGACGTGCTCACGAAGAGTCCGCCAACCGCAATGCACGCTGCGCCTACAGAGAACATGCTTTTTCGACTAGCCATAGTCAGCAGCAGCGACCTGGTGCGGAGAAGGGGAGAACCAAAGAGCGTGTAGAGGAGACAGGCAAGAGAGGCGCACACAACACAGAAAGCAGCGCAACACACATACACACCGAGAGAGTGAGAGGCGCGCCCCCTTTCCCTCCCTCCCTCCCTCCCTTCCCACCCCCCCCCAAAAAAAAAAACGAAGAGCGCAAAGAGGAAGCGCAACAACAGGTATCCGAAAAGGGAAGTTGCACGCAGCAAAACAGCCGGTTGCACGCCCACATGGCAGGGAAGCGAACGCAGAGAGGAGACCACCAGCACGTTTCTCTCTTCTTCTTTTTTGTTTGCCCTTCTCTCCAACGAGAGGAGAGGTGACACGGAGGATGGCGGGCGCTTGCTCGCCGCCTTCGCATGGATGCGCATTCCAGAACGGTCCTGCACGTGAGAGAGGAGGGGGAGGAGGGAGACCAGCGAAGACAAGGTCGCAATAAGCGAGGGGGCTTCGGCGCGGCAACAGAGCAAGTGGGTTTCCGAGAAAGCACGCACGTGAGGGCAGCCTCCTGTGTGCCCGCTGGCCCACGTCTTCACTACAGCAGCCACAAAACACGCGTCGAGCAGACCGCGAAGGGGGAGCGGATAATGAGGCAGAGAAACAACAACATAAGGCGCTACACGGCAGGGCTTTTCAAGCGCACAGGCCAAGAGAAGGGGCTATGCGATGGCACACAGTGCATGCAACACCATCCGTTAAGGGGCCACCCCGCCTCCAACACTCCGAGGCTCACTCAATGGCCCTCAACGGACAATATGCCTTTTACAGCGTACCATAACATCCGCGGTGTGTGTGTGTGTGTGTGGATCGAGGAAACATATAAAGGGTGTGCTCGCATAAAGCGACACTGCTCAAATCCGCGCCGTCAGGCACACGGACGCCTCTTCGTCGCCGACGAGTGCGGCCGTGCGCTCGAGCAGATATGACTCACCGCTCCTGAGTGCCCTCCCCCGGTGCGTCTGTCGGTGAGGCATTGGATTACTGTCTGACGATACAGAAGAAAGCGAGAAAAAAAAACGGCGCACAAGACCCGACGGCGAAAGAGAATTCACGACGGGTGCAAACAACCCTTCAGAGATGTCAGCGTGGAGAGCCAGTGCACTCTACTCGCGTGGCTGTGGAACACACGGCAGCCAAGCGCAGGGCAAGGCTATGGCTGAGCTACTGCAGAGATGCCGAAGCAGGTAACCGCCGCCTCCATGCGAGCTTCGAAGTGTACGCGCCCGCACGGTTTCTTCCGTCTTTACTGTGTCTGTCAGCGATGCACGACATTTATCAATGACAGTCTGGATGGTTAATGTCTGGCGACGAGCCGCTGTTTCAAGGAGCATGGAGGAGACGGTGTCCTGCAGGACCTCGGGCCAGGGCGCAGACGGAGAAGCACTCTCTGTGGGCTACTGTTGCATGCGCCCGGTGAAGTATAGAGCAGGCGCTAAAAGGAAAACGCGACCATCTGTTGTGGCCATGCATAGTACACCCGTGGGCGTGCTGCCGAGGCTGTTGCTACCGCGGTGGTCGCAGCAGGCCGTTTGGTGTACAGGTTTTCCGTCTGCATAGCCGGGCGCAATGAAATACGTGTCACTACTCCCTGCGCAGTGCATCGCCGACGAACTGCACCTCGAGCTTCTCGGGAGGTTGCCGGTGACGCTAGAGCGCCCGCGCAGAGCACTCACGCGACTTGGCATGGCCTACGGAGGCACACTTTTGATGTCCCGTGGAGCGCGGCTCGAGTCAGCGACTGAAAAGCGCACATGCCCCCCCCGTCACCAAAACGAGTCTTCCTCAGCGGCAAGTGCGTCTCTGTCGCGGTGCCTTAGCGCACCCCACATACCGATAGTGCTCCTCGTCGCCTCTTCGTGCCTTGCCCCTTCCCTAAGCGACACGGTGGAGGGCAAACAGCAGCGACTTGGCTGCATCGTCATGTAAACATCTCAGACTTCATTCCACAGCATGTGAGAGAACATCACAACGTCGCGACTGATAAGCGACGTCGCTGCTGGACTGCTGCTCAACCATTCGACAGTCATGCCAAGGTGCGTTGCAGGCTCTAGGAATGTGATACCCCTGAAGCGTCCGTCGCACACGCACATCTCGAAGCGACTTTCCTGCGGAGTATGCCGTTCACCTTATGTGTCTTGTGTACTCTACTGCTGGCGCATAGTTGCAGGTTCAGCGATGTGCTGCTGTGTAGCGTAGGTGGTGGGTGTGAGAGACATGTGCACACGGTGGAAGAGAGAAGAACAGCCGTCAACCGGCAGGTGCATCGAGAAGGAAAACGACGGAGACGCAGAAGCGTTCACAGCCGAGTCTGTGACAGGCGCTCGGAGCAACCAATTCGTGTGTGTATCTCGTGCGTTGCTGAGTGCGATTACGTATCCCTGTGCATCCATCGAGATGCTGCACACCAGGCTTCAGCACTGCAAGGTGAGGCAATACGATTGCCCTTCCTTTTTTCATTTTCGTTTTCTCTGCTTGTCGGAGGAGCATGAAAGTGTTCAAGACGCACCGGCACAAAAGCAAGCACTAGCAGGTGCGTAAGAATCGACTGTGTGATACCGAAAGGCCCATTCGCTGGAAACAACACTTTCAAGAGCCCTCGGCAGGAAGAGAAGCGCGGAGGGCAGGAGTAAAAAAAAAAAGCAAGACAGCACTCCGCCATGACAAAGGAGTGACCTCGTAGTGAAGCGGCAACACCATCATCCCCCCGCACGTGCATGCGGGCATAATCATCTGTGAAGCAGGAAGAGGGGGGATGGCGGTGGTGGCTGGGGAGGGGAGAAAGGTGCGTTGCGCGCGAGTACAGGGACGAGCAGCCGAGAGGAAAACAACAACAAAAATAGTACAACGCGGCCTCGAGGGCCACAGGGCAGGGAGTGATAGATCGCGGACTGCACGTGGAAAGCAAGACGAAACAAACGACAAAGAGAGAAAACTGCGGCGCGGAAGGCGAAGACGGAGATGGAGATGCGAGAAACGATGAAGCATGTGGTCGACAACGCCAACCGCAGATCTCGCTGCCAAGACAACAAGTTTGTGTGCATATATATATATGCCCATGCAGATGTTAAGGCAGGAGTGAGCTCAAACCAAGCATCGGGAGAAAGGCGCGAGAGGCATGGAATCGTTCAGCAGAGAAAAGGGTTAGTGCTCATGTACACTGCAGACTCCTCTGGCAGATTGAGTGAGCAGTTAAACCTGCACCTGCACAAGTAGAGTGCAGCATCGACTCAGCGTGGGAGGTTTTGAGGGGGGTTGAGGGAAGATGGGCGAGAAGAACGGGAGATACATATGTAAATGAAAAATGGGGCAAGGAAGCAGCAAAACGAAAAGAGCACAGTTGAACAGAGTCTCGAGTGTATCTGCTTTTGTGTGTGTGTGTGTGTGTGCGTGCGTGCGTGCGTGCCGGTGTGCATGTCTCTCGGACGAGAAAAAGAGCAACAGCAAACAACACCATCACCACCACAACAGAAAGAAGACGAGCACCTACAGTCCAGGAAACAAAAATAAAAGGTAGCAACCAATAGAAAGCACGGCGCCGCCGCACTGAAGCGCCAAGACGTTGTTTTGTGGGGTTTTTTTTCAGCGTTTTGCTTTTCTTTTCCGGTTGTGTATGCACTTTCGACTTACATATAAGCCTCCCCCTCTCTCTTGGCACGCGCAGAACAAGTCAAAGTCACAGGCGAGGAGAGCTGCACTGCATCAAGCTGTGAAGCCGCGTGTACAAGAAAGCGAAAGCAAAAAAAAAAACAACAATATATAGAGAAATAGCAAGCAAGCGAGAGAGAGCATTTTCTAAAAGAAGCGGCCAACGATTGCCTTGGCCGCCAGCAGTAGTTTGAAGAGTAGAATGCCTATGTAGACCAGCGCGATCGTGATAAAAATGGTGAATACAAGCATCGGAACAAGCGCCACCTCTACTAGCCTCTGAGCGACAACGTAGCAGCCGCCTTTCGCGAAAACAACATCAGGGCATGTGCTGCAAAGGTTTACGTTATACGCGTCCACGACATCGCAACTGTGCAGGAACCCCGAGCAGTTATGACGGTTGTAGAAGGCGCAGAGTGCCGACGTTCCGTGGCTCACCATGTGCTTGTAAATTGCGTTCTTTGTCATGTTTGCCAGAATGACCGCGATGCACATGATGCAGCAGACCGCGGAGAGGAAGCCGAAAAAAACGTGAATGCCCACTAAAATCGTGCACTCGCGAAGCGGCAAGTGCACCACTGTGGCGTACACAACGTTGGTGATGCCGGTGATGCCCCATACAACGATTGATGCCAAGAAGCTCCTGATTAACTTATTCAGGAAGGTGATGATGAGGACGTCACTCACGGTGCTCAACGTCACGCTGAGAAACATCGCGAAGATCATCGTGAAGACAAGGATGACCACTGCAGCAAGGAAGGTGCCCTGCGGAATTTTCGTGAGATAGAGAATGCCCGTACTGGAGAAGAGGCCGGCAGGCGCGCGATAACGCTGCAACTGCCGCTCCTCGCGGGCGCGTTTTCGCTCCTTCTCCGACTTGATGGCGCGGTCGGCCTTGACGAGAGCGGTAAGCTCCTCATGCACCAGCCGATTCACCAGCTCACGGTCCACATCCGGCCATGCACACCGGACAGACAGGAATGCATAGAGCGGCACCTGGCGCGGGTTGTTGCCCTCGCTCGTGTGCACCAGGTAGCGCCGCACAAACATGCGCAGGCACTGCATGTCGTCAATGTGCTTCGCCGGGTCCTGGAAGAGCGAGTAGAAGATGGCATTCGGGTCGCGACCGAATTCGACGTCCTGGATGTTCTTGCGCAAGAAGGTGACGTACGGGATCGGCCCGATGGATCCGCTGAAGCGCCGAAAGGCCCTGACTCGCAAACCACGGTTCACCGCACCGGCACCACCGGCGCCCTCCTCCAACAGAAGCCGGGCGGCCCCCAACACACACTCCCTCCCATCCCCGTCGCGCACTTCGGCAGTTTCTAGCTCCGCCACGGTTTTCAGCGGCACCGCGGGGGCCAAGCTGCCGGCGGCATCCGCCGCACACAGCACACACGAATCCGCTGTGATGGAAAGCGCCCTTTCATCGTCAGCACCCGCTTCGCCCTCCTTAGAGTTTGGGTGCACCGGCAGCCCGTCAAAGACAGATGGGCCAGACTGCGTCGCTGAGGCTTCGACGTTGGCCGCTGTAGGAACACTGTGTAAATGGCGGAGAACTTTCATCGCTTTTTGGATACGGTGCGGAGCGGATTTGACAGTGTTCTGCTCGTCCGGGGCAGGGTTTTCACTGTTCGCTAGGCATTTTTCATGTGCCTTGTACGCCTCGAAGTCCTCACACGTATACCGATTCACGTATATTAAACCAACCGAAGTCCCTGTGACCATGGACACGAGGCCTGTATAGTAGTAGGAGACGGACGTGGGACCGTTAGGAGGCAGCTTCACGCAAAAACTCACACAGCGACCAATCAGCTTCAGCTCGGGTGCGTTTAACACTGGAAGATTTTGGATGGGAATGTTGTCGGGAATGGCAATACGCGACACCATCTCGTCGATCGAATCTTTTCGACTTGTATTCATACAAGCAGCACTTTGGTGAGGGGCAGGGAAAATATCTTCCTCTGGCGCCTCGCGCGTACTTATGGGCTCTCGCGCCGCCCGCCCCTGCGCTGAGTTGTCGCGGGAAAGGCTCACGCTCGCCATACTGGGGTTGGTGAAGGCAAGATGATCCTCATTCTCCCGATGTGTTGGCATTGCAGTTGAGTCACAATACTGCGAAGGTAAACAAGAGAAGCGAATGGCTCAGCCGCGAGCGAGTCAATAATGGCCGAGTGTGAGGGCAAGCAGAGGGGGGCGGGGGGATGCCGCACGAGTGTTGGCTGGTAGAATGAAACTGAGGACAAGCACGAGAGAGAAGAAAAGGACAGAGCAGGTGTGACAGATGAAACACGAACGTGTTTCGGTGTGGTGGCTAAACAGGAATATGAGACAGAACAAAAGTAGGGAGCGGAGGAGTGAGGATAGGCAGCCTACGAGCCCCGCGCGCATCGTGTATCGGCCGGCTCCACGCTCAGTCCTTTTGGTGGCCAGGAGAAGGACTGAGACTCTGGATGCGGTCCCGATCCTTGGGGGGGGGAGAGGGTGAATGCTGCAAGCGGTTCGGGGGTGGAGTGCACAGTACACCAACCACAGCGAACTGGTGAGCTATTCTGATATTAATCTAGCATCAAGTTCGAGCGACCCGCAGCACAGCTAGGCGGGGAGAATACCACACACCTGCGCATGCACTGGCCAAGGCGCACAGCGCTGTACATGAGGAGAGGGCGCAAAGGGGAATGCGGCAGTTCCAATTGCAGGAGCAAAACAAAAATACACGCACATACACACATGCATGTAGATACAGTTATACGTACACATATGCGTATGCGTGTGTGTGTGTGCGCGCATATCTGTGCCTACATGCATGTGTATAGATATATAGATGTGTCTGCATGGAAGAGAACGAGCAGAGCACACATCCTGTAAGGCTAGAGGACGACGTGGTGGCGGCGGTGGAGAGGAGGAAGTAGGAGACGACGACTAGCAGGGATTAGATAAACGAGGAAGGAGGAGGAGGGGGAGGGGAGGGCGGAGAGGTGAACCGGTCAATGCACAACAGGGGTGGGGGAGCCCACGGAAAGGCATGGGGGGGGGGGGTAAAAAAAAAACAAAAAGGGAGAGAACGAGGGAGAGGAAGGGAAGGCAAAAATAAACACGGCGACGTCCAAGCCGAAGACGATGCGAGCATTCGTCTGAGTAGACACACAAGGGACGATACGGCAAACCGACCACAAAGAAACGAAGGCATCGAAACCTTTGCGGCGGATCGGCGACGAGGAAGAACTGGAGAGGCGCGTGGAAGGTATGCGCACCAGAAAAAGAAAACGGAACGGCAGACAGACAACCCGGCAAAAGCGACCCTCTCTCCGACACGATAGGCTACACGGATGGAGAACACAAACAAAAGCACATGAACACCGAGAAAAACACAGTCCTCGGGAAGGGGCTGAGACAGACAGACAGAGAGAGAGCACAGTCAAAGGGCATCACGGTCACACAATCCGTCCCATCATGGCCTCTACAAACAAAAACAGCTTTACAACCAGATATACAGCGTACACAGTAGCCATCAGGATGATGCAGGTGAAGCACACGAGGGGAACAAGGGCTTTCTCGACCTCAACCCACAGATATGCGTAGCAGCTGGTGTTTGTCACCGGCATGTTGGAGCACAGCGAGCACAGGTTTGGATCGACTCTGTCGGACCCACACGCGTCCGAGAAACCCGTACATGTATGCTGCTGGTAGAAGGCGCAGAGCTGGTCCCTCTGATGCACAAGCATGAGGTCGTACATTGCCTGGTTCGTCATTTTCCAGAGCACAACGAGCAGCGTCATCATACAGCATCCAATAGCCGCCAGAGTGAATGCGATGCGCACACCAAGTCGAAAGTGGTCGACCAGTAGGGGAATGTGACCCTGGCTGGCGTGCAACATGATCGCCACGCCAGCGGTGGGCCACACCACAACAGAGGCGACGAAAGAGAACATGAACTTGCTCACGAAGCTAACAATAAGGGCGTCGCTAGTGATGCTAAGAACCACGCCAAGGTAGACGGCGAAGAGCAAACTAAACACAAGCGTGACGATACCCGAAAAGAAGGATCTCTGCGGAATTTTCGTGAGATAGAGAATGCCCGTACTGGAGAAGAGGCCGGCAGGCGCGCGATAACGCTGCAACTGCCGCTCCTCGCGGGCGCGTTTTCGCTCCTTCTCCGACTTGATGGCGCGGTCGGCCTTGACGAGAGCGGTAAGCTCCTCATGCACCAGCCGATTCACCAGCTCACGGTCCACATCCGGCCATGCACACCGGACAGACAGGAATGCATAGAGCGGCACCTGGCGCGGGTTGTTGCCCTCGCTCGTGTGCACCAGGTAGCGCCGCACAAACATGCGCAGGCACTGCATGTCATCAATGTGCTTCGCCGGGTCCTGGAAGAGCGAGTAGAAGATGGCATTCGGGTCGCGACCGAATTCGACGTCCTGGATGTTCTTGCGCAAGAAGGTGACGTACGGGATCGGCCCGATGGATCCGCTGAAGCGCCGAAAGTGCCTGTACCGTGCAGCGCCTCCTGCTTCCGGCTGCTCCTGGTTCTCTTCGAGTGATGCATACGGCGCCCGAAGCTGCTCCTTGTCCCGCTGCGTCGAGATGGCAGTGGCCAGCTCCGTCTCTGTCGTCAGTGGAGCTGAATGGGCTAAGCTACCGGAAGCGTACAAGTCGATGAGTTGTCCAGCGCCGCGTGCTCTAGTGAGACTCCCATCCTCGGCAGCAGCCACTTCGTCTTCATTGGCTCGGCTGTAGGAGCGAAGTTCACCATCAGGTAGAGATGAAGGAGGGCGATTGTTCGCGCTCATCGACACCTCGTTGAATTCGCGACCTCGATTGTTACCGATACTGCTGCCGGTATTTACAGGGACGGCTAGACCGTTTGCCAAGCGCTGCTCCCGCGACTTGTACGCCTTGAAGTCGGCAGGCGTATACCGGTCGACGTGCATCAAGGTCGCAGTGCTCGCCGTGACAGTAGATACAAGCCCGATATAGTAGTAGGAAGTGGCCGCTGCGCCATTGAGAGTCTGTTTCACGAGGAAGGTCACACAGCGACCAATCAGCTTGAGCTCTGGAGATACCATCACCGGGAGATTCTCGATGGGGCGGTCTTCACAAAGAACAATACGGGGCACCAGATCTTCGGTAGATGCGGTTGGATCATAGGTGGGGCTTCTGCTAGGCCGCTCACGGCCGATCCGATGATCCAGGTCTTCTTCAAGGCCCATGTCCTGCCTGCTTGCTGGCTCCCGACGGGCCCGTTCCCGTTGAGCGTCATCGTGAAAACCATTAATGCTCGTCGGTTCACGGCCTCCAAAAGCGGGATGCTCCTCCATGAGGATCGATGATGACGCTTGGAGTTGGTTGGAGCGTGATCCTTCCGTGCTGTCGTCCAAAGACGTCACCTCATCAGGAGGGGCAGGAGCGGGTCGGTGATGAGTCGGCGGAGAAAAAGAATAGCAAATGCGTGGCTAGCGCTTAGTAGCAAGACTGAACACTGAAGGGAAAGGGTAGGCGTGAGAGCGTTAAGCCAGTGCGGAGGCGATGAGGTAGCGCAACAAGGCGCAGCATGCAGTGAAACGCACATGAATTTCACAAAGGAGGGGATACATCGGTGCGCCAGATCTCACTGGCGCGCGAGCAGTCTCTGCAGCGGTGCGTCCTTGTGCCTTCCCATAAGCAGGGGCAGTGGTAAGGACGCAGAATGGGCACCGCTCATCTCCAACAGACCCGGCGAGCTCAGGGCGCCATTAATGCGCCAACATCGGCGCAGGTGTGCTGCCCCACCCCGTGCGTTCAAAGATAAGAGGCACGCAGTTTGCACAGCCGGCCACCCGGCTGGTGAGCGTGAAAACGAAGCTGTGCGAGCAGAAGTTCACCATGCTATCAGAAACGCAACCAACCGATGCCAGGCACGAGGGAAAGGAAACACGCACGGCTGCCGCGCGAAGCGCGCCTGCTGCCGAAAAGCATAAACGGCCGCGCCATAAAGGCGGAGAAGAAAATACGTGAGAAGTAGAATGACGGCAAAAGGGAAGCAGAGAGAAAGACCAGATAAAGCTGCAGGGAGTGGAGTTTCTGCACAGGTGTCGGCGGCGCACGTAGCACCCGCAGTGTCGGGGGGCCGTAGAATGGAGAAGAGGAGAGTCGACGCTGCCTACCGCTGCACATTGCTCCCGCAACGTCTAGAATTGCGTTGGAAAACAATAAGGAAATATAAAGATCACAATCGAGTTGCTACGATGTCTTCACGTGAAAAGGATAAAGGGTGCGGCGGTTGTGTGTGTGTGGGGGGGGGGAGTCGTTAGTGATAAGGACATGAAAAGCGAGAAGAGAGGAGGGGCGTAGCAACGCATGCCCACCAGAGAAGACAGACACACGAGGAACCACCTCCGCATCGGTCTGCACTGCCGTGGCTACGAAGACGGGCAAAAGGGTACAGCGCAGCACGCACCCTTTCCTCGAACCGCAACACGACGAAAACAGCGAAAAGAGCACCACGAGGTCCTCTCACATACTCTCTACGCAAATCACATCTGAGGAGAGACCAATGCCTCGCTTGCGACTCACCTCGCCGGTGCGCACATGAGCGATGACGTTGGGGGCCTGCTTGTCCTTCCTCTCTCTCTCTCTCGTGTGTGCGTCGCGCAGGCATCATTCATCTCAAGACAACGACCACCTCGAGGCGAGAAGTAGGATGATCGAAGAGACGCGAAGATTCAAATAAGCAGCCATCCCGGCGCGGCCTGCTGCACCACATAGGTGGTGCATATTCACGGACAAAATCTACGCGAACCGCGTCGCCCCCGGAATGTCAGCTTCCCAAAGCGAATCGGGCAGCCACAGCCAATGGAACAGGCCTACACCCGATCTGCGCTTTTCCTCTTGCGTCTTGCTCGACCCCTGCCTGCACCTGCAAAAACGGAAAGCCTGCCTCCCTCACACAAGACAACAACAGTGACAAAAGTCTCATCCACGTCCTTTAGCGCCAACACATCAGCGAGAGGGCCAATCCAATTCACCAATGTGGCCAATGACCGACTCCGATATCCACCACCGCTTTCACAGGGAGAAACACGATGTCGAAAACAAGCCATCCGAAAGCGACCACAGGCACAGGTAGAGTGACCATCACCAGCGCAGCGCAGTTCCAGATAGGCTCTTAGCACTCCGTCGAGTACAGAGTAAACGCAGTGCAAGAGTCGTAGAGCACACCGACAGAGGCGTTCCTAGAGCTCGTGAGGAGTCTGGGGACTTCGGACATTCGATAGAGAACAGAGATCCTTCTACGAAACCATGCCCGTGAAGGATCGCGCACCGGTGCCCCGGAGGCGCGCTGCAGTTACCCCTGCAACGACGATCATGCACGCAGCAGCGTCAGCAATGTCGATGGTACATATCATCAGCTCCTCAACATGGTCCGGAGGGCAACTCGCGTGGACACGCACCGCAGAACAACGCACACAGCCGCCGCCACTCCACAGCACAGTAAAGAGGATGCAGTCACCCATCTGTTTTACCGAGTGCCGGTCACGAGCTGGTTTCCAACTACGTCAAGCATCACCTCCAGATCAACAGCAAAGACACCACTGACAGAAAAAAAGCAGACAAAAACAGCAGGTGTCGCCTCATAACCGTTTGGCAACTGCACCGGATAAAATGGGCGCTAGTACTCCCTCTGGAGAGGACAAGTCCACTGCGACATCGCCACAGGTTCCTCGCGGGCGCGTTTTCGCTCCTTCTCCGACTTGATGGCGCGGTCGGCCTTGACGAGAGCGGTAAGCTCCTCATGCACCAGCCGATTCACCAGCTCACGGTCCACATCCGGCCATGCACACCGGACAGACAGGAATGCATAGAGCGGCACCTGGCGCGGGTTGTTGCCCTCGCTCGTGTGCACCAGGTAGCGCCGCACAAACATGCGCAGGCACTGCATGTCGTCAATGTGCTTCGCCGGGTCCTGGAAGAGCGAGTAGAAGATGGCATTCGGGTCGCGACCGAATTCGACGTCCTGGATGTTCTTGCGCAAGAAGGTCACGTACGGGATCGGCCCGATGGATCCGCTGAAGCGCCGAAAGGCCCTGACTCGCAAACCACGGTTCACCGCACCGGCACCACCGGCGCCCTCCTCCAACAGAAGCCGGGCGGCCCCCAACACACACTCCCTCCCATCCCCGTCGCGCACTTCGGCAGTTTCTAGCTCCGCCACGGTTTTCAGCGGCACCGCGGGGGCCAAGCTGCCGGCGGCATCCGCCGCACACAGCACACACGAATCCGCTGTGATGGAAAGCGCCCTTTCATCGTCAGCACCCGCTTCGCCCTCCTTAGAGTTTGGGTGCACCGGCAGCCCGTCAAAGACAGATGGGCCAGACTGCGTCGCTGAGGCTTCAATGCCGGCCGCTGAAGCGAAAATCCCAGCACCGTTGCTTCGCATGCAGCGAGAGAAGCTGAAAGCAAGGTAGGGGAGGCGCGCAGTCTCTTCAAGCTCTGCCTATGAGTGTATGGGTGACCCAAAGCAGCGCGGCCGCTCGTGACGCGATGCCTGTCTGTGGCGCACCATCTGTGCAGAGCTCGTAAGGAGCCCCACGATGCCGGACAGTTGTTGCTTGTATGCTGCTAGCTATTCCCCGTCCGGAGAGTCCGGATGCAGCCTGCTAGCGAGGGGATAGGCTGAAGTACACGCAACCGCTGCGCATAAGAGTGGTGTGTGTGTGTGTGTGTGTGTGTGCAGTAATCCGAAGGGATCGATGTCTGGCATGCCCGTGTACGAGCCGCCACAGCGTTTTGACAACAGTGCCATCCGGCGGGTACGTACCCTGCACAAAATGCGCAGGGCAGCCTCCTCGCGTGATCTCGGAGAGAAAGAGAGAGAGCAGCGGGTAAGGCGCAGGTGTACCATGGATGTGTGGGGCCGGAGATCGGCCTCTATGAGTGGGCTCCGTTGCCTGCGTGCTGTGCAGTACCCACCGTGACTGTGGCTGCTGTCGCACGAAAGCGCTGGCGGGCCTTTGCGCAGCACTTACATGATTCCACCACGCTGCGGCGCCGTAGAGCTGCTGTTAGCCAGCCACTGCCATGCGCAAGCAGCGGGGAAGATCCTTGGAGAGGCCGCTCTCGTGACTGCGCACTGCCCTCTGCCTGGCAAGTTGGGCCCTGCATACGTTTCGTGGATAACCTATGCAGCATGCCAGCAAGCGGCGCATGGGCTGAAAGTCCACGCCGAGAAGGCGAAGGTGGCGACCCTCTACCGTGTACGTGCTTGCAACGGAGGGCTGTAGCTGGCTGCGGTGCCACGCAGCAAAGAGCGTGTACGTCCAGAGACGCTCGGCCCTACGCAGTGCTCCAGTGCCCAGCGCACCACCCTCGAGAGGGCGAATTGCAGTCTGGCCTGCATGACATCTCTGCCTGCGTAGGGCGTGAGTAACGCGAGGCCATCAGTGGAGGAGGCGTGGTGCAGTCCGGGTATTCTGTTGAGCTCCACACTCAGCGAGCTCACTGCACTGATGGGGAAAAGAGGACCGAGGGCTAATCCTTGTGGAGGTCCGCACGCACGCCTGGCCATCGTCGATCCCCTCTTTCCGAAGCGAGCACAGACACGACGCTCGTCCAGGAGGTTTATGATCCAGCGAGTAAGGTACGGGCCTACATTGAACCTGCTCAGCGCCGCGATAGTAACGCCACGGTATGCCCGGTCGGCCGCACGACCGTTGAGGATGAAAGCCAGACTGCTGTGGTTTGGGCCTGCCTTCTACATGATCGCGCAGTCGTTGAGACATCGTTCGTCCGAGTAACTTGCGCAGGTTCGCTCGCCACCATCACAGGAGCGGCAGGACGCGGGACAATCATCGGGCACGTGCAGCCTCAGGAGGGGCGCGATGAGACCTCCTTTATCCACGTAGCAGCGAAGCTCTTCTTGTCGATATTCAGCGGCCCTCTCCTGTACCACATAGGGAAGATGTGGAAACTTTCGCAGTGAATCGGGTCGAGGCCCGCGGCGGAGCGGGTGGATGGTCGGGTGGGAGGGGAGTGTGCGGGAGACACGACCGCGAACCGCACAACGAAAAAGGAAAGCCACAGGAGAGATGATAGACGACGACAGCGTCGCCGTGGACGAGCAAGTAAAGGCAGATGGGGAAGACACGAAATCAATGCAGTGCTGCAAGTGAGCACGCCCCGCGGAGAAGACGGAGCGTCGAGGAGACGAGGAGGAGACGCGAAGGCAAGGGTGACGTCCCTAGACACTTCTTGGCCTCGGGAGCGGCACAAAAGCAGTCGCTCGCAGACGCGGAAGTCGGAGAAGGCTGCGCGCGAAAAAAAAACGAAAATCGAAGCGAGACGGCATCCAGCAAGAAGGGTGCACACGTAGTGTGCTACAGAGTGAGGAAGGGCGAGGATCGAGGGCCGCGGCACAGCAGGAGAATAGCCATGTGCCTGACTACCGAGGGTCGCGTGCATGCGCAAGGTTTTCAGAGGTGACGACAGAGGAGGAAGGGGCACAGAGAAAAATGCGAGGGAGGCTCAAGAGTAGTGCTTGAGAGAGTGGCGCATGAGAAGCCGGGCTTTCGCGCAGCCGGCCGCTTCGTAAAGGATATACATTGCTGGAGACGGTCGTCCCGGCGTGGCGGATAACCGGTCACACATGAGGAAGCCGCGCTACCGCCGCGGAGGCCGTGCAGTGCGAGCAATTTGATCTTCGCTGTTCCGCGGCGCTCAGTTTTCTCTGCCTCTTTTTCCATAGTGGCGCGGCTTCCACGCCTCGTGACTGAAGATTTTGCTATGTGTATGTGCGTCGCGGGCTGCGCACCACGGAGGAGGACTGCCTGAAGAAGACTTCAGGATAACAAAAACCCAACAGCCGAGCGAACGCTTATAGAGGGAAAGGACGAGACACGAAGCTGATTACTGGCTGGGACTCGTGTAAAAGCCCTCATCACGACACTCGCCACTGCCCCACAGTAGCGAAGAGCACCAAGAGGAGCGAAAAAGAACCGAGAAAAGAAAGATGTGAAGGAATACATCTAGGAGTGACCCCCACGTGCGCTCACAGGATGTTCTGCCAAGGCGGTGCATCGGCAAGTGCGGGAAGTGACCAAAACCAATAAGGCTGCCCACCCATGAGGCTCTTTGACAGGAGGTTGCAGAGGTTACAGGTACAGCATGGCATCCCCAGCGGCGCCACCTGAGATACGCTCCCCAAAGTAGAAGAAGTGGTCCCGCATATCCACCTTGGATGCTTGCACGATGCATGTCGGGTCGTCGCCATCGGCGCTGTCCTCGCACACGCGGCAGTTTGTGCCCGCAGCAGCGGCGCAGTAAACCTCATAGGGGACGTGCTGAAAGTCCGCACTGCCGCTGGAGGGCATCCGGGGCACGGGATCATGTCGACTTGTGATGCGGAAATGGGAACCCCGCGAGAGCATGCCAGCTGCCCACACCGCAAATGCTCGGTTGCCCACGCGAGGCATGCCAAACGTGTAGAGCGACACAATCGGCCGTGACACAAAGAACATGCGATTCACATGCGCCTGCACGTCTACCGCCGCCAGCAGCGCCACTGCCGCGCCAACGGAGTGGCCCGTCACCAGAACATTGTAACCGGGATGCATCGTCAAGTCACGCACGACAGCAGCGCGGACGGTGCGGCGGACGGCCAAGTAGCTTCTTTGGAAGCCGGTGTGCACCCGACACTCAAGGCCGCAGCCGGATGTGATGTCGTACAGGACGGGCTCCGCGGGCCGGCGCATAAGCTTTTCCTGCTGCGTCGCAGAGCCACGAAGCGCCACGACCACTTGCGCGCTGCCGTCGTCGACACCCACGTAGGCAAGCAGACTGTGCGCGTCGTCGCCCTTCACAATCGATGTCACCTTGAACGACGGGTTTGCGTTGCAGCTGCCTCCGCACTTCCAACTCTCTATGGCATCGATGTCAGCGTACGTCACGTTTGCGTACTGCAGGGACCGTCTCGCGTCGGTTTGCGAGTACTCTCGCGACAGGACTACGGCTCGTGCGCTCCCGCACAGGAGAAGCAGAGCCGCCACGACGACGATGCGGCTGCAAGATGAGTGCGGCATGAATCAGCAAACAAAGGACACGGGATGGGAGCGTGGCGGGTTCCAATGCGAACCCTTCACGCGCATGGGCGGGTGCAAGCAGCCAGAGCAGAGCACGACTGCGTGCGCAGCAGAGCAAAGAAAGAAAGAGATGGAAGAAGAGAAAGAGGGATAGCGAAGAGGCCGAAGGACCGAAGTGGCAGTCGCCCGCTATCACGGACGGCGATGGCAGAAAGAAAGGCAGGACGCGCAGTGATCACAATGGACCTCTTCTTTGCGCTGGCCATGCATCTCGGGGCTCAGAGAAATCGAGGTGCTCAGTACGCAAGGCAAGCGCAAAACGCAATCGCACCTCATGAGGCGGCAAGGAGGGCAAGCGTTCGAGTGCGCATCTGCTGGCCCCCACCCTTGGCTTGAAGCCCTCGACGTCACCATGCATGAGGCATGCATCGATCCTTGCCTTTGCTTCCGAGTGCATGCATGTCTCCGTGATAGAGAAGGATAGAGAGAGAGAGACGACAGCGTCCACAGCCGCAAGACAAGGGCGTACGCGCCTCTCAAAAAAAAAAGTAGAGAGAAGATACCGGGGTAGCACACGACGCGCGCCTGTACGCACTCAACGACGAGCTGAAAAGAGAAGTAGAGCTGCCACCGGAAGGCGGCGGGGGGCGAGGAGCATCGCAAGAGGGGCTGATTCGGCGCCTGTGGTTCGTCTCGCTTGAAGAACGAAGGAATGAAGATACAGTGAGCCTCGGGCGAAGGCCCTTCGACGCCACCACCACTCTTGCGCGAGGGCGACGGCGAGCAGCTCTCTGTGTTAGAGGGAAGGTAAAACAAGCAGCTGCCAATAGAAAAGAGGAACCTCGCGGCCTGTGCACACAGCACCATGCCGGGAGACATTCAGGCGTGGACAGTGCCAGGAAAAGGGCATGTGTGGAAGTGAGTAGAGAGCGAAAAAAAAAGGACAGTGTGCACAGGGAAGCGACCATTGCGAGATTCGAGGCACTTTTAACGTTTCTCGCTGGCCCCGAAAGTTCAAAATAAAGAAAGCTTCGACGGTGTCTCACAGGCGATGACCACCCAGTCGAACACGCCGAGGGGGAATGAGACAAAGGAACCCCCCTCCCGCGTGGTGAATTAACGCATCTGCGATGTGGCCTGGGCAGCCGATAGCCGTGCCACAAGAGGCGAATTCTAAGGCACGTATGTAATTTCATGAAGCATCGCTCGTGCGCGAGGGGGGAGAACGATAAGAAGAGCAAATAGGAAAAGACAAGGTCAAGATTTCCATATAAAACAAACATTCACAGAGAGACGTTGCACATGCCAGCGAAGGCGGCGGCGGGGGAGAGAAGGTGAGGCACACACACACGCACATGCACACATGCGAAACACTTTTATGAACCCACAAAGGAGAGAGAAAAATCAAGAGGGCGAGACAAAGGCTCAACACCGCCGCGGTGAGGCATTCCCGTCAGGGCATCGAATTCGAGGGCTGAGAAGCAAGAGCTCGACAACGCTAACTCCACTACGTGCACGCTCAGCTTGAACGTCGAAAAGATTACGCTCCCTCACAGTAGGCTGTACAGAACTCCAAGCAAGAAGATGACGCACGCTACCGTGGGTGCATCGCGGACCGCGGCGCTGGGAAGGGAGGCTTCATCGTTGCTCCCCGTGGTGTCTCCCATGTAGTGCAAGTGGTCATCAAGCCCACGAAAGAACATTGCGAGGGTGCACCTTGAGTCCTCCTGACCTGGCAAGTCGTTGCACATCACAACTGTGATTCGAGCGCGTCTTGTAGAACACTTCCGAGGTGCTGTGCACGTAGCCCCACGTGCGCGCAGGAACGAGCACCACCGGATCGCCCGCATGGGTGATGCGATACTTGGCTCCCTTCGCCAGCAAGGAGTCTACCCACTCTGCAAAGGCAGCGTTGCCCACTCGTGGTGCGCCAAAGGTGTACACGGGCACCGGCTTCAAGTCAGAGGAGCTTTCAAGATTGTTGAGCCGCTCTTGCAGGTCAGCAGCAGCCAGTAACGCCATGGCCCCACCGAGCGAGTGCCCAGTGGCGAGGATCTCGTAGGTGGGGCCCTTGCGAATCAGCTTCAGCACAGCGTCTCGTGTCTGTTGACGAAGAGACATATAGGAGGCGTAGAAGCCATTGTGCACCTCGCACCGTGAGCCGCAGCTGGAGCTCTTGTCGTACTTCGCCAGCAGCACATTGATGCCAGCCAAGATACTCTGAATGTTGCCGGTGCCGCGGAAGGCGACCACAATCTGCTGCGTCGCGTGGTCCACGCCGACAAAGCCGCCGGCGCCTGTGATGATGTGGTTCATTACAGCCGTCAGCTCAAAGGCTGCCACACTGCCGCACGCAGAGCTGCACGTCCATGACTGAACGCGACGCATATCGCAGTAGGACGCGCGGGAGAAGAAGTGGGCTCGCCATGCCTCATGGAAGCTGTACGGCTTCTGCGTCACGGCTTCTGATGCGAGCTGCACGCAGAGAACAGCGCAAACACCACATACAGCGCGGAGTGTTGGTGGCACGCGGTACATCAGGCCTGATGCGAGATGGCGTCGGCGAACAGCACGAGCGAGGGTTTGGGAAGCGGCCTTGACGAGTGTGCGGTGGTGGAATAATGGCCAAGAGGCAATTGTGGAGGGGGCCAGCGCCGATCACTTATCTGGGGTGTGCGTGTGTGTGGTGCCAGAAGGCAGAGCAGAGGCGGCCACAAAACCTCTCAGATGTACAGAAGAGCACGGGAAAGTGTCAGGCGCATCGGTGTGTGAGCCTTCAAGGTAGCGAGAAGACCTATCAACCAAACAGTGCAGGAATACACCGTTGTCACTGCTGCTCCGTGATTCGAGCTCGCGGCTGCGGCGTCCGTCGCGCAGTCCGCCTGACTCCCACAACAAAGGGTCTCCGAGACGAGGGCCTCGTACCATCGCCCGACATGGGGGGAGGTACTGCGATCGCGGGCTCCATACAAGTGCCCAGGAGTGACGTGAGACAAGTCGAATCCTTCCTGTAAGCCAGAAAACCCAAGTAGGCGCGAGCGCGCGCGAGAGAGAGGCATCTTGGAGCACCGCAGGTAGGCGAGCCGGCAATCACGCGGCACGATATGGCGTACACGTGGTGCCGATGCGACGAGATGAACGCGCCCACTGCACTGCACCCCATCATCACTTCTTCGTTTTCGTGCTTCGTCACAATATCGTTCCGTCGCACAATGACAGATCGTCTCGCTCTCGACCGTGAGTTCTGCCCCGCCCTTCTCCTCCGCGGTCTCGCTCCACCTGCGCAAGAAGCAGCGGCCCTCCTCCTCCCCCGTTGGCACAGGGGGCGGGCGTGAGCGAACAGCACCTCTACAGCGCCGACGTGGGAGTGAGGAGCGCGGCGCATAGGGCAAGGGCCGGCCGTTGTCGTGTTTCCAGCTTGCCCTCTGTCGCCGCATCTGACGTATCCGGCGCACCCGGAGAGAGAAAAGGGCAGGCATGAGCGGAAAACTCGACAAGCGCCTGAGAGAAGAAACAGACCGGCATGACGCGGAGACAAGCAGACGAAAAAGAAATGAACGAGCGAAGATCTGGACTCGGATAGAGGCCATCCCACGCACAGCGCGGCAACAACATCCACTCCCTCGCATCCGTAAAGACGCTCCTTCCGCATAACCCCATCGTTGCGGGTGAGCGTGGAGAAGAGGAGGGACGAGGTGCTCGATTTCTCTTCCTCGAGCGAAGCGCACCATCGCCCAGTCCTGCGCTGGGGCAAGGCGGCACACCAATGCGCTGTGCAGTGCGCGGGTATATGTGTGCGCCGGTGCCGAGCACTCCAAAGAATTGAAGGAGAAACAACGCCGAAGGATATTCACGGGATTGCATGGAAAAGATACTACCCTTGCGCGCAGAAGCAGTAACAGCGGCGGGAATGGACGCAGAGAGCTAATCCGCTGGCTGGCCGCAACGGCCTCGGAGGCACACGTGTAGACGGGCGCTCACGAAGCAGAAGTCCAACTCCCTCCCCGCACAGCAGAAAAGCAAAACAGAGAAGCAACAGCCGTCCATTGCGTTGCGGGTGATGCCACCCTTATGCTTTACACCACTCGCACAGTCCGGAGATACCAGTGACGGTAAGGGTACGTGAGGGCTAACAACTCTGAACAGAGTAAGTGCCATGCATGAAGAGGAGTTGAACCGACAGAACACCGGAAATGGCAACCGGAGAGAAGACAAGCTCCTCGCCGGATAGCACAGATCCGTAATAGAAAAAAAAACGCTCCACAAGGAGGAGGGACGAGAGCTAAGGCGGCAGCGGAAAGAGGCGGAGAGGCACAAAAAAGCAGCGCCGGCGATGTAGCACGCGTACAGTCGTGGCAGCTACAGAAAAGGGATGGCGTCGCCACATGCACAGAGCATCAAATGGAGAGAGTGAGAGGGAAGAGGAAGCCACATGCAGAGGCTCAGTCGAGCTTCGTGAAATGCAGAGAGCACGACGCGCATATCTGCTCCTCCACGCCCTCTCCGGTCATCTGCGTTGCAGATCAACTGCTCCGCCCTTCGCGCAGCACCAGTCGCCCGGCTTCACCACATGCTTTGCGCATGCCCTACTCACACATACCACGAGACTTCAGGACGGTCGGCAACTTCCCGCCGCCCTCTAGCGACCGAGAAGACCGTGATACGCTGCTTGTCAGCGTGCTCGGTAGAGCAAGATGGGTGTTCTAGTGCGTGAAGTGGAGCAGTCGACACAACTACACGGTGCCGCGGAGAGTGCCATGCGCATTCTATTTGCTGCAACGCGTTCGTGCCGCTGCCACAAAACACGGGCGCAACTCCGCCCTGCACCCGGCGCGTCACAGGCCCATCCGCGCGGTGTAAAGCAGCCCCAGACACTCGTTGCAGCAGTGCGCTGGCTCCCTCATCTCAGCTTGGCCCCTGCCTCGAGCTCTACCCACCCGCCTCGCCGGCCGCCACCTGGTGCGATCCCTCCGGGGCGGCCCAGGCTCCTCCACCAGTGGGCAGTGTGAGGGCTGGACGCGGAATGCACTCGAGTCCGCATGACGCTCCGCCCATCACATGGATGGCGCAAGCGTGTGCACTGCCGCAGCGCTCTCCCGCGCACAACACCAGCAGCGATGCGCCGCTCTGACATCTCTGCGGCCTGGGCACCTGGCCCTGCCGCCGCCAGAAGTGACGCGGCACTTGGCAGAGGGATAGAGGGGAGGAGGGTCGCTGCTTGGATCGCTCACCACACTCAGAGTGGGGTGCGCTACCCCCTGTGAGACGACGCACTGAGCTGAGGTGTGTGTCCTCTCATCATCGCGGATGAGCAAGCGAAACAGAAACGAAAAACAGAGAGAGCGCGCAACGCAGGGATGCAGGGCGGCGAGGTGAGACTTCGGATAGAGACCGACGAGGATCGCAGCAAAACGGGACGGGCCCGCGGTGGCGCTAGAGAGACGAAACACACACACACGTGCGCTGAGAGAGAGACCGACGATTCCAATGAAAAGGAAGGGAGGCAAGCAGACGTCGAACAACGACAGAGAGCGGCGCAGTCACAACGAGGCCGTGGAGTCCGTCGTAGGCATCACTTGGCTGAGGAGGCAGGGGCGAAAAAGAGGAGGCACGGGCAAGGAAGAGAGGCAGCGAGTCGGTGCAGTAGACGGAGGTCACGAAGGGGTAGATTGAGGTTCAGTGCACGGCCTGGTAGGCCGCACCGCACTCGTGCACAGGTGTGTCCATCTGGGAACAGGACGGGAGGTCACAGTTAAATCACAGCGAGCAGCTGTGATGTCGAGGTAGGGGCGAGCAAGATGTATGTAGAGCAAGAGGGATAAGGCCACGGGCACGACAAAGGAAGGGTGACGAAGGCAATGAGAGAGCCGCATAAGGAGAGAGAGGGCAACACGCACATCACACGTGCTGCGTCTTCGCGTGCTCATCCCCGCGAAGGCGATCGGCCTAGCGCTAATGGGGCGCAGTTGCCGCCCAGCGCAGAGTTCGACTGGTGCCGTGAGCCTTGTTGCAAAGACAACCGCACCGAGTCCCTATGGAAAGCAGACAAGCAACATGGGCAGTAGTTCACCGGATTCAGCTCAAAACACTAGCACAGACGCGAAGAGAGAGAGAGACATGAGGGCATGCCACGAGACGCCGAGCTTTCAGCAGGGAAAGATAATGGAGGGAGAAGAACCGAAACAGAAACGGCTGACGCCGACACACCGGAATCAGAAGCAGCGCCATACTTCCCCCTCCCCAGCGGGGCCTGCGCGGGTATAGTTCGGGTCCCCGAGCGCACAGATAGGTATGGAGCAAACAGTCGAAATGAGAGCAAGTTTGCGCCATCGAAGGAGGTGCATTTAAAGCCAGCCTGCGCTTTCCTGTGAGTCGCACGGGCTGCAGCTTTCTTCGCAAACGCGCGGCCTTCAGCGCCTAGCGAGGGACACACACCTCAGAGGCTGCGATGCTATTCGCCTCCATGCGAGTCATGAATTCGGTCGTCAGAGCAGCGTTGTGAGAGGCTATGTAGCCGGGCTGCGGTGGTGCCGACGACACCACCGACTGCGGGCCACGACCAAACGTGTACAGTGGCGGTGCCTCCCAGCCAGCGATGCCCACCTGTGAGATAGAGCCGAAGTCTTCGTCATCAGCGTTGTCCTCGACGGCTGATGGAGGCGCGGCAACGACGGCGGCCGTTGTGGCGGTCGCTGCTTCCGCGGTAGGCTTCAAGGTCCTCAGGTTTGCCACTGCTGATGCACCCCGGTGGGGCGACGGGGCCCCTACCTCCACGGCCGTCATTGCCGGCGACGGCATCCGACCGCGAGGCGGTTGGCCCCGTGAGACCGTGTTCGCCACTCTGTGCTGATCCTGAAAGCTATTCGAGGACTTCTTGATGCTATCGTGTAGGCCACCGTTCATCTTGCTCGGGTCGAGCCGGTACCCCTGTGAGGCATGAACGATGCTCAGCTCTGAATTCACCTGCAAGCAGCGCTGCTCGACAACGCTCTGCCGGTGCTCCTGCTGCTCTTGACAGTGGAGGACAGCAGCCTCCTCGATGGTAGGGTCCGTCTTGGTGAGGGCGTCCACGACAGACGTCATGTAGCCCGCGTTGAGTTCGAGGTAGCGCTTGAGCGCCGTCGCCGTCACGTTCTCCACTTCGTTCACCAACATCGCGAACCTATCCTCAAATTCATTTCTGCAGTTCTGCAGCGAGACAAGCGCCTTATTCCGCGCCTGCACGTGCGTGGGATAAGATTTGCTCGTGTCCAGGGGTTTGCTCCTCTCCGCAAACGCCTTCTCCTGCTTATCAACGCACTGCTTTGCCTTCCTGTACTTCTCAAAGGCGCTCTTCTCCGCCTTCGCCGCCTTCTCCGCCTCCTTCAGCGATTTTTTCAGCTGCTCGACCGGGTGCAGCACATCCTCATGTACAAGCTTGTTGTATTGGCAAAAGGCGATGCCCTCCTTCATGCTGATGACCTCTTCGCCAAAGTGGTGCACGTACTGCTTTACCTCGTCATCGGTAAAACTGAGAGAGGTGAGTGCATCGAAGGCGTGGCTCACCTGTTCCAGCGTGGTCCCAAGCTCCTTCATCAGCATCATCATCTTGGTCATGACACCGCTGAAGGAGTTGATGGCGGCGTGAATGGCCCGCATGTCATCCATCTGACGCGGGTGAACGAAGTCTTGTTGCATCGACATGATGGGCGAGTAGGTGAAGTCGAGCTGTACACCGTCAGCGTTGCAGTAGAACGCGCGCTAGGGAGAGCTGCAGCCGAAAGAAGGGCAAATCAGCGAGGGCAAAGCAGACGACGGCCTTCTGGATGTCGCGGGGTTCCAGTGAGAGAGGCAGTAGGCGATCCGCCGTGTGTGTTGAACGCGGGGCCACGTGTCGGCGAGGCGCGGCTCCTCTTGAAACGAGAAAATGAGAGGGCGACAGAGAGGGATGCCTTTGGGCGTGGGAGGGGGGGAAGGGAGGGGCAGTCGAGAGATGGACACGGAACAGGGGCAGGCAGTGATCCATGGCGGCAGCAGATGCGCCTCGCTGGCGTGGTCACCTCTGCGGCGGAACGCAGAGGCGCAAAACAAGACACGGTAGCGGCTACCGGTGCAGCCCGCGGAGGAAGCCGGCAAGCCCTGCAGCTCCGCCCATTACGAGGCAAGGGGTGCGAGCAGCGCCGACAGCATCACGTGTGCGTGGCTTCACGCAGAGGGAGGCGCAAAAGGAAAGGCGAGGAGAGGCAAAGGCGGCCGTCACTGTGCAGCGAAAGAGAAAAAGGGACAAGGCGGCAGGCAAACAGCGGAGAGCGAGCGAGAGAAACGGGCACCGGCGCTGGATCAAGCGAGCCCGCAAAAGAAAAGGCGGCGCATACACATAGATAGACATCGGTAGATATATGGACACACACCCATCTATCCATATATACGGAGACGGAGCGCTGCGTTTGCAAAGAGCAGCACAGAAAGCGGGCAAGGGCCAGAGAAACGGCCCGAAACGGTGCGCCGTATGCGATCCGAGATGATCGGATCGCAGCAGACAGCGCACCTGAAGAGGTCAGCTGGCGAGGCAAACGCGAAAAGGGACAAGGCCCACGGAGACATCCGCGTACTGGTCATACCAGTCAGGAAGTGCACCCCCGCTCTGCACTCTGGCGGCCCGTTCCCCTCTGGATCACGTCCCACCACCTCAGCAACCGCCACTCCCACACGGTGTGCTCCCTGTATCCACATTTCCAATCGGCGATGGGCCGTGCATGCACTGGGGCGGCTGTGGAAGCGCCCCGTTATGCTGCGCGCTTCTGCTACCGAGAAGACCGTGATACGCTGCTTGTCAGCGTGCTCGGTAGAGCAAGATGGGTGTTCTAGTGCGTGAAGTGGAGCAGTCGACACAACTACACGGTGCCGCGGAGAGTGCCATGCGCATTCTATTTGCTGCAACGCGTTCGTGCCGCTGCCACAAAACACGGGCGCAACTCCGCCCTGCACCCGGCGCGTCACAGGCCCATCCGCGCGGTGTAAAGCAGCCCCAGACACTCGTTGCAGCAGTGCGCTGGCTCCCTCATCTCAGCTTGGCCCCTGCCTCGAGCTCTACTCACCCGCCTCGCCGGCCGCCACCTGGTGCGATCCCTCCGGGGCGGCCCAGGCTCCTCCACCAGTGGGCAGTGTGAGGGCTGGACGCGGAATGCACTCGAGTCCGCATGACGCTCCGCCCATCACATGGATGGCGCAAGCGTGTGCACTGCCGCAGCGCTCTCCCGCGCACAACACCAGCAGCGATGCGCCGCTCTGACATCTCTGCGGCCTGGGCACCTGGCCCTGCCGCCGCCAGAAGTGACGCGGCACTTGGCAGAGGGATAGAGGGGAGGAGGGTCGCTGCTTGGATCGCTCACCACACTCAGAGTGGGGTGCGCTACCCCCTGTGAGACGACGCACTGAGCTGAGGTGTGTGCCCAGGGAGACGCCGCTAACAGAGATGCGAAGTTAAACGAAGACGAGGCAGGCAAAAGTGCTGGAGGAGGCGCATGATGTGGGCTGCGCTGCCAAGCGCGGGTTTTGTCGGATGCACAGGGGCCTGTCGGTGAACCGGGGCGGTGTCCGTAATGCGTCGAAGCATCGCGGGGAGGCTGTCCGACCGCGGGCGTGCGCTGTGCAGGGGAATGCAGCCAACGCGCTGGCGCAGACAACGGAACAGCAGATACTCGCAGAACAACGCGACGAGGTACGTGCCACCGCATCGCCGACGGTGCAGCGTGTGCTGCGTAGGCGAGCCAAATGCTGTTTCGGCGGCGACAGGTGGGGTGGAGGTTTCTGAATGCTGACGTTAGCTGATGGCGGGAGCTCCCGATAGGTCAAGCGGGCCTGATATCCGGAAGAATGTTGGGCATCCCTGCCGTTCCATCACGTCTCTGGCTTCTGCACCGGCGCCCTGTCTCGGCGTGCAGCAGGAGTATTGGCAGGCGACACGGCCCCATTGGGGCCTTGGTAGCTAACTCCGTTGAGGAAAATCTTCCCCTCTGTAAAGGCGCCCCACTGATCTCAGGCAAGCTGTGGAGGCCGCTGTCTTGCCTGTAGAGCAATCTGACAGCTGCACTGGTGCTGGCGTGCGAATGCCCTGGCAACGAGAACGTATTTTGGCGGAGAGGCGAAGGTCGGATTGCGGCGAGCTGCCGCAGTGGCGGTCGACGTATACAGAAGCACGCAAGAGCGGCAGGCTTGTGTACGCTACGAGCGTCGCAGTCGAGCTAAAGTCTCTGCAGTAGGGAAGGGAAGAACAGCTAGTCCATAATCAGCAGCCGCGGGAGACGTGTGCGACCCAGCAGCGCATGCGTGTGCGTATGAGGTGGGAAAAAGGCTCAGATTGCTCGCGCAGGTACTTGAGCGTTGGCGTCATGTTGTTCGTTCTACCGCTTCCAAAGAAAAAATTGCTTCCTACCCACCAGAAAGGCCAGCAACGCCGGCGCCTTCCTTGCGCATCATCGAAGGTTAGCGCCGTCGCGGTCGGACTGCGTCTCCTTGCTTTCAACGGTTCACCTGCATCGAAGGAAACTCGAAAAAAAAAGCTGAGTAAATACGCCGAAGACGGAGCTCTCATGTATTTGACCATGACACTGCGAAGGCGGAAGGAACACGACACGCATACGACACAATCCTAAAGCCTGCGGTGGCGAGCGGCATCTGTACGTAGCACTGGGCCCTTCCACCGGGGCTCACAAGAGGAGACACGCCCGCAAGAAACGCACAACGTGCAATGGAGGTGACCGACAAAGACGCGACAACGAGGGGCTCTCGCCGCACCAGAGAATGCCAGAGAGAGGGAGGCTTGCGGCTCCGTGAACCCATGCTCTATCCACTCACGCCACGTTATCTACAACGCTCCACACCCCATCAGCCCGTAAGGCCAATCGTGCCTGTGGCGGTGGTAGCGCCGACATCGGCGACATTAGTACTCCTTACCCTGACAGCCGCCGCCTTGCACGATGATGGTCTGCGGCAGAGGTGGTGGAGGTGCCGGCTGTTGAATGTAAATCACTTGCGGCTGTGGCGGCGGGGGAGGCGGTCCGTAGGACCGCCATAGGCACTTGGAGAGCCGTACGGCTGCGGAAGTATTCCGTACGGCTGAGGTGGAGGTACGGGAGCGCCGTGGGGGCCGGGGCGGCTGTGCCATACTGTGGGTATTGAGGGTTCGGTTAATGCACAGGGACTGGCGGATTCGCATTTGACGGAGGCGAAAACCCTCCAAGCGGCGGCGGGTACGACACAAAGGGCTATAAGACAGGAAGGAGGGCGCAGACTGTCTGTCTATGTACAATGGAGCGTACGCCAGCGAGCGTGGTGGACGGATAGACGACCGCGCAGCGTCGAAAGACGATGGCGGCTGGCGTGGCCCACTCCAAACACAGGTGGAACGCTTGATCAGTCCTTGCATACCCATGCATTCATTCAATTCGCCAGCGCCACGCCCGATTCAGAGAGGAAAAAGGCCGTCAGACAGAGGAGGAGGTAGGAAGAGCGTATATTCGTTCGCCGGCATTGAACACGCTCAGTGCGATGACGACGAACAACGAGGCTGCACTACCACTAGCCAGCATAGTAGCCTCTGCAGACTTACAGAGGCAGCTGCTAACGCTAAAGATGGTTCGGCAGCTACGCACATCACATGGCCATTCGTGAGCGCTATACGCTACCTCACTACCACTTAAGTATCTCTTCTTCATACCCGCTCCGTCCGTAGATCCCATTACGCGGTAGATACTTTTTGCTGCGTCAGTGATTCGCCCGCCTCTTTTGTGCCAGTCACGGCGTGGTGGCACGAGGGCCGCGTGCCTGCTCTGTGGGGACGCCGGGGGCCTGCGGCCTGGCCTTGGGTGCTGGCTGCGGACTGTTGGTGTGGACGGGCAGTGGGCTGCGCTGGGGCTGCGCGCATCCGGAGGCTGGGCGAGAGGAGCCCGCTAGGCGCGCGGCCCCGGCTCGACGGCAGGGCGGTGCGTCCTGGGCGAAGACTGCTGAGCCGTATGCCTGCGAAGGTAGGCGAGCTGCGGTGGTGTACGCGCTCATTTTTGTTCGCTTGCGCGCGGTGGAGTGAGCGTACGTGGATGAGGGGTGCAACGGCGCACGGAGTGGGCAGGGAGGAGTGAGGCTGAGAGGGACACGCAAGCCAAGCGAGGACGGCAAGCAGCGGAATGGTGCCGGAAAACACCGAGTCACACGACACGGAAAGGATGGGCTTGTGAGGCTACCCCAAAAAGAACTGGAGCGAAAGGAAAAGAAAAAACGGACGACACAAAACGAAAGAAAAAAAGGAAATTAGCGCCGTGAGCAGAGAGGGGGTGAAGTGACTGCACGGGAAAGGGGTGAAAAGGCAGAGCACTGCCGCTGGTTTCCACAAGCGGCCAATGAAATGAGCTCTCGGCACCGCAAACAGGAAAAGAGCTTCCTTGTGAAAGAGAAGTCGATGCAACAGAAGACTGCACTGAAACGAAACACAAAGAGGGAGCGGCACACGAACCGAGATGGACGCCGGTACGTCTCCCTTCATTCAACACGCTTGACTGCCCAGCAGGAAGTAGATGGGGCCATTCGTTTCTCTACTGCGGTAATTCAAGTGTGAGTAGTGGCTATTTATCATGCACCCCTCCCGCAGCAGTTGTGGAGGCTGTTATCTTACAGTCGTCCGTCGTGACGATATGGCGGCGCTTCAAAGACCACCTCCAGGGCAACCTAACGCGACGGCGGTGGTAGGGGATAGTAGCCGGGGTGCCATTCGCCGTTTCCAAACACAACCGGTGTTGGCGGAGGTGGCAACTGCCCATGCTCGTAGGCTGACGTGGATGGGAGGAGGTGCCTAATAGACTACAGCCGCTGTCAGCAGACAAGCTGCTGGGTACGCCACCACACTGGAAAGAAGACTGTAAGCGTTCGTCAACGGGTAGGGAGCCTCGGTGGTGTACTTACCGGGCTAGAGATAGCCGGGCGCTCATTAGGTGGTGGGCTCGTGTCTTGTCAGGGGTGCCTTCCCGTGTACGGAACAAGGATAAAGGGTTCAGCCGCATGGTCGCATTTCAAGTGGTCACGAAGGGGCAGTCGTGAGAGATGCGGGGCGAGAGATAAAAAAAAAGAGATGGAAGAATAAGCGGCGTGCCTACACGGCACACCATGATACTCGGCAGATGCACGAGTCGCCAAGGGGCTTTGAGGCCGCTCCGGCCCAGCTCCTCAGCGCCACTGAGCCGTCAGCACTGGCGCGTCGATATCTAGGGAAAAAAGTACCCGTAATGCGCAAGAGCGCTACCTGATGCACATGCCACCACTTGCTGCAGAGTTATCAGGTAAGTTTCCGTGGCGTCACGGTCACCACATGGTAGCCCACTCACCGGCGGAGATGATGAGCCGAGTGGGTGGGCTGGCGGAGATCAGAAGAGGACAAGAGGGAGGCAATTTAGCGAGAACGTCAAGCCCGATGCGGCGGAAGCAATGTATGCAGGGACAACAGTCAGGAAAAAAAAAACATGTTCGCAGCAGAGAAACACACACAAAAAAGAGGACGGTGCCGATGGAAACGAACAGGTGCGAGGCAACAGCAACTGACATCCATACAACACCGGCACACGGCGAAGGCGGCCCATGCAGAGGCCGTGAGTCACAGAGACAGGAAGAAAAATAAAAACATCACAGTGGGTCATCAGTATAGTTCGGAGAAGGGCAACGGAAGGAATAGTGCGGCCCAAGAAGTGATAGTGTTGTGCAGTTTCAGCATCGATTTAAGAGTGTCACAGGCGCGCTTACGCCGAGGTGAAGTGGACTTCGCTGTCGTTTTATGAATTCCAACCTACCAGAGACCGCCGTGTTGTTGGCACCCTGGCCGGCCTGGTGCTCCGCCAAAACTGCCAAGCCCGTCTGGAGGACCGCCAAAGACGCCGGGACCACCAAACCCGCCAGGTGGACCTGGTGGGTTGCCATGGTGGTGATGGTGAGTTGGGTCTAGCAAGACATCCAGAAGTCCCGGACGCGGCGGCGGCGACGGTGGGAAGAGCCCTTGCTCATAGCCGTAGGGGCCCTCACTCACAACCACTGTCGTGGTCGGCAGTGGAGGCTGTGGCGCCGGTAGGTATGCATAGGTCGTCTGGGGCTGCTGCAGAGGAGGCGCTGCCTGATGGAACATGTTGAGCGTGGGTTGGTCGTAGTGGCTGTACGCCGTCTCGGGCTGCTGCTGGGGTGGGTAGGCGCCGTATGTGGTGTGCTAACCAGGAAAAGGATAGTCGACCATGGCTAGCGGCGAGGTTATGGACCTGACAACGCTGCACGATTGCGCGCGCAAGGTTGCCCGACAGCAAGAGGGGCAGGAAACAAGTATCACACGTGAGAAAAAGCGAGGCCAGAGGAATGGAGTAGGATGCGTGAGAGGCACACAGTTTTCCTGGAGGCAGAGCCGGCAAACCACAGGATGTGGTTCACGGATGCCCTTCATGCCGAGAGGCCGCCATCGAGGGTATCGGCAGGGTCTTTGCTTCTTTCTACCAGCGGCGCCCCCAACATCTGTCGATAGAGGGGATGCTGTGCCGAATGCCTGGACGGGGCCACAAGACGCTGGTTCTATTAGCATCGTCACCCGTCCGCTGTCGCTCGGCCTGTATCGGGCTTTCTTCTCTCAGCAAACGAACATAAAGGTCCTGGTGCCTCGCTGCACACACAGCAACGAGGAGAGCTAGGAGAAAAGGAGCGAGGAGGACAAGCGACGGGCGGTGAGAGGAAACTTGTGAGGACGAGAAAAAGAAGAGCAGGAAGGCAGCGCCAACCAAACAAAAAAAAACATCAAGGAGAAACAGTCACGAGACGGAGAGCGGCGCCGCGCAACGCAGCACACGCCAAGACTTGCACGCCGCACCAATAAGACAGGAAATCCAGGGGCATAAAGGGGGAGGAGCGATCAAAGGAGGAAACCAGGGCAGGCCATCGCCTACGCCCCTCACTCGTCTACACAGAACCAGCGCCTCGTGATGCTCACAGTACGCAGCAGTTGCACTTTCCCTTCGCTTTAGTCTTCTTCTTGGCCTTCTTGGCGCGCTGATTTGCTGCAGCGGCGTTCTGGCGTATGTCGTGTTCTATCTGAGCAAATCGCTCCTTTAGCTGCACCTGCATGCGCGCACCGTCGTCATCATCGTCAGAGTCACGGCCTCGGGTGCCCTGATTACCTTTACAATGATCCTGAACTCCGTGCGAGTCCAGAATAGAGGAGACAGGCGCTGGGCGAGCGGCAGACGGCGCATCACCGGCCTTCTTCAGCCCGAGAGCGACGTCATTTTCCATTCTATCTGCATCACTCTGCAACCATGCCGCCAAGCTACCTGTGTCGGCACCGCCGCCATTGGGGTTCACTTTCCTCCCGCCTGCACGGCTCAGCACAGCCTTCATCTCTGCCTGCTCTCGCTCCTTTCGCGCCTTGGGATCCTCTTTCGGATCTGGCCCAGTCCGCGGCTCCGTCGAGCCAGCCGTCAGGTCAAGGTGCACTCCGCCAGCATCTACTGCTTTTGCAAGATCCCCTCGTGGCGTCGGCAGCCGTGTGGAGGACCCATCAACGGGGCTGTCGCCAGCGGAGCCTACATGCCGCGGGGCAGAGTCATCACCTCCCGATTTGCCAATGGCACCTTCGGATCCTTCCGCCGGAGAGAAAACCGCCTTCGAACTGAAGTGTGTCGGCGCCAAGTCAAACGAAGTGGCCTCATTAGAACGCCAGCTGGCGGCAGGGGGCGCGGGAGTTGTTCTCGGTGGTGGCTGCAAGCTGCCCGTGGTTGGCGAGTCTCGCGGCACCGCCGCAGGAGGCGTCTTGGTGGCCGGGTCAAGCTGAGGAGCCGAGAAGGTGCCTGCACTGGCACCTGTCGAACATTTCGCACTGGAGTGCGGTGGCAATACTGTGTGCGCGAACACCTCACTCGGCGGTGCTCCATCGGGAACCCGGATGTTCGGGTTGTCACCGACGCTGTTTCGCAGCAGCGCGTAGCAGACGGCATGTAACATTTCCCGAAGATGCTGCTTCGTCTTGGCGCTCACCTCGGCGTAGTGGACGTCGGTGAAGATATCAAACACCTCCTCCTGCACCTTCCGTGCCGTCACGATAGCGTTGTCGCTAGCACCCTCAGCGCTTGTGAAGACGTCAGGGCTGCTGTCGTTCGTGTCCACAGAAGCGTCTTCATCTATGGCGATTACAAACGCGTTTTCCGGAAGCCGGGCCCGTTTTCGCGCACTGCGGAGCGCTTCGCTGTTCGTCGACACATCGGCGATGATATCTATTTTGTTCGCCACCACCATGATGTCGCTCTGGTCGAGGTGAGGCACGTGATCCGCCACGATGGAGAGATGGCGGTCCACCACACTGTGCAAGCTGCTGGGGTTCGTCACATCGAAGACGCAGATGACAAAGGACGCGTTTCTCAACGTGCTTTCGTAGCTCGCCGCATACTTCTCCAATCCAGCCGTGTCCCATATTTGGAGTCGCACGGACGCACCGGGGACGACATCGGGTAGGGTGAGTGAGTAAAAATCGGTGCCCACGGTTGGCGTCACCGTCGCCAGCACGTCATCGGCATCACTGTCGCCGACGCTGTCGTCCATGTCAGAGCAATCTTCATGACGTCGTGGAGATGCACAGGAAGCCGGAATAGAAAGCAACCGCTTGATGAGCGACGTTTTCCCTACGCTGTAGTCACCGAGTATGACCACCTTGAATACGTACTCCTTTGAGACTGGCACTTTAACCCGCTGACCGGCCGGGTCTTCAGTGTAGGTGTAGTCATCTGCGTCACCAATATTAACATGCTGGCCAATCGAACTCATGCGGTTAGTGGGTGTTCGGCCAGGTGTTCCACAATTTTGAAGAATGAAGCAGGAGGCGGTGAAGCAAGGGCGCCGCACTACATGTACCTACAAACGAAGAAAACAGGAGAGCAGAGGGAGTAACAGTGATGTTCGCAGCAGCGCTCGTTGGCAGATGAGCGAAAAAAACCATAGAGATCACTTGCACAGCGCGAGAATACTTAACATCAAGCAGCACCCTTTACTCTTCCAAACACATCAAACAGAGCGCGCAAGAAATGGCGTCAAGTAGGCTGCAAACCTGAGACGCCCGCCCTCCCCGCCGCATCCACAGAGAGAAGCTTGGAGGAGCGAGCTCCGCCTCCCTTGCCGTCACGGCTGAGGAACCGCTGCGACGGAGAGGCGTAAGGAGGTCGAGGGGCACGCTTCCTCACGTGCAGCAAGTCGACCGCGATGAGGGAGGAGCAACGGTTTCGAGAGAATAGGAGGCCACAACCGAGCGATGGAAAGTGGCCAAAGCTGACACGAGAGCGTTAGACAGAGAATAGAGGCGAACAAGCAGCGCGGCACGCAGCGCCCGAATGGGCGGGGGCACACCCCCGCCCTGCTCACCAACTCCTGAAAAGACATTTTCCTCGTCGCCGAAAAAGTCCCCTACACCTCTAACAGGTCCACCACTATACATACACAAGCGCAGCTCGCCTACCTTCGCAGGCATACGGCTCAGCAGTCTTCGCCCAGGACGCACCGCCCTGCCGTCGAGCCGGGGCCGCGCGCCTAGCGGGCTCCTCTCGCCCAGCCTCCGGATGCGCGCAGCCCCAGCGCAGCCCTCTGCCCGCCCACACCGGCAGTCCGCAGCCAGCACCCAAGGCCAGGCCGCAGGCCCCCGGCGTCCCCAGAGAGCAGGCACGCGGCCCTGAAATGCCGCACACACGGAGGGTGTCCCCCCGTAACCAGGAAGCCCCCATTCGTTCGAAATAGAAAAAGAATGAACGATTGTGAGGAGTCCGAAAGGGGCACCGGAAGAGCGAATCACGGACGAGCGTCGTTCAAGTCAGACACGCTATCCTTTTTTGGCCCGCTGCCCCTCACCTCTAGGAGTGCTGAAAAGAAGAAAAGCGACGGCAGAGTAGAGAGCGAAAGCAGGTGCGTGTGCTGTAAAACAACACAACCGCACCTTCGTTTTTGTGGCTGCAGAGAAGAGCGTCAAGTGTCTGATCGTATACTCCACTGTGCAGTGGTGCCCCAAACCATCGAGTGCGTTGGGTTTCACAGCGTGGAGGCTGGCGCGACAAACGCTGTCTCGATGGGGCGGGCGGGCGCGTGTCAAATACGCCTCGCCCGATCCGCAGCCACGCAGGATCAACAGTGGGGCGGGGCGCGGAGCACTCAAGCTGAATAGATGCGAAAAACAAAACACAGGAAAACGTTAGGTGGGGCGCACGCAAAGTCTGGCGTTCCCTTCGGCGATGCGCAGCGGTGGCGGACTTCGTTGTTTGTTTGTTTAGGCTTTGCCGTTGGTTGTCGTTACGCCAGCACCGGAGCATTCGTCGACACAACACCATCCAGAGACTGCGGCATACGCTAGCTGGCTGGGAGAAAGACATCACCGCCAAGGAGGAGGGACCACGGTTGTGGAGGAAAAAAAAGCGAAAACATGTAGCGCGCAGAAGGAGCAGCCACCGGCCGGACCAACCAAGAAGAGGGAGAAGATGAGCCCGCTCACTCGTGGCCCACGGCCTTGAGACAAGCGCCCGCGCACCTCGTGCACTGGGCGTTGATTCGCTTTCGCATCCGAAGTAAGAGTGAGACAGAGAAGGCACATCAAGCACGGAGGCACGACCGAAGGCGAAGAGGAAAAGGAAAGCACGCGAGCAACGACGCGGTCAAAAAAAAAAAGAAAACATGTGCGCGCACCCGATGTACCGTAAACACGCAAAAAGTGACACCGGTCCGACCAACTCTCTTTACTGGAGTGCTTTCGGAGCACCCTCGAGCTCTTGCCGTTTTCCTATTGATGTCGTTTCCTTGTGCGTGTGCACCTCACCGCAAGCACGACTGGTAGACGTGCAGCAGCGTCGTAGGGCACAGAGTTGCCGACAGACATTGGAGAGCCCAACAACAAGAGAACCGGCATCGCATGCGCGCATCCCGCTTCGAGGCACAAACATCGTGAAAGGACACGACGCACGCGGACAGGCGAGTGCACACAGCAAATGGCTGCAGAGACATGCTGCTGCGGGTGAGACTGTAACAGCCTTCTTCGCAGTAGTGTACGTGGCATGCGAGGGGCGAGGCGGGTGGGGAGGACGTTTGCTTCTTACGAATGGCAAAAGAGAAATGCCACCCCGAAAGGGGAGAAACACGGCGACGTGAAAAACCAAACCTCAAGGAGGCCATACGCAGAGGATGACAAGGCCTACACAGCAGGCTCATCGCAGTCTGCCCATGCATGATCCGCCCAAACAAATGTCACACCACATACGCATGTGCTCGTGGATGCGCTCGCCCACAAATGCCGCGCGGAAGCACTCGCTGAGGTGCCGCACCCGACAGAATCGCACCTTGCCGCGTCGCAGCCGTGCGGGCCCATCAACGAAGTCAGCGAGGCTACGCAGCACACAGACACGGAGTGGGCAGCGAGGCGAGCGTGTGGACGGGGAAGGGACAGCGTGAGGCAGGAGGGGAGGAGAGTAGGGGCGGCGAGCGTTTTCAGCAGCGTCGAGCCGAAGAACACAGTAAAGAGGGGGCGGGAGAAAGGGAGCGCAAATCGCACAGCGCAGCACGAACAGCGGCGGAGCCACGCACTGCACGCGCCGCCTCTTCATCGCACCCATTTCGTGGTTACACTCTCAGACCACGCGCACCCCTTTTCGTTTCCGTTTCTGCTGCACAAAGAGAGCGAGGAAAGCGTGCAACGTTGATGGAGGGCAAACTCTCTTGTGGCGATTGACGGCATCTGTCAGCGGCGTGTGCGGGTCAGTGCGAGCGCTTGTGGTCGATGGAAAACTAGATGCGCTCCGTAAAGGAAGTCCTCCGATAATAAAAGTTGCAGCAAGAAAGAAGCAGGGCAGCAGAGCGAATCCACAACGGTGAAGTTGCGCGCTCTTGTTCGCGCATCTACGCGTCTTCGCTCCTGCGAGAAGTGCGCCGATCGTGCGCGCTGGAGAGACATCTGAGGCCTGCGCATACGCACCACCTGAGAAGGAGTGGGGGAGGGCGTGAGATCATTTAGCGCCAAGAAAATGCGTCTTTCCTGCGTCTATCACTCATGCGAAGGAGAGAGACCCCCCCCACACACACACACACCGCTACAAAATGAAAAAACGAGAAGCATCCGAGCGTCACAAACGCCTCCATATACACACAGCAGCAGGAAAGATAAAAGATGTCCACTGAAGTAGTGCGTACCTAGGAAAGCAGGAGAGAGATAATGATGATGCGAAGAACGGAAAGAAAAACAGGGACGTACACACCCAATGAAAAGAAGACGAGCGACTCAAGAAGAGGGAGGAGAAAGCAGCGAGCATATGCGCCAGCGTATCAGAAGAAAAAGCGAAGGCAACGCAAAAGAGCGGAACATGTCTCACCGTTGGCTCAACCCACCCACACGCCGAATAAAAAGATGCGCTCCACACAGTCCTCTTCATCGCCTTGCATTGCCGTCCCCACTGCTCCCGTGCGCAGGCAGCGAAGACGAACGTTCGCATTCGTCTTCCATGCGAGAAGTCGCATCTGCACCGGTCGCCTACACGCGCACCCTTCCCATCTTCCGTGCCTCTCACTCGGCACGGCGACGGACGCGCAAGGGAAGACGGCAAAAAGGAGTGCGTGAGGGCGTAAATAGGGCCGGTGCTACCAGGAGAACGGACTCGTCAGAAGGGGCAGCATCGGCGACGGCCAGAAAGTTGCGCGGCCCGTGGAAGAGACCGGCAAAGACGTCCTGGCAGAAGAGGCTGGAGGAAGTCGCGAACAGACAACACAGCAGAGGTGAACGGTCCCTCCATCCACTAACAACTGCCGATCCTTTGGTCAACGAAAAAGAAAACTTGGCTTCTGCGAGTGGCAGCAGCGGCACAGGGAGGGAGAGAGAGAAAGAGGCAGCCCCGTGTCCGCACAACGCTCGATGCGCAAGCAACGCGAGGCGGAGGCGGAGGGAGGGGAGAAACAGACACAGACAGACGCACAGGAACGTACAGTGCTCAAGCAAAAACTGCACTTCTGAGTGAAACAATACGGCGACAGTGCGATCTGCTCTGCTGCCCGGCTCATCGACAGCACCCCCGTGCACGGTCTACGCACTGGGCGAGGGCCTACAAGAAGAAGCTAAAGTACACGGTGGAAACGGTGCCAAACACAACTGCAATGACACCCGCCACCACGAGGAAGTACGTCGCCAGCCAGTGCCAGATGCCCACAGATGACAGGCTCCAGTTGCCGCTGTACATCCAAAAGTACGCAGGGAAGATGAAGCCGATGAATCCGCCGCACAGGGAGCCCACCAAACCGAAAGCCGTGTTGATGCTCGGGATGAACAGACCGCACACAAGGGTGGCGACAGCCATGGTGAGAATCGCGATGGTGTGCTTCCAGTACGGCACCGTCTCCAGATCCCAGTTCAGGCAGTGGTAGGCGAAGTTTCGGCACGGCAGCATGTTCATCGCAAAGGCGGCGCAGATCTTGATCAGCATGCCAATGTACGCGATCATCATGTACGGCTGATGCACAGGGTCGAAGTTGTACAGGATGGAGTCCTGTGTATCGTCCGCGAAGTCGAAGTAGCCAAAGACGCCGGTAAAGATGTACAGCACCATGCACACCGTCATCGAGATCGCACTCGCGATCGTCAGCTGGCGTACAGACGGGCGAGGGCGCTGCTCGAAGTACACTGACCCCGTCACAGCCTGGCACAGAAACGAGAAAATGAAGATGGACAATCCGTAAACCGCTTCGTTGCCGCTGGTGAAGTACTTCATGTCCCCGCGCATGCCCTCCTTCAGCCCATTCATGCTCGAGTGCACCACAATAGTGACGGCAAAATACAGCACCATTGAGACACCGATTGCGGAGACGTAGCGGATGCTGTTTACGCGCTTCGGAATCACGACTGGCACCATGAACACGAGCCATATCAGGCTCGTGATCAGGCGGTTGCCGGAGGTGGTTAGAAGGTACGCGGGCGTGCCGGGCGACTTCTCGAGGATCGGTGTGATGAGGCTGCTGACGGCGCTGATGTAGGCGACCGCCGTGCCGAAGCACGACAGCCACAGGACAAACCCAACGAAGTAGTCCCAGCCGCGACCAAAGAGCACGAGAGACAGCTCCTCAAACGTTTTGCAGCCCGTCGCCTTCATCGCGTAGCCAAGCAGCGTCATGGTGTACACCGTCGCCGCCGTAATGACCACGAGGTAGATGACAGACATGATGATGCCCGACATGGCGAAGGAGGACGGCATCGAGATAATACCGCCGCCGAGTGTGACGGAGCCAAGGCTGAAGCAGTTCGAGATGACACCGCCATAGGGTATCAGCCACCCGGTAAAGCGGAAGATGATGTTGCGCCCCGGCTTGGCGGCGTCGGCACCGTTTTCATTGTGGCTTGATGAGGCCGTCAGGCTTCCGTTTTTGTGGAGATGGTTGCCCTGCTCGCCGCTCGGGTGTTTATCGACGGCGTTACCGGGGTTCCCGTCTATAAGCGAGTCGCTCAGGACCTCGCCCTCCGCCTGTGCTGGAATAGACTCGCTGGGCTTGCTCATGCTGCTGCTTGTTGCGTGTCAGGGAGTGGTACGGGGTGCAAGATCGCTAGCAGCGGAGGGGGCGCTGCGCACGGGACGAGCCGGGGGTGGACCCCACAGTCGGAAAGATAAGAAAGACGAAAAGAGTACCGCACGCAAAAGACAGGGGAGGGGGGAATGCGCGTAGAAAACAACGAAAGAAATCAGAGGAGGGAGCCGTGCGGCAGGGTAGGCGAAGAAACCAGCGTATATAGAGGAACCTACGCGGGTGTGACTACACGTAAAGGCACGTTGCACAGCTTTACGGGCAGCTGCATCTGAAAGATCAAAGACGCGGAAGCAGTGTTGAGAATAGTGATGAACAGAGGAGGTGAGGCATTGGCGGTGGAAGACAGGCAGCAGGATATCTTGAAGTAGCGGGAAAGGACACGCAGTGAGGAGCATGCAGCGGTCACATGTGTACTAAGCGGTCACGCGTGTGGGCGGTACATCTCGGAGGCGCTCCAATGTATAGGGATAGTTGTTTCGAAGACAGTAATGGGTGCCCTCGAAGGTGGCGCCGCCTGCTTGTTGTTCCTTTTGCTGCTCTCCACTGCAGCTAAATTCCCGGATCGCCACATCTAAAGCCTATCGGTGGGCGGGTGTAAGCTGAGGATGTTTCGGTGCAGCCTGTACCGCGCGGGGGACACGAATAGAAGAACACGACGTCGTAGGAAAGCGGAAATGCGAGGAGCAGCCGCCTTTCTCACGACTGGCGAAGGAAAGGGAGTAGACGAGCAGTTAGCGAAAAGGTCACACACGCAGAGGAGCACAAATAAAAAACGCAGAGAGCGGCTGCGCGCAGCAGAGCAGCAGAGCAGCAGAGGTGGAGATGCTCGGACGCACGTACACAGGGAGGGAGGGACAGGTACAAAATCTAAGCGAAGCATAAGAAAACGACACTGCCGCCCTTCACCAGAGGGAAGGCCGCGCAAAGTCGAGGCGGACTCTGGGGAGCTCGAGAACCACAGGCCGGGCAGTGTCCTCTACGTCTTCCAAGTTCTCGTCGGCCACCTGCCGGACGGTGATAAGAACGTGAAAAAAAAAAAACAGTCATAAACATGTATGTGCGTAAAGGCAAAACGCACACACAAGCACCAGACAAGAGCCTCTCCCCTCCCTCCTCTCTGAAGCGCTATTCAGGAGGCATCGACAGGTTGGCACACCCAAAGAAAAGATATACTTGTCAAGGCACCGACACACGCCAATGGCAACATCTTCGTTCGCGAGAGCATACCCACACGCGCAGATGAGAGCTCAGCGAGAGAGCATCCCAGATTTGACGTATGCTGAACTGCCACGACCACAGAGAGAGAGAGGTGCCTTTCCGATGCCTCACTGGATAACATATGATCCCATTTTGACGTCATAGAGCTGTCTGCCTCCTCAGCCCATGCCTCACATGCATGCATGTACGTTGATACGTTTTCTATGAGGGCCATCACAACCCCTAGTAGAAGAACTAACATGAGTCCCGAAACTACGCAACCGGCGGCCAGACACCCAACGACGCCCATGCGTTTCACCTTGAAGTTACCGCGTCGCCACCTGAGCAAGGAGGGAGAGAAGAGCACCGTAGAACAGCCGCCGAAGGAAGCGACCAGAATTTGTCACCATGCCTGCGGTGACCCAGTGCTGGTTAGCAGTCGTAAAAAAAAGTGGAGAGGCCGCCTCCCCTCCCCCGAAAAAGAAAAACGCATGCGATGTGCTTCGCCGTGATGGAAAGAGCGCCGAGGTCCCGCTGAAGGCATCGGTAAGCGGCGTCACGGCACGGCATAGGGAGCGCGAGAAGCACCACGTCAATGGAGAAGCTCATCGCAATCCACGCCGCCTCTGATGATGTGCGTTACTGCGAGGCACCGCCACCGTGCAGGGTCACTCAAGTGTATCGCAAAGTTTCCTGTAAGCAGCCGCGCAAGCGAGGCTGCCAATCACTGCACACACCGCCATCGGGAAGGAGGACAGCTGTCGGCCAGAGACGGCAGTAAGAAGACATGCGCAGGTAGAAGACGCGTTTGCAGGATTGTGGACGAGTGTGACGGCTGCGACGAAAAAAAAAAACAGTAAAAGAGCTAGGCACCCTGCAGCGGTGTGCACGTAGCGAATACCGCCAAAAAGCACACAGTGAAGGGTCGGGAAGGCAACCGCAAGCTGTTTCACTGCACATGACAAGAGGACAGTCAGAATCCTTGGAGCCCCGAAATCCGCAAGCGAATACAACAGCAACCAGCGCAGTCCAGTGGATCTACGTGTATTCATGCAGACTGCAGAAGTGCCAACATAAAACATCCACAGTGTTAACTGGACGAGCTTGACGTCAGCGCAGTCAAGAAGAAACTGACCACGCCATCGTACGTGTTCCACCAAATTCTCTGCACGGCAAGGCGAAGCAGCGCCACCGAGAGCAGGCGTGCGACGACGAAAGAAAAAAGAAAGAAAGCAAGAACGAGAGCGAGAATGTGATGGGCTGAACACCGACGGCACCCCGAAAACGCTGACGCTCACCAGCGTAGGGATCAGCCTTGCCGCAGGTGACTCGAATATCCCCTCAGAAGTCGGAAAAGCATTGATAATGGAGCACCTGCCTGATGGAGGTGCCCAGATGTAGGAGCCCGATGCAGCAGTGGTGAGGGCACCGCCCTCGTGGGTCTTCTCGCCGACTGAGGCTAGTGCACCTCAGCCTTTCTTTTCGGCAGGTACCACGTTATCCTCCGCTGTGGCACCATTGGTGAACGAGAGAGCAGCTTCACTGTCTCAGAGATCGCCCAGCGCCCCGTTTTCCCAGCAGCCAATCACCCGTAGCCGCGCGCACGCAGCCATTCTCCACTGTTTTTATCTCGGCCGCCGGCGATTGGGTCGCATTAATACATTCAGGTAGGAGGCTACGGCTGATGAGCAATGATGCGAATGTGCAGCGAGTGGGACAGCCTGTGTGCAGCATGTGAAATGCCATAGCTTCTGCTTACCTGCGGTACGCTGTCAAATCCTCGTCTCGATTTCCGCCCCTGTTGCGGCTCCAGAAGGAAATGTATTCACAGGCCTGACAGAGGTATGGGGACGCGCATGGTGTGGTGAACAGGACGAGGAGGTGCCACGGATGGTAAACCGTATAGAGAATGGCGGAGGCAAAAACAGAGAGAACAGAAATAGGATCGAGCATAGGGGCCGCCTTTGCAGTGCCGCATGCACGGTAGTGTGCCAAGGTAGGCTGTGAAGTAGGACAGACCAGAAGAGGACGTGACGACTTTGGTGTGGGTGGAGCTGTGGAGCCAGACCGCTGATCTGCTCGAAAAACACAACTGACGCTTCGCACCTCAAGACAGCGTGAGGCTCGAACGGATAAGCGTGTGTCTAAGGGACGCCTCGGACCGATAAACAGCTCTCCCGCTGTGGAATTGTTTACTATTCTTTTTCCTCGTTTACTGCGAATCCTTACAGCTTGGTGTCCATCTCGTGGAGAAGAGCAGAGAAAGCATCGACACTAGAGTGGAAGGACGGCGTCGTAGGTCCCATGGTCTACGAGGGCGAGCAGCGGTAGCGGGCATGCCCGTCGCATGTACGGGAGGCTGAGACCCACACAAACCATGATGACTGACATTGCACCACGGCGATATCTATCGAGTGCCGAGTATCATCACACGTATTCAAGTATGCAGGTAAAAAAAAAACGAAAAGATGTTAATTCTCTTTAAGTGGAAAACTGGCATTATATCGGTACATGTGCTCCTCATCCTTTTCCCACGCTTCTTCCACGTCGGCCGGTGTGGCTCTTGGGAAAGGGTGGGAAGGAAAGGTAGGGGCGGCGGAGAGAAAGCGCAGGACGCATGCAGCGGCTCAGTTGCCCACAATACAGAAATAACAAACCAACAACGGGGAGAGGGGACAGGGGAGAAAATAACACATGTTGATACAAACGTGAGAACCGAGATGGCGGAAAAAAAAACAGATAGGGAGGCGCAACGCCCACGGCCCCTCCCCAAAAGGGATAGGAGGGGGTATGGGCAGGGGCAGACACCCAAAGAGAACCACGTAGGAGTGGTGGTTCTGGCTGGCTGTACGGCCGCCCCTTCCCTTTCTGTCGCTCTCTCTCTTTTCCTGCCTCCTCCTCACATTTTGCTTATACATATATACATATATATTTCTTTGCACTTGCGGGGAGTCGACCACCGCTTCTGTTGGGGTCTCATGAACTGCTCTTGCGTGATCATGCTCGTCATCATTACATAGGACAACCACAAAAGCAGCACTGAGGGGTGGGGGGGAGGCAGACGTCGAGAGAAGACGTGAGGAGGTGGAGGGGAGGCATGCACACCTGCGCGCGTGCACTAAACAAGAAAACACACAAAGGAAAAACAGAGAAAAGAAAAACGGAAGGCGAGGGAAAACATGGAGGAGGGAAGACAGTGGCGTTGTGAAAACGAAAAAAAGATCTTCACTCAGAGACTGGGCGTGATTTGGCTAACGCGTGCACGAACACTCCTTGGCACACACACACACGGAAGTCAGTTCATCGTTTTCATTGCAGGGTGAGAGAAGAGAAGTCACAGTGAAGAAGAAAACGGAACATATGCGCCTCGACGAGGAGAGTACAGACAGATTTACGATGTGAAAAGAAGGGAGGTGCGCAGCAACGTAAAGAATGACGAGTAGACTGTGCTGTTAGGGCATCGACAAAACCAACATGGCGTGCCCAACGGACACAAATCTACTTGCCCATCCCACAAGCTTTTGTCCGTCCGTCTTTGAGAAAGCAGGTGGGTGGGGGAGGGAAAGTGGTCAAGAACCCACCGGGCGGGATGAGGGAAGTACAGCGAAACAAGACAGTCGAGACGGAAACCCATCGTATGAGAAAACACAAAAACAAGTGAGCACGACAACGCACAGGAAGACAACACAGCATGCCGTGCCCACATGAAAAGAGAACGGAGAAAGCCACACAGAAGTAGGAAAGAAAGCGCGGGGAGGAGGTGAGAAGGGACAAAACGAAAAAAAAAGGAAACGAGAAAACGAGCATGCGACTTTGCGATTGAGCCACAACAGACGTCTCCCCGCGTTTAGGTGCTCGTTCCCCGAAGCAAAAAGAAAACGAACACAGGCGAGGGAAGACGAAAGACAGTGTTAAACTTATCCTTTTCTGGACAGCGGGAAAGGCAGCTTCTCGCCCAATGAAGCGATTTCGAGAGACACGAAAAAGACCGACAGCCTGCACGTGCCCTTCCACGTAAACAGCCGCACATACACTCCGTACTGTGGCGAAAAGAGTGACATGCGTGCACAAGAGACACAATGCTGCCTCAAGCGCTGTTCAGCTCGACCATCCTCCCGCGATTCAATATCCGTGTCGTGAACACGAGCAGATTGTCACGCCACGCTGCAGCACTCCAGACGGCAGAACTTTCGTGCTTCCCCGCATGCATGCTCCACGGCGCGCCCCCTTCCGGTGACCTTCTCTCACACGAAGAAGCTAAAGTACACGGTCGAAATGGTGCCAAACACAACTGCAATGACACCCGCCACCACGAGGAAGTACGTCGCCAGCCAGTGCCAGATGCCCACAGATGACAGGCTCCAGTTGCCGCTGTACATCCAAAAGTACGCAGGGAAGATGAAGCCGATGAATCCGCCGCACAGGGAGCCCACCAAACCGAAAGCCGTGTTGATGCTCGGGATGAACAGACCGCACACAAGGGTGGCGACAGCCATGGTGAGAATCGCGATGGTGTGCTTCCAGTACGGCACCGTCTCCAGATCCCAGTTCAGGCAGTGGTAGGCGAAGTTTCGGCACGGCAGCATGTTCATCGCAAAGGCGGCGCAGATCTTGATCAGCATGCCAATGTACGCGATCATCATGTACGGCTGATGCACAGGGTCGAAGTTGTACAGGATGGAGTCCTGTGTATCGTCCGCGAAGTCGAAGTAGCCAAAGACGCCGGTAAAGATGTACAGCACCATGCACACCGTCATCGAGATCGCACTCGCGATCGTCAGCTGGCGTACAGACGGGCGAGGGCGCTGCTCGAAGTACACTGACCCCGTCACAGCCTGGCACAGAAACGAGAAAATGAAGATGGACAATCCGTAAACCGCTTCGTTACCGCTGGTGAAGTACTTCATGTCCCCGCGCATGCCCTCCTTCAGCCCATTCATGCTCGAGTGCACCACAATAGTGACGGCAAAATACAGCACCATTGAGACACCGATTGCGGAGACGTAGCGGATGCTGTTTACGCGCTTCGGAATCACGACTGGCACCATGAACACGAGCCATATCAGGCTCGTGATCAGGCGGTTGCCGGAGGTGGTTAGAAGGTACGCGGGCGTGCCGGGCGACTTCTCGAGGATCGGTGTGATGAGGCTGCTGACGGCGCTGATGTAGGCGACCGCCGTGCCGAAGCACGACAGCCACAGGACAAACCCAACGAAGTAGTCCCAGCCGCGACCAAAGAGCACGAGAGACAGCTCCTCAAACGTTTTGCAGCCCGTCGCCTTCATCGCGTAGCCAAGCAGCGTCATGGTGTACACCGTCGCCGCCGTAATGACCACGAGGTAGATGACAGACATGATGATGCCCGACATGGCGAAGGAGGACGGCATCGAGATAATACCGCCGCCGAGTGTGACGGAGCCAAGGCTGAAGCAGTTCGAGATGACACCGCCATAGGGTATCAGCCACCCGGTAAAGCGGAAGATGATGTTGCGCCCCGGCTTGGCGGCGTCGGCACCGTTTTCATTGTGGCTTGATGAGGCCGTCAGGCTTCCGTTTTTGTGGAGATGGTTGCCCTGCTCGCCGCTCGGGTGTTTATCGACGGCGTTGCCGGGGTTCCCGTCTATAAGCGAGTCGCTCAGGACCTCGCCCTCCGCCTGTGCTGGAATAGACTCGCTGGGCTTGCTCATGCTGCTGCTTGTTGCGTGTCAGGGAGTGGTACGGGGTGCAAGATCGCTAGCAGCGGAGGGGGCGCTGCGCACGGGACGAGCCGGGGGTGGACCCCACAGTCGGAAAGATAAGAAAGACGAAAAGAGTACCGCACGCAAAAGACAGGGGAGGGGGGAATGCGCGTAGAAAACAACGAAAGAAATCAGAGGAGGGAGCCGTGCGGCAGGGTAGGCGAAGAAACCAGCGTATATAGAGGAACCTACGCGGGTGTGATGGGCCTGGAGGAGGGAAAGGCAGGAAAGGGGCCGGGTGGGAAGGACAAGAAGACAGAGTGATGTATACGGGTCTGTGTGTTCGAATGAAAAAGGCACCCTGAGGTAGCGACAGAGAACAAGAAGAAAGAAAAACGTAAAGCGCACACACACGTAAAAAGAAAAGGAAAACACAGAAGCCGTCAAGCGTTTCACGGTGAAGGGGGTTGTGCGTGAAAGGGGATTGGGATAGACGGTCCCGGAGGGCGGGAGAAAGGGGGTGAGGGAAAAAGGGAGGGAAGAGTGGGGGACAGAAAATGAAATAACGACAGAAAACAACTTCAACAAACTCTTGAATGCGTTTTTCAGTTTTTAGTATGTGGTTGCGTAGTGTTTTGTCACGTTTTTTTTTTTCTCAAAACTCTCTCCTGTGGGCTATCTATACGGAGAAAGATCGAGAGAGAAGGATGCACCAGCGTTCTGGGCGTTGATCTGTCTTCTGTGTTCCAAGAGGGGGGACACAGAGGAAAGCAGAAATAATTAGAAAAGAGCGGAAGAGACAGAGCGACACGAAAGGAGAGCGCGAGTGAGCGATAGGCGAATGTGTGTATCGGGAATCGCGGCTTTTATCGTGCTTGTTATCGTCGAGTGGGCGGGAGAGAGAGAGAGAGCGAGGGCGTGAGCTATAAAGAACGAATAGAGGAAAACAAACAAAAAAAGTAGAGAGGAGATGGGAAGGGCGGGAGAAAACAGGCATTGGGGAAGGGTTGGTGGCACCTTTTCAGTGAAACCGCCGAGAGAGGCAGAGAGCATGCAGAATCTCACGAAGATCATGGAGAATCTCTTGAAATAGCCTCGGGCTCAGCGCAGTTGTGCCATGAGCGATAGCGGCCACGCGCGTTCAATGCTCGCGCAGTTTTACATGGCAGCATCTGAGTCGATGCTTGGGCGCGCTCTGATTTTGCGATTGCCGTCTATGAAAAAAAAAGAGAATCGGTTTGACGACTCGAAGAAGCAAGAAACATCAAAACGCCGGCATCACGCCCCAACAAGGGCAGCAGCACTACCAACGGCTCCACACCGGTGCATGCGAGGCGCACAAACGGAAGACAATCAGGCAATGGGGATTGCAAGCACCCAAAAGAAAACGAGAATTCGCATACATGACGTTTAGAGAAGCGACAGTCAAGGGAGAGAAGATGCAGAGTTGGTGGGAGCAATATGCTCGTTTTTGCGCTGAGCAACCTGCATGAGGGACAGGTATAGCATCTCCCCTTAACAGTCGCCGAGAGCAGCAATGGCAAGTTGAAAAACGACGCTTCCTTTAATAGCTCGTCCTGTCCATAGGTTGGTAGGGGTAGCGGCTAGCGCGGGCAGCGAACTCTTCGTTCCGGCGACGGTCCGCCTCAAACTTCTCTGAGCGGTACGTCGGCTGCGCTCGCTCCAAGCGCTCTAGCAACTTCGCGTTCTCCAGCGCAATCTTGGCCTGCTCCTGGTTGCGACGCCGCTGCGAGTTGATCGCCTTGTTGCAGTCACGCCACGGCTCCGAGGTGTCCACGCCCCCGCGGGTGTTCATGATGTGCACCATCTTCTCCACCAGCTTCTGGTTATCACGGTTCACCTGCTCCACACGCGCGGGGTTTCCGCGCATGGAGCCGATCGGCCTCACGTAGGCGTAGCTATCCGGTATCGTATTATCAATGCGGCACCGCTGATTGTTCAGCCGTTCGAGATGTCTCCGATAGTTGCGCTCTCGCTCTCGCTCCACACACGCCATGTTGCCACTTCTCTTTGGCTCCATTTCGAAGAATGCACGGAGCACGTGGAGGACAGGAGAGTCGTGAGGTGTGTGTGCGTGTCGGAGGGAAGGAAGAGGGGGGCACGGGGAAGGAAAAATGACGGCGGAAAGCAGAATGGAGCGAGCGCCTGGGCGAGCTCTGCACGTCCAGCGAAGACGGAAACGCCACGAGCAAAAAGGCCGAAGAAGCGGAGTGACCCTCTGCAGGACAGCGGGCAGAAGCAACAACGACAGAAGAAAATACAGCTCGACGTGCTCCCTAGGCTGCGCGCTGACGAGATGGAGGGCTCTCGCATCAGGTGGTGGTTTGCCGTATTGCACGCGAGCACACGAGACGTGCAGGAGTATGCGTGCAGAGGGAATCGAAGGAGTGGCATGGCAGTGTCGAGGTGAGCCCAAACGGAAGAGGAAGCGGAGAGAGGGACAGGCAGGGGAGGGTCAGTAGAGCGACAGCGCCCCTTTTGCAGGGGAGAAACTGAAAGACGTGCGCTGCGAACATGCCACAGTGATCCAGGCAATGCCTCTGTTGCCGTGGGTAACGACAAAAAGGTGGGTACCTGCGTTGCAGCGTGGGATTTCATATTTGCATGATGTCTGCGGAGTCTGTGCGAAGAGACGCTTTTTGGGCCCGCCGTCTACACCGCATGTTTGTTTCTTTGATTTGTTTTCTCCTGTGCACGAGCGGCACAGCGGCACACGTTTCAGATGGCTCTGCGTGGCTCGTGGTACTTTAGGCATACATGCCACACTACCGAAGTGTTTCTTTTATTGGCCAACGGAAAAAAAAAGAAAAGAAGCGCATACGGAGCAGCCGCTGCCATATAGGTGCGCCGTGTGCTTACGCTTGCGCAATCTCTGGGACAAGAGACTGCCTGTCGTGTACAACAGTGGATGGGGAAAACGCACGAAGCTGTTCAGAATACGAAACGTATTGCAGCCTGTGCCAAGAGAGAAAGATATAGAGGAACAGAAAGCTGGGAGAAAAAAAGTGTGGCGTCTTCTTGTCGATGTGGTTAGGGTATGTGCTGAAGTGTACAAACCTGTAGTGGACACTGGGGCTTGAACACCAGAGGAAGTCCAGAGCACGCTCCTTTATCGATTGGAGGTGTTGACCTCAATAAAAGCGGGAAAGGGCGAACGCATGTTCTGCTACGTTATGTAGCTGGCAGCATACCTCCACCATTTGCTGGTCTCTGTCTTGTTCGTTTTGGTACTCTACCAATCACGCCAAGAGTACTCCAGCACATCACCATACATGTTCCATCATCAGAGCACGTGATCTTGCCTCGTGTGAGCCCTTACAAGCGCAGAGAGGAATGCGAAGAACTGAAAAGAACAGCAGGTATGACCACAACTGCGCCAACGTGGAGCGGAAGCGAAGAGAAAAGCGCGGCGCTCGAAACCCGACCGAAGCCAGTTACTCACGCACAAGCGCGGCACAAGCACGAAAAAAAAAGAAGCATAAAAACACTTAAGGAGAAAAAAAGGGATAGGAGTGCAATGCCTTCGCGCACGGGTTGCGTCGACCGAGAGCGGGCCTGTACGTGCGACACAGGCAAGCGTGCAGCTCGCTCGACAATCGCATTACTATCCTGGAAAAGGCAATCCTACATGCAGAGGACATTAGACGTTCTCTGCGACGCTCTTGCCGTTGCCGGGGTCGCTCTCCACCGCCGTCATCACCACGGACCCGGGCAGGTGCAGCTCATCAGGGCGCTTGTACGCAACGTACAGTGCCGCAATCACGCCAACCACCGTGATGCCGAGGCACACCCACACAAGCGGGAACTCCTCCTTGGACTTTGCCGCCGCCACCGACAGGCACGCGGCCAGGGCGACAATCAGCAGCTGCATCGCGGACATGGCTGAATAAAGGTGAACGATGTTCGGGAGGTGGCAGAGAGAAAAGTTTCAATGATGGCAAATGAGCGATTTTCTTTTTTTACTTCTGTATGTGCCTGTCAGTATCGGAGGCGTGGAAAGAAAGAAAGAGGGCTGAGAACACTAAATCTCTGCGGTTTGGCAGTGCGGTGTTGATGGGCGTGGTACGGTATGCGAGAGTACAGAGAGGAAAGAATCGATGCGAGAGAGATGAAGATGAATAAGGAAAATCTTCAAACAACGTCTTCAGCAGTCAATCAGAGGTTCTGTGGATTCCTTTGCCTTTCCTTTTTTCCTATGCTCCTTTTCCAAGGCCTCACACAGCAGATCTTGCAGTATAGAGGCTGTGCAGACTGTGCCTCACAATCCGAAATGGGGGGAAGGGGCTGTGACTGCGAGAACAAACTGTTTCACTTCTAGAGCACATGGGTTCCGTGCAAGGCGGAAGCACGACTGCGCGAGTAGCGCGCACACACGCACGTATACATTTATATGCATATACAGCGCACTCCTTACAGCGATCCCATCTCATTTGCGCACCTCGGTGTGATGGTGTGCCCCACGAGGTACAGCGACTTCCCACGGTGGCGACAGCCCTTGCACGTCCTGCACACAATGGTGCTCACTGAGAGGCGCCCCTCACCAGAAATGGCAAAGGAAGGAGGGCCAAGGACGACGCGATAAACAACAACACACAAAAAAGATCGCTTTTCCAGGAGAAGGGAGGGCATCCGCCGCATCTGCCCGGGCTTCGAAATGATGTGCGACGCTCCTATCGGGCAGCTCCACCGCCCTCCCCCCTTGGCCGTTGGGCGCCATACAAGCATCCCTTTTGTTCTACTGTTGGTGAAGCATGCGCACGAGACGGCAGGCTAGAGGGCCGCCTCCCATCCGAGGCGGCCAGGGGTGTGATGTGCACGTCAAACACGTGGAGAGAACAACGGCAGGGAACGACAGAGCGAGCCTTTTGCCACCTTGCGGTGGGCTACAGGGGGGGGGGGCAGGAGAACAGAACAGGAACGCAACAGCCTCCTCCCACACCCCCACTTCACGCACCTGTGATGTGAGGAGTATGTCTTTATGCCCTTCCATCCTACCGTCCTCATCCTCCATGGCAAGGGGACACCTCAATGCGCATGGTATCGTCAGGGTCCAGTGCAGCCCCCCCCCCCAACTCTGTACGTGGGCGGAAGCCAAGCAGCCCCCCTCTATACCTTCGAATGCCGAACCACCTCTGCCGGTGGCAGGGTCAAGTGCCTACGACGTTGGCAGGGTCAAAATAATGTATCGCTACTGATATCAGCGGCCAGGCCCTGGATGGAGTGGCTTCAGGGCGACCTGCGACAGTGGGCACACTCGTGCCATCCTCACGATGGGCAGGGTGTGCCAAAGTGACTCGAACGCACCTCACACGACCCTCGATGCGAACTGCTGAGGTGTGTGCCCGAGTTACCCCGAAGAGTGCGCCAGATGGCAACCGGCACAATAGAAGCGGCTGGGTGGCGACCTGCGAGGTGCCGGGCGGGTAGAGTTCCAGACAGGGGAGTGCCCCGGTGACTGAGTCGGCGCACTGCTGCAACGTGCGTGTCTCGGTTTACTGTGCACCACGCAAGGTGGCCCTGTGTCTGGCTGGGGGATACAGTAGCGGCTCATCTCATGCTCTACGGCAGCAGATGAACACGTTGATAGAGAAAGGCGAAACATCCGGAAGGCGGCATGACGTCGAGAAGATGCCTCGCTGATGAGCACAGGAAAAAGCGAAACAGACGCAAAGACACAGCCGTCGTGTGACGGTTTGTGAATGGGGCGCAACAGCCGCTGTTACTGTTTCTGCTGCGGCCGCTGCTGCTGCTGCTTTTATTTGGCATCGTTCCCGCATGCGACTTGTGCACAGGTGTGATCGCTGGTGAGCTGTGTGCCTTCCTTTGCCCACCCTGGCACGGCAAAAACTTAAGAGCCGTCGTGAAACGCTCAACTATGCACTCCAGACGACGCAGGTCGACTTGATCAGCGACAGAACGCTTAGAGCATCAGCGACGGCAGAGGGCGAGATCTCTATGCATACGTCCACGGCTGCTTATATTACCTCCGGCTTGTCACAGACAGCCGCACAAAACGACGGAACCTGTGAGCGGATGAAACACCACTACACAACGGCCACATGCGAGAAGCCAAGGCGGAGACGCAGTGGAGAATCGAAAAAAAAAACGTTTAAAATGACCGGATATGCGAAGAATAGCTGAAGCAGCACGGCGTCGACACTCAAAATTCAAAGCAAAAATGTGGAGAAAAAGAGAGACACACACGAGAGAGGGAGAGGGCCGACCGTGGCCGGGCACTCCATTGAAGAAACAAGAAGATATCAGTTCAGAACGGCGCCAGAGCATCGGGAGAGGGGAGGGGCGAAAAAAAGAGACAATCCGTCAGCACGCTCAAGCGGTAAGAGACTACATGGCAAGTAAAGTGTTCGCAACAGCAACCGCCCGCCATCCCCCCTCTCGGAAAAAAAAAAACAGCCCGCGCGCATGGCTTCGAAAAGAGGAGGTCAGCAGGAAAAGCCAAACGTCGATCTTCTCAGCGGGAAGAGTTGAGAAGAGAGAGATAAACAAAGAAGAGACACGCGCAGTTGATCGCCCTTCTCTCGCTGTCGTACCGCACCGCCTCTGCAGTGTTGAAGAGGACTGCCTTAAAGCGAGTACAGTGAAGGAAAGAAGCGCTGTACAGCGCACACAGAAACACATATCGCACGGTGTCGGCGCCAGAAGGACACACCGCAGAACGTACGCGTGAACACGGCAAAAGCGCATCAAGACAAGCAGAAGATACTCGATCCATGTTGCCGGCTTCCCTGATATGCCGCAGCAGGTAGGGCTCTGCAGACGCCGTACCGCGAAGACCACGAACCAGATCATGCACGACCTTGCTGTGCAGACCAGATGAAGAAAGTCGGTCAGCTGCGCTGTCAAACTGGATGCAGGCTTGCAGAGAACCTATGCGGATTACTGCCGCCCCCTTCTTGGCGCAACATCATACACGTGGGTCCCACCGCTGAAGTCAAGGTCGGTGGTCACGTTAGGGCTATCCTTTTTTTTTTTGCTCAAGCCTGCATTTTATGCTCGAATGCGTGCCATTTTCTTGTGCATCCGCCATCTTGAACACGTTTGTGTCTGCACGCAGGTTTCTCGACACGACGGTCGCCCATGACATGTCAGCCGGCCCTGCAGTAAGCAGCTTCGTCGGGGTAGTCGGCCATCGCAGATGCCTCAGTGACATTAGCCACGCGCATGCCCGCCTCCGTGTCGCGCACTCGGGTGCTTTTGACCGATGTAAAGCCGGGCAAGGCTCTCTCGAGCGTGTGCGGACTGCGCCCCGCAGCAGGACAAAAAACGGATTTTGTTTTCCCGGTCATGCACGTGCTTTGCAGCGGGTGGGGCATTACGCCCGCGGACGGCGAGTTCCTTTCTCGTGCACACGCAAGTAGGCATTGCGGGCGAAAGCAAGTGCGAGCGGCGCGGACTGAGCTTGCGACCCCCGCGCGCCGCACTTGAACATGTGACCATCATGTCTTTGCTAGCACAGAGTGCCTTGCCGACACTCACGATGGAGGCAGTCCCAACAAGGCCTATGGCGTCATGAGCCGTGCTAGTGCTGCTCTGGGTGATACTGGTGCAAATCAGCTAAGCCATCTCTACTTGTGTCGCTGATCCCTCGTGACACCCCGCGCAGCTGCACATGCTGCGTCGAGACGATCGACTGCATTGGCCGACGTGCGATCCTGTCGCATCCGCTCCGTTGGAGCCGTAGGGGCTTCCATGAGCGCGCCTTTGCAATCGGCCGACATAGAACTGTGGTATTAGCGGCAATGGGTGCCATCCAAAGCCGTCGCAGAGAGCTGAGGCGGCTTACAAGGCACACAGAAAAGCTTCCCCCCCCCTCCCCCCTCCCCCCAAGCGCGCAGTCGCAGCATTAATCTCCGAATTCCTCACGTCACCTGAGCTCACTTTCTTCGTTTTCTTTTCTTGCAACTCAGAACCTGCACACCTTTGCGCGTTGAATAAAGCCGCCACCGTCGCACAGCTTAGCCTCTTTCCACAGCGTCAGGCAGAGCAGCGGAATCTGTGCTTGGCTGACGGTCATGAGGTAAAACTGGGCTGCGAGGGAAGTCGCTTTCTCCCCCTTGCTGCTTCGGGAATGAGTCGTAGGTAAGCAAAGGTAGCGTCGAACAGTCGACGTAAGAAGCCCAGCAGGTGGCGCGACTAGCCGCTCAGCAGACGATGAGGGTTCGCCATCGTTGCTGTCGTTGCCACGCGGCACACTGCTCGACCGCAAGCGCTTGCTGGCGTTTCGGCTTTGGCGATTCTCCGATTTCTCCAGGAGTCCCCCCATCCCGATTATCTGACGGAGAGTCACAAGCTTCGATCGAGGCCTCGTTGGATGGCGTCCACGCGCCAGCGTCTTCCTTGAGAATGGCAGGAGAGCTGCCCGTCTTTATCGGGCCCCTTTGAAGGACAGCCTCCACGAAAGCGTCCCAGAAGCCGTGCCCGCGGTGACCCTTAACGAGCCTGCACAACGCCCAGCAACAGGACCGCGTAGCATCCCTCCTGCCCTGCCTAGGCACCGCGGTCGCACGAATTTGGGTAAGTCTTCGCCCCTCTTGGGCAGTGACCGTCATTCGCTTCGCCTTTGAAGGCACAAGGGGTACGAGAAATGGAAGCAAGAGGAGGTCCCGCACCGGCCGCTTCCCAGCCCTGAGCAGAGAGGAAGAGGCAGAGAAAAGAGAAGTTAGGGTACCTTCGGGCCTGTGTAGACGAAGGGCGGAAAAGGTGCCATGGAAGCGATGCCTGACGCTCCTCCAAGGAGGTCGCCCAGACGTCTCCGAGTACATGTTCCTCCGGCCTGGCGTAGGCTCAAGCATCTGCCCATGAACAGCACGGTGTGTGCACTTGCAAGATAGTGAGAGTACGCACTAAGAACCAGAGAGAGGGCCGCAGAGAAAATACGTTCTCGAGGAGTGGCTGGGCGATGCTCTCCAGAGCAGAAGGCTACTTTCTAAATTTCTCGCGTTTAGCTCTCGAGCGTTCCCAAAAAAAAAGTTCAGCAACAGCGCAGAGCACGCTTCGGAATATACATTTGGAAACAACACACATCACCAGCGGGCGGTGACGTGCTGGAGCAGGCGTGTAGGCGCTAGGTGGTCCTGTTTCCTGTGGCGGAAGCGGTTCTTTTCCGGCGCATTCGACACGTGCACACACCATTTCGAATTGACTCGCCGTCGCGCTTGGTGTTACAACAAGGAGCTGCGTGGGCAAACAAACAAAAACACGACACAGTGCGCTGTATATCTGCCTCTTTGTGTCTAGGTTACCTCGAACTCATGGCCATTACCCATGACGCAACAAAACCGATCACATGCCTGAGCAGAGGGCAGCTGCTGCACCACGCTTCCATCGTTAAGATGTCCGGCTCGAAAAGTCTTGTGCGTGCGGGGGGAGGAAACAGAGTTGAGGGCGAATGATAACAAAACGCAAAAGACAACTGCGACAGTGGTGGTGAAATCGGCTAAAGTACTAGGGGGAAAAAATCGAAAAAAAAGGAGCCTAAGTCGCTTGCGCGCCACCAGTTAAACTCCAGTGAGCGACAAGAGGGGCGAGGGAGGGTTGCATGGAGAGGAAGGGGAAAGGTAGTTAAGAGAAGAGGGGAGCAGGAACCATTTATAGCCATTCCAACACGTCGAAGTCAAATGAAAAATAATACTCTTCCAACTTCCAACAAAAAAAAGAAGGATGCCAATGATAAAAAGACGCGCACTGCACAAAGAGCCAAGGAATCGTGCGTGTGTGTCGGTGTGTTGTCATCTAACCAATTTGCTTGTTTACAGGTCAACTCGTGCATATGTCGCATGACGATTGACATAGACACGACCACACTGACCGAGGGCGCCGAAGCAGAACAGCCGCCATCACAAAAAGAGAGACAATAGCCCTGCGCTATAGAAAAAACACAAGGCGGTTCATCAGCACGAGCATCGTCGAACAAAAAACGTTTGAGGCGGAGAGTTCTAACAGGCGCACACAATACAAATCACGACATCGTGCGCACACAGAAACGGAGCTTTTCGCAAACGACACTGATCCACACGTACCCGCAACGCGACAGTAACCAAAAAAGCAACCTCAGCCACCAGCAGAAGAGAACAAAAAAACTTCTCCTTTAGTTCGGTCCGCCATGGCATGGGAAGGGAGACGGTGAGGCCCGTGGCAACAGCAGCTCATGTCGCGCCACTCACGCTCCGCAACGAGAAAGCACATCGCAGCAAAAAAAAGGAGAAAAGCAGCAGTCCACCAAGCAGTTCAAGCCTATATGAGGTAAGAATCAGTGCTTGGTCCTTCCCTTCCGCCTACTCTGGGTGAACAACCACGAGCAGAACGTGGAAAGCAAACTTCGCCGAGAAGAGACAGGAGCCACAACCGCCGCAGCTGCACCAGGATTCGTCCGCCATAGTGGTGCCCTGCGGCGGCAGAGATGCGTATGACAGACACAAAAGACGACGGCAAAGAGCCGAGCACAAACTGGCGCACTTGGCGAGCACAGGGGCATCACATATGTGTACAGCCCAAGTGAGGATGAAGAGAAATCAATAATTAGGTGCCGCAAAACACATTCTCTCCCGCCACATCCGCGACGCTATGGCGGACAGTAAAACAACATCGTGAGATAAGATGAGCTTACACACAGGCACAGGGGCAGCGCCATTCTTCCTTTTCGCAATGTGCCCCTCTACCTGAACACGCCGGCCTACACGCACATGCAACCACAGCTCGCCTACCTTCGCAGGCATACGGCTCAGCAGTCTTCACCCAGGACGCAGCGCCCTGCCGTCGAGCCGGGGCCGCGCGCCTAGCGGGCTCCTCTCGCTCAGCCTCCGGATGCGCGCAACCCCAGCGCAGCCCTCTGCCCGCCCACACCAGCAGTCCGCAGCCAGCACCCAAGGCCAGGCCGCAGGCCCCCGGCGGCCCCACAGAGCAGGCACGCGGCCCTCGTGCCACCACGCCGTGGCCGGCATCCTCAGGCGAAGCCGGGAGTAGGCGACTCCAGCATCAGAATCGAAGACGAAAATCCTCTTCCGCATACTTGGGTGCGCCATGGTATGGCAAGGGGGACGGTGAGGCCCGTGGCAACAGCCGGTCGTGTCGCGCCACTCACGCTCCGCAACGAGAAAGCACATCGCAGCAAAAAAAAGGAGAAAAGCAGCAGTCCACCAAGCAGTTCAAGCCTATATGAGGTAAGAATCAGTGCTTGGTCCTTCCCTTCCGCCTACTCTGGGTGAACAACCACGAGCAGAACGTGGAAAGCAAACTTCGCCGAGAAGAGACAGGAGCCACAACCGCCGCAGCTGCACCAGGATTCGTCCGCCATAGTGGTGCCCTGCGGCGGCAGAGATGCGTATGACAGACACAAAAGATGACGGCAAAGACCCGAGCACAAACTGGCGCACTTGGCGAGCACAGGGGCATCACATATGTGTACAGCCCAAGTGAGGATGAAGAGAAATCAATAATTAGGTGCCGCAAAACACATTCTCTCCCGCCACATCCGCGACGCTATGGCGGACAGTAAAACAACATCGTGAGATAAGATGAGCTTACACACAGGCACAGGGGCAGCGCCATTCTTCCTTTTCGCAATGTGCCCCTCTACCTGAACACGCCGGCCTACACGCACATGCAACCACAGCTCGCCTACCTTCGCAGGCATACGGCTCAGCAGTCTTCACCCAGGACGCAGCGCCCTGCCGTCGAGCCGGGGCCGCGCGCCTAGCGGGCTCCTCTCGCTCAGCCTCCGGATGCGCGCAGCCCCAGCGCAGCCCACTGCCCGCCCACACCAGCAGTCCGCAGCCAGCACCCAAGGCCAGGCCGCAGGCCCCCGGCGGCCCCACAGAGCAGGCACGCGGCCCTCGTGCCACCACGCCGTGGCCGGCATCCTCAGGCGAAGCCGGGAGTAGGCGACTCCAGCATCAGAAGCACTAGCATCAGCAGCGGCGCGTGGGAGTGTGACTGGAAGCGCTCGCGTACAAGTGAGCAGGCGCACATGCTCAAAGAGCGAGTGGCGGAGAAGACTGGGAGAGCGAAAGGGAACAGGAAACCGCCGGCTCAGCATCGCTATGGGGCAGAGCAGCAGCTCACATCGCCCAAGGCACGGAAGAAAACACATGCAAGCAAAACGTACGAAAAACAACAAACAGAAAGCGGTAGGCGGCCTCAGCAGCACGCCTGCGGCACGCGTCATCGCTAAACCGATCGCAGCGTTTTACTACATGCAGCCGCGAGGAGAAACGAACAGCAGCCATGTCAGCAAGGCTACACCAAAGCACGCATGGTTTTCTGAAGCACATCATCACAAGGAGGCAAGGTAACAGCGCGCTCCCCTTACTCCTCCAGATGCTTGCGCAAGATGGATGCTATGATGTGCCACTCGCTGGAGTCAGGGCCGTAGAGTCCGGTCACAAGGTTAGTCACATTATTTATGAACTCGGCGCTCTCAGGTATACCAGACATTTTCCGTAGCATCGATGCGAGACGCACTGAGGGAAGAGCGGTAGCGCATGCCTCCTCCAAGCAAAGGGCGACGCACGTACGCTCATCGCTGAGGTGGAGGTCTGCATTGATGTACCGCCGTTTCTTGATGAGCCTCTCCTCGCACTTCTTCGTAAGAGCCTCCCGCTTCTCAGCACCAGCGCTGCCCTCCGATATCGGGGGGTTCCGGTGTGAGCCGGGCGCTGCGCCACCGCCGTCCCCTGGCACATGCACCGCAGCACTGCCCCTCTGCCAGTGGGCATCTGCAGCTGCCCCGGGCAGGTGAAGCTCCTCATGCTCCGCCATGGTAGCATAGTGCGCAAAAGTGCTCTTTCCGGGCACAAACCCCGGCAGCGACTTCTTCAGCATGTACAGGCTGCACCCGGGTACGATCACAAGTCCAGTATTAAAGTTCCAGTTCGTGTAGTGGTAACTCATGCGCTCTGCGGGGGAGCGCAGCTGCGCCTGCGAATGACGGCTCACGTTCTCCTGAACATGCAGACGAACATTGCGAGCCAGGATCAGCGGAATCAGCGCAGACTCCGTAGGCGACCACGGGTAGCCGGAGGCGTACAGGTGGCGGTGCTGATCGTTGCCAAAGGAGAGAATCTTCTGGCTACTCATGTGGGAGCTGGCGCCCATCGAGCTCAGACACTCGCGGTCGAAGTTCGACGGCTTCGGCAGGCTCGCCATGATCAGCCGGCTCAGGTACTCGTTCGGGTACTCCCCCGCGAGGCCCAAGACCAGCCGGCTCACCATGTCCAGGTGCTCCACAATGTTGGCGTAAACGCGATTCACCTTCCTCTGATCCGTCAGGCGACTGTAGCTCCGCAGCAAAAGACCACAGTAGTCGGCAAGAAAGACAAGACAGTAGTAGCGGCAGTTCGCCTCCAGCAGCTGAAGAGTGAAAAGCAGCGACGCTGTGCGATCGATCGTGCGCCACTTCTGCTTCCCTTTATTGGAGCTGTGCGAGTCAGGGTTCAGCTCCGCAGAGAGCTCCGCGACACCCGAGCAGATCTTCAGGTTGCGCACCTTCGCGTAGTCGATAAAGCCGCCACCGTCGCCGAGCTTGGCCTCCTTCCACAGCGTCAGGCAGTGCAGCAGCATCTGAGTGTGGGTGATGGTGAAGATGCAGTAGCGCGCGGCGAGCCCGGTGACCTTCTCCATATGTGCTGTGGAGGGGATCAGCTGTAGGTACGTGTGCCCAATATCAGCGAGCAACCGATAGTAGTCCATGACATCAGTCAGGCCCCCGTCAAGCGGCAGGAAGACGTCAACTACCTTGGTGTCGTGCACGGACTGTGCACCGTTCGTCCTTGCGTCCGCCTGCTCCGCAGAGTCGCCGCCATCGCCCCTGTCACCGCTGCCCGGCAGCTCGTCTGCCTTGTCCGGCACACTACCCCCAAGCACGGTCTGCGGCTGCACATCGTTGCACGGGCCCAGCGGGCCGTCAGCGGCCGGGCCTGCGTCGACATCCTCCTGCACACCGTCCTTCGGCAGCGACGCGCCGCCGCCCTCGAAACCAGCGCTGCGCTCCTTCTGCAGCACCGCCTTTGTGAACGTGTCCCAGAAGTGCCGCCCGGGGTGTCGTGTCAGCGCCTGCACAAAGTACACCTCCGACACGGTGAAGCGGCCTTCTTGCGCGGCCTTCACGCCGCGGTAAAACACCTCCGGGTGCCCTTCGCCCTCCAAGGGCACCGAGGACTGCCTGTTGCCCATTCCAGCGCAGACACCTTGGGCAGAGCGGCAGGCAAGAGCCGATGCGTACAGGAGAGCGGAGAGCAGAGTGGCCGGCGATGACGCGCCTCAACTGTGCGGCCGGGGGAGGCGGAGGCGGGAGCCGCAGTGCGGCGGCCAGCAGAGGAAGAGCGAGGAAGGCTCGTGGGAGCAAAGCGGGAAACGAGAGGCACACGGGCGCTGTTATTTCAGCTGCTCTCAAGCACAAGGCAGGGGAGGACGGGGGCGCAACGAGAGGCGTGGGGTAGAGCAGGATGGAGGCATGAAGCACATGCTTCACGGAGGGAGGGCAGCACCAGAAGCCGCCGTCACAGCAGTGCCGTAGCAATACAGGCATTAAGCGCCACACCACCGCGCATCCGAATTCGGCGCCCGCCCGTGTGAGTGTGACGCGCGCGCGCAACTGCCGCCAGCAGGCTCACGTGCAGCAGCATACAATGCGGTGGCGCTGGTGTTCTGCCTACGGGCTGTTTATGTCCGTCGGGTGCGCCCCCCACAGATCGCCACGGGTCATGCGGGCTGCTGAGTGCGACTACCCTCGAGGAAAGCGGGATGCTGATTGTACTTCGTCACGCACGCAAGGGAGCAAAGAAGGGGGAGAAGCAAAGGCGCAGCTCGATTCCCGCACAGGCTCCCCCTCTTCCGCCCTCGAAGCCAACGGCGTCGTGCGGGTGGAAAGAGTCTCCTCAATCAGTGTGGTCGGAGGCGAGCCCGTGCAAGGTGAGGCAGGCACGGCACGGTCCGCAAAAGGGGAGCACACCGATACGACATCACGCAGCCAAAGCCACCGGCACACCACACGCCGTGACCGCTTCGCAGCACAGTGTAATGCTGCAGAGGTAGTAGGCAGAGGCTCCCAGGTCACGGTGCCCGACCGCAGGCGAGCAGCCAAGCATAGCAGTCGGCAGGCTTTTCCGTGTGCGCGCGGGAGGTCCAAGAGCAAAAGGCACGGGGGCATCGCGCAGTGCGTGGGAGCAGGGGCCACCGGGGAGAGCGGCGGCATGCACGGCTCCAGCGCGTCGCCCCGCCGTCGAGCACACGTTCATGCGCGTGCGCCGGCCCGGACGATCCAGCCTGAGATGGAGGGAAGCAAAGGGCGCGAGAGAGCAGCGCACGCACGAGCAGAGGGGAAGAAGAGGGGACAGCAACGCGAGGGGCGCGAAGCGGATGAAGCGCACGCAAAGTCGCGCCCACCAAGGCGGCACGAGCCCCTCGGTGGGCAGGCAGAAGATGAGAGCAAAAAGGGCCTGACGCAGCTGTCTCTCCCCTTCCGCTGTTGCGCTTGGCACCCCTCAGCCGCTGCGCCGCGTGCAGGGTGTGCGGGAAAGTGCAGCGAGAAGAGAACACCACAAGGGCGATGCAGCGAAAAGCCGACACGACAAGCGTGCGCGCCAGTGCCCAGGCCGACGGCGACGCTGAGCGACAACGCAAGAGGGAGCTGCCGTCGGACAGCATGCGCATCACGGCGAGGAGACGCGCGCAGAGGGATTAGCGGCAAAACTGAGGTCGGCGGCCGCCCGCCCAAAAGAAACCGAGCGGGTCTCCCTTGCCGCGAGCGGCCACCAGAGGCTCCGCTCGAGTGCGCTGCGTGGCATGACCACTTCGGCCGACTCCGCGCCGCGCAGCGTCTCCGCCACATTCGCCAGCGCCTGCATGCAGAGCGGAATCGCCCGCCAGTGATCCTGTGAACGGGCGCAGCACAGCCAGCCACCGTGGCGTCGCCTAGGCGCAGCAGCACAAGCGTGTGCTCGTCGCTCAGGTCGAGGTCTGTGCTCGTGGCGCCACCTCCGCTGAGCGCCTTCTCTCTGCACCTCTCCGCAAACGCCGTGCGCGGCGCAGGCGTCGTGGCCTTTACAGCATCATCGGCCTGCCCCAGGTGGGCATTGCTAGCCACTCCGTCGGCTCGGGGGCCCAGCACGGCCGCCCTGGTGCCGTCCACGCCCGAGTGCACAGGCGACGCCGCAACGCGGCCCCCGTAGGCAGCGCGTGCCGTCATCTCCGCCCCGTGTGCCTTTGCGCCCCTCCCCGGGCACACGCTCCCGGGAGGGAGAGGGGGTGGGGGGGGGGGCAACCTCTCGGCCGTGCACGGGCTGTATCCACGGACACCACGGAACAGGGACACTCATTCCCAGCAGATGCAGCGGCCGCGCGTGCGCTGTGCAGGCGACAAGAGCTGCGCACCGGCACCGCCTGGCCCGCACACGTGTCGATGGCGGTCGCTGCTGAGACACGCCCACCGGCGCGTACTCGAGTTCGAGCACCGTTTCTCAGCGGGGAGTGACCCTTCCAGCGCATCCGAGGTCAGCGGCGGCATGTGCGCGGCAACGAGCTTGCCGACACGCTCCTGTGGATAGCCGCTGCCAGCATTCCGCAGGAGCCCGGGCATGGCATCCCAGTGCCCTCCGCACACGGACACGCACGACCTTCTGCATGTGGGGTGCCGTCACGGCGGCGTGCGTGCCCGTGTGAGGGGACTGCAGTAGCCGATCAGAGAAGACTGCTCGCAGTAGCAACAGCTTGCCTCCACGAGCGCCAGCGTCGACAACATAGACGCCGTGCACGACATGCGCCGCCACTCCCGCTTGCTGACTCGTGCGCTGCCTCTGCCTGTCCCTGCAGCATCGTGCGCCGGCACAGCAGCCGCAGCGATCCTCAGACCTCGAGTCCTGCGGTGGCCGACAAAGCCGCCGCCATCACCGAGGCTCTCCTCCCTCCACAGCGTCGGGCAGCGCAGCAGAATCCGAGTGCGGCTGGTGGGGAAGAGCCAGTCGCGCGCGGCTGCAGACACGCCAGCGCAATATCAATCGCTATAGTGCGGTGAATCATTCAAGGTACTCCCCACAGATTGCTCACGATACAAGAGAGGGGCAGTGAAAGTGGAGTATCACAGAGTCATTAGCGCCCTGGGAGCGACCAGTTCGTAGCCTGGTTCTGCGGTATATGTACCCTAGAAAAAAGAAGTTGGGTCGTGAGCCGTGCGGTTTCGGTGTGCGGCAGAGTGGAATGAAGCCTTCCGAAGGATTGCCGTGCGTAAGGTGTTCCGAACCTCAGCAGCCTCACGTGCCTCCTCGGCAGTAGCGGTTTCGCTCTTGAGGAAGCGTGTATGCTGCTCTTTTTCTATCTGCTCCTCGTGACTTTCTTTCTTCGCAGTGAGCAAGGGGGCGTCCCGGGGAGAAGTTCGAGGATGCGTCGCAGGGCCTGCACAAAGAACAGCTGTGACTTGATGAAGCAGGTCACTTCTGCGCCTCTACCACGCGGTAGAAGAAGCTGGGATGACGCACACTCGTCTTCGGTGCATCATTGCGAGTGGCGCCCCCGATGCCGCAGAAGATGCAGAGAGCGAGAAGGAAAGAAAGCTGAAGGAAGCGGGACTCTTCCGGAAAGGTTGCGTAGCGAAACAGTAGATGGAACCTTTGCCGGAGTAATGAGCCGTGGCGTCGTTTGATGTTTCGAAGATGCACAGTGATGTGATGCAGGGCTGTTTTCTTCTATTTTGTTTTTGGAGGAAGTGGGAGTGGAAGCAATTCGGGATCTCTAAGCGAGTGTCGCGGAGCTGCGTAGCCTCTGTGGTGGCCGGTGTGGCCAGTGATGCTACGAGGCCATTGCTTCGCAGTGACGTATATAGAGCAACGGCGACAGCATAAACAGTGCACCAGGGGCAAACCATATGCATAAAAGGAATACGCATACATATATGTGTGTATAGGTGTGTAAATCACCATCGATGACGGAGACGGAGCGTTATGCGAGTAAGAGAGAAACAACAGGAAGACTGTGAAGAGTGGCTGCTCGACTCTTACGAGAGAATCGAGTTCATCGCGCGTTTGTGGGGAGCCCGAGTTTCGCGTGTTTGTCGTCCCCCTTCTGCAGACGGATACGAAGCGCGCTAAGGCAAAGGACGCTCTCCGCATATACGTCGAGCATGAGAGAAAGGAGAAAAGGGGACGAAAACTCCGAGCGAGACCGTCACGAAGCGCGCACCACCACCACCATCACCACCAACCAGGAAACTCAATGGAACAGTGGAGAAACCCCCTGCACAAGTAGGGAGGATCACCAACCCGGCATCACGATAGTCGTACCTAGGCGTGCGGCCTGTCCGTCTTCTTCGGATAGCCCGTATTCTGATCGCGCTGTCTATTTTTCCTCATCGTAGCGCGCCTGCGTCACGTGTGTGCGTCCGTGAAGACGATCTCTTTTTCCTTCGTCGTTGTTTTTCGAGGGCGTACTTCCGAGCATGCGGGCGTGTATGGAAATGGTCTGAAGACAAAGGCGGGTTGGTAAGGGAAGAAGAGAGGGAGGAAAGGGGTGGCATGTACACCGCTCATGAGGCTGAATGGTTGTTGCAGACGCGCGGAAAAGAAACGGAAAAGACGGAGCCCGGTTTGCGCTTAGAGTGACAAAACTGAGGAAACGATGAAGAAGACTGAAAAAAAAAGTTATCAAAAAACCCCGTGAAGCGATGGAAAGAAAAGCGAGAGGAGGAACGCGACGGAAATCCGCTGCGAGTGAAGCGGATCGGCAGTGACCACAGCAACGGCCTTGTACGTGGAAGAGAGCCGAAAGCAGAGGATTGGGTAGCTCGGTAGCGTACCCGAGTCGCACACATCCGCATGCCACTTCCCGATAGCTCGACGTGAAGGGGCAACAGGGAAAAATAGAAGAGCGCCACCAAAGAGGGCACCGAATGATAGAGTGCCCCACACGGCGTTGGCTCAGGCAGAGACGGCAATCGCGCACATGACAGCGATACGCCTCTGGCGAGCCTGCAGGAGGGGCACAGAACGTCCGCAGTGTGCGTTGCGTGAAGGTATCAGATGTGCAACACACTTTCTTTCAGGACTTGCTCCTTCGGCGCAGGCGAACCCGCCTACAGCAAGAGCTCTGCACGGAGGTTTACCGCTACAAGAGTGCATCACGGGCAATGAAGAGAGCGTGAAGGTGCTGGCTGAAAGGCTGTGAGCGAGAGAAGCTTTAGGGAGATGGAGCCAACGTCTGAGAGAGAGATACTCACACGTGCGTCCTCAGCTGTGCCTTCACTTCAACTGTTTCTTTCATTGCGTTTTAGTGCCATCAATCCGTGCTGCGTGCTTGTGTATTGTCAAGGTGAGGGCGGGGGTAAGGCTGGACACACGAGCACACGTTAAGAGTAAAGACACAGACACCCAGTCACAGGTGAGAGAGAAGAGCACCCGTCACAGAGACAAGCGTCAGGCATGCGAGCATTTTCGTTTTCAGCGTATTCTTTACATCCTGCATGGCATGGCACTCGCCCCGCCAACGTCGGCAAATGTCTTCTCTCTCTTCTCGTTTTTTATCCTGTTTCGTGCGCATGCTGCGTCGCTTTCGTGCTCTCGAGCGGGTAATGAGGCGGAGGCATCGTCGAGGCGACTCAAGTCAAATTTCACCACCCCTCATCACCCCTTCGGATGCTGAAGGGAGGACAGGGTGAGGACGGGGTGGCACAAGCGCGAAAAAAAAAACGAACAAGAAGGGAGAGCGCAGACCTTCACGGAAGAGCTCCTCTCTTCGAAGAAATGAAAGAAAAAGGCGAAGCACAGTGGAGAAAGTACAAGACACAAGACACAAAACACACAGACACACACACACACATGCGGGCAAACGCGCGCACAGCATCTCTTCACTAAATGGGTTCCGCGGCGCTCTTGCCGTTGCCGGGGTCGCTCTCCACCGCCGTCATCACCACGGACCCGGGCAGGTGCAGCTCATCAGGGCGCTTGTACGCAACGTACAGTGCCGCAATCACGCCAACCACCGTGATGCCGAGGCACACCCACACAAGCGGGAACTCCTCCTTGGACTTTGCCGCCGCCACCGACAGGCACGCGGCCAGGGCGACAATCAGCAGCTGCATCGCGGACATGGCTTCGCTGAAGAGGCGTATGACAAATGAGACAATGAGGGGCTGGAGAGCAACACAAGGAGTGCGATGCTAGCGAGTGTGAAATCGTTGGCGTGTAAAACACAAAACAAAACGCGGCGAGGGAGGGAGGAAGCGCAGCTGAATCTGCGAGAAGCGGAAACACACCACCACCACCCACCACCGATAGAAAGGCATGATGCATATGCAAAGGAGAAGAGGGCAAGCAACAGAGCAGCGACGTTGTCGTTTTGTTTTCGAGGAGAGGGTAGATAACATAAAGGTGCCATCGACAGTCCTTCAAAGACACCTCCAGAGCCCCCCTCCCCTTGCGATTGGCTGAGAGAAGAGAAGAGCTCGGCGTTCATGTGAGTGGAAAGGCTAGCCGACGAGACAGTAGGTGCCGTGCGCATGTCGTTCATGTGGCTTTGAGCTTCAAAAGGGGCATTTGGTTCAATAGACATTAGCAGCTTAGTCGTGTGCAGAGAGCACGTTGTCCGGCATCGCCCTACAACGAGCTCCGCGCGAGCATCCAATCGAGGCTGGAACAGATACGCAGACGTTCGCAATGCACCGCCTTTTACCACACAGCTGCATCCTCGCACGGGTCTGGCGGTCTCCTGCCGAGCCGCAGCTTCAGTACATGAGCGGAGCGAAAAAGCCGTACTGCAAGGTCCGCCTTTCTGACAGAGGTTCCGTTCACGTGCGTCACGTAAGGGTACTGCTGCAGCAAGTCGGCAGCCGATTTTCTCGACAGCGGTGCCCTTTCCGTCTTTTCCCCCTCTTCCCGTGTGCATGTAAGCTGGAAACAAATCACAGCTGCATGGCTGCTGGCGTCGTGAGAGCCGCGGAAGCAAACCTTGAAGTTGGATGCGTTCGTGCGAGCCCGCAGTGCCTGAAATGGCCACTTGGCCCTGTTGCTCTTGCGTTCAAACACAACGACCACAAACGAATGCGGATCTCCGGCGGTTCGCCTCCAGTGCGGGAGAGATGTCTTCGACCCCTCAGCAGTGAAGCATCGCCTGCCAGGTGGACCGCGGCTGCACGGAAGCTCGCCGAGGTTAGCAGATGAAGACCTCACACCGCCGCGACGGGTGGCTCTCATTGGGGTGCCTTGCATGGTTGAATCCGGTGGCTGATCGTGGCGCGTCGCCGACACAATGGCCTTGAGGAATTCGCCGTCTGCGTCGGAAAGTGACGATGGTCCGTCTGAGGTTGCTCTTGCTTGTGCTACGTTCTGTCGAGGACTCCTGCCACACATGTGATCTGGCATCTCGCTCATCGCCTCTATGCCGTTTTCTGCGGCCCCTTGCCCTTCGCCGGCACTTTTTGCCGACGACGTGTAAAATGCAGCGGTGGCCGGCTGTTGCGACAGTGGCGTCGTAGATTCGTCGAGAGCCTTCGAGAAAGCACTGAATAGCTCCTGGACCGTTGCGTATCGTCGGGTCTCGCGTCTGACACTCATGTCGGCATCGGTGGCCTCATGGGCGGCGGTCGCCCGCTCTGGCGGTTCCGGAGTCGCGGACCGTTTACAGTGACGCACCCGCGCATGACGCAAGAAGCGGCGGTGGTGTGGGGTAAGGGCCAGCCGCGTGTGTAGCCGGATGTCGAGGAAGCGGAAGACAGCTGCAATGCACTTGGCGTTTTCTGCATCCTGCGCATCCGCCTGCTCGGAGCCACTGCTACCCGGGAAACCGGCGCTGTCCACTTCCTTTGATTTTGGTTGCCCGCGCTGCGAATGCCTGGTGCTGCTGCGCACGCGGTGAAGCATTCCTTCAAAGTTCAATAGGTATGCAACGAGATACCGAAGCCGCACCATCTCACTCAAGAGCAGCCACAGCTTGTCTCGTGTGGACAGCGACACCGGCGCCGAGCTCACCTTTGCGCTCCTGTCCCCGTCCCGCAGTGAAACGCGGAAAGGCGATCCGGAGACGTTCGAACGCGGCCGATCACTGAGCGCCGCTGCAACGTCGGCGCGACCCGTGACGAAGCGGAAGAGATGCGTCGACCGAAGTGACTCACATTCCACTCGCTGCTGGCGAGAGTTCGAGTACGTTGAGGGCGGCACGCGCACAAAGTACAGGAGCTCATCAAAGCTGAACAAGTCGTCTCGCACCTCACGGAGGGACAACGAAAGCGGTGAAGGCACGCCTGGCTCTTGGTCAAGCAGAATGCGGCGATCAGCCGCGGCCTCCCTGGAGGCTCCCTCCATCTCCTTCTTCACCGCAAGAGACTCTAGCTTCCGGAGAACACCGCGGTGGCAGTTCTGCGCGGCGGCCCACAGGCGCTGGCGAAGCTCCTTCTGAACCGCGGGCTGCCGCAGCACAGTGACGAGGAAGTTTGCCGCCTGCGCGCGGTCCCACTGGAGACTTGTCACGTCGTCCACACGCAGTAGCGGGCTGTCTTTGAAGACAAAGGCGGCAGTGGGGCAAGGTAATTTGGCATCGGGGTAGACGTGTGGCCCGCCGTACCAAGCGTGAAGGATGGCGTGCTCGGCGATTGCAGAGACCAGCGTGTGCGGTATCGTCGCGAGCAGAAACGGAAGCGAGCCCCCAATGACGAATGAAGTAGACGGCGGCTGTGCTGTACTTGTCGAAGGGTCCAAGGCACACCACATCTCCCCTGACCCCAAGCGGTCGCTGGCCAATCGATTGGCAGCACGCCACAGACGCTGGTGGTCCATGATGCGGCGCTCTATTGCCCTCGTCATCTGCGACACCGTCGGCCAAGGTGTCACCGCCGCTGCCGGGGCACCAGCAGCAGAAGCAGCAGAAGTCGCAGGTGAAGACAATGCCTGCGTAGGACCGGCATCAGCCGACACTGCAGAAGCGGGCGCAGGCGCTGAGGGTGGCGCGTCGGCCTCACGTGCGCAACTCGCCGACTGTCGTACAGCAGGTTCGAGAATGCAGTTCTCATCAAGGGAGTCATAGTCAGCGCTGCAAATCCCACGGAGGTCAAAGATGTCTTTGGGCTTCGTCTGAGAGAAGCCGCGTGCATGTGAAACAACGTTTGCGTACGAAAACGGTTGCACATGAAGCGCCCCTAGGAGCTGCTTGCGCGCCTCTCTGTACTGCTCCTCTACTGCAGCTAGCTCGCTTTCCGCGCTGTCCCCGCGCTCGACTGGCTGCGCCTTGAACGCTGATGAGCCCCTGTGTGGGTGCGCAGGAGCGGTATCCGCAGGGGCAACACCCATGCGTGCCAGATACTCCGACACCCACGGACGCAGCGAGGCGGTACAGAAGTGCACCTTACTCGGTCGCATCTTAGCGTCGAAGCAAGTGCTCAAGAACGAATACGGTGCTAAAGTCGCATGAAGACCTCTTCGACAAAGTCCGCTGCTGTCTGGTCGGGGGGCGGTAAACACCCCCTGCTCAGCTCCATGCCGTTGCACGCAAACAAGGCACGCAGTCGTACCACCTCAGCGTTGCCCTCAGGCTCTGCCTAGGCACTACGGTCCGTCTTGCAAAATGGGAATGACAATGAGAAGGCGAGGAAGGGCACAGCAGAATTGAGTAAAAGCTCGCCATGCGGAGACGGTAAGGGGGCGAAAGCATATCAGGTGCGCCGCACGTTTTGGTGAGGCAGCTCAGCACGTGCCTACAGGCATGTCCATGCGCCACGCGTGCAGCGCACCTCAGAACCACAAAGGACACCGTGAAGGAAAGGCGTACATTCGACCCATCTTTTTTGCGGAAGAGAAGGGGGAGGCAAAGACGGGCTGGCCGCAGCACAGACCTGCCGTCTGATAGCACATGGGCTACCGGACTCCACTCTGCAGCAAGGCTCCCTTGATACACCTCCAGGCGAAGGGCTTCTTCCTTCTTTGGTCTTATCTCTTCCGTTTTTTTTTTCTTATTCCCCTTGCCTGCTCCTGTAAAGCATCCGTCAAGGACAACTTCTCTGAAGTGCGCGCGGCCCCCACGAAAACAAGGCGTGCACAGGCAGTCACGCATCCGAGCACAGCAAGACGCGTGACAATGAAGACCGCGTCGCATCGCACGTGCCTCTCTACTCGTGATCAAAATAAAAATAGAAAGGAGGCAGGTGCAGCCAAGGCCCGGCACAAGATAACGAGGCGCACAGAGAAACACAACACGCGGAGCGCTGCGTCACAGCTCGTCGGCGCCTGAGGACAAGACTCGAGAAGCACTTCTATGGTGGGAGGCAACAGGAAGACGATACAAAAACAAACACGACAGTATTCGCACGTTGCGGCATCTATGGAGACGTAACAGTGCTCGGCGCATGGCCACAAGCGATGGCCGCAACACTCAAAAGAGAGGACGCATGGCGTCGTGAGAAAGGCACCAGGCACGAGAAGGAGGGCGCGTAACCGATTGCAAATGCGCGGAATCCCATCGATACATCTGGTGGTTCACGCCTTCGCAATTCAAAGACGTCCGCAGTGGCACAGCACCAGACCTGCACACTGCCTGCGTACTCGGCGAGGAGCGTGCACAAAAAAGGCCACTGGTGTCTCTTTGTGTCTACTTTCGCAGAAAGCGCAGTGTCATGCGAGTGAGCTGGCTAATATGCTTCAGCGTCGCCTCAGCATCCGACGCTGGGGTGCCGTTTACCGCGGCGATGTACCACGTGGTGGGCTGCTTCCTGAAGTTGCTGAAGAAGGGATGCTGACGCACCCTTGCCTTGCGACTCTTTGGCAGACTCATCAAGCGCAGAGGCAGCTGCTGCGGTGCCTCAGACGGATCCGTCAGGCGACCAATCGGCAGTCCCCACGGCGTGTCCACGGAAGGCCGCTCCAGCACCATCTCATCCTCGGAAAGGTGGGTAAGCTTGACCTGGTTGTCGAACGTGCACGGTTCCACGAGTTCTCCCTCCGGTTTTTGCGGACAAGCACCTGGTGGCTCACTCGCGTCGTTCGCTGTCTTTTCAGCCTCTATCCCATCTCTATTTTGTGCGATGGCCTCCGCCGAGGGCACGGCCGTGGGTTCGGCGTCCGCTGCGGATCGCGAAACCGCTGCCGATTGAGGCACAGTAGATTCTGCAAGCTGCTGCTTCAAGGCTTTCGGTTTTCGTCCACGCTTCTTCCCCTTCCTGACGCCCTCCGCCGCAATCACGGCGGCCGCGGCGGCTGGCGATGGTGGTATAGTAACAGACTCCACCAGCGGTGTCTCCATCGCGATCGGCGGGTCAACCGCACTCGGGACGGCGGGCGCAGTGGGATCGGCGGCACGCTCCTGCAAGAATTTGCTAACGGCCGCCTCCATGCGGCCTCTGTCGAGGCCATCGCCACTTATCCTATTACGTGGCTCCGCAGCTTCTGCCGATAGCATCTCTCTGCTGTGCGTTGTGGCCGCGACAGCCGTCGTCGTTGTGGTGCTGCGTGAGGCAGTCAGGCGATCTTGTGCGGACTTGGGCATCACGAGCAGCTCCAACACGACAGTCTCGGCTGCCTCTATCAGGAGCTGCACCTGCGTCATGTGCAGCGCCTCAACGCCGTTCACTGCCAGCAGTCGTAGCTGCATGCCATACTCGCGCACGAACTCCTTCGCCGGCTTTGACAGAATGTGCGTTGAGGGCGCGCGCCAGTAAAGTTGCTCGTCGACCGTGAAGCCCCACTCCGCTGCGGTGCTCTGCCGGCGCAGAATCAGCGTCACGCGCTGGCCAGAGGTGCCTTCGCCGCCTTGTGGTGGTGTCAGAAAGGCCACTTCCGTCGGCAGCGAGCGGGCTTCTGCCCTAAACGAGCTAGACTTGAGCACCAGCTGCACGTTCTTGCGTCCTTCCGTCGCTGACTGTAAGGTCTGCAGCAGATGCCGCGTGTAGGCCGCGTAATCGCCGTGCGCCACAGGTTCGACCGAGCGACCCTTTATCATCACGATGGATGCACCTTGCGGGGTGGACTGAAGCAGGTCGTGCAGCTTTCTCGCTTTCTCAAAGACGCGCAGGCTCACGTCGATGTCCACCAGCGCGCCCTGCTCGTTGAGCAACAGCCCCCACGGCGTCTCTGGCGTAGGCCGATGCAAGTCAACGACAGCGGTGCCATCCTGCTCATTGATCTTCACCCGCGTCACCTGCGTGTAGGACATCGGTGGCGAACTCATGGTCGACTCGAGGACGAGCACCCAATCGCAGAGCTGGTAGTAGTACTGCGGGTAGACCGGTGCCAGCCGCCGCGCTGCCTCCTCGGCGTTACTCTCGCGGACTGCTGCCTTGACGATAGGCACAGTGAGCATGATGTTATTGTACACCGCCACAAAGTCTTCCAAAAGCGTCTGTGTTACGACAAGCGCCGCGACACTCTCCGCGGCGGTCTTCGTGTGTTTCTTGGCGAGTTCCTCCTGAATGCGACGCTGCAGCTGCAACGCCACCAGCTCGACGCGCAGCTTCACGCTCACGTAGGAGACCGCGTAGAGTCCCTCAACGGCAGAGTCGATCGGCACTTGCCGCGAGGAGGCGTACGAGTTAAACTGCTTCGCCACCGCCGCCTTGTCCGTCGGCGAGGCGCCCTTCCGCATATCCGCTGGGAGGGCATCGCAAAGGGCTTGACGCACAATGTCCATCAACTCCCAAAGCACCATTCGTGGGGTGAGGACAAGCTGGGAGGTGGGGCCCGAGAGCTCGTTGAGGCGGGCCACCATCGTACCTATCCGGCGAGCGAGCAGCACCGAGTAGTCGTCTACGGGGCTGGTCCCGCGTGGTGGTGAAACGGTCGGCGCCGCGCTTTGCGGCGGAGCGGCGCTGCCCAGTAGGCGCGCAGCATCCCCGCTGTAGATGAGATCTGCCGGCTCCCTGCAGCGGCTCAGGCGATTCAGCGCTTCGGCTAGCGTGGAGCTACTCATGTTTGCAAGAGATGCTCCGAGCACCGTTCAGGAGGACAGTGCAAATCGAGGAGGAGATCGGGGGAGGGGTGCTATCGCGCACGATGGAGGCGCTGGGAACGTACGCGTATGCAATAAGTGTCTAGTGGGCGTCGCGGACGAGGACGAGAAGCGATCGAGGGAGCAGGGTCTCGTACGCGGAGAGGGACTGCGGAAGACGCAAAGCCAACGACGGGAATGGGGAGATACGCGCTCCTCAGCTGTGATGAGCCGCGTGAGCTCGAAATGCAGATGTAGAGAAACGTAACGAGAAGGGCGGCGGTGACGCTTTCAGAAGCGAGAGAAGGAGAGCAGTGGTGGGACGTTAAGGTGCGATCGAGAGTGAGAGCAGGTTCTCCAGTTGAGCCGAGCCCTTCTTGTCCTTGAGTGTTGCTCGAAAGGCGGTCACTGGCACCCTACAGCACAACGTACAGTACAGAGAAAGACGCTCAATTTGGTGCAGAAAAGCTTCTCCGCGCAACGCGGGCGCGACAGGCAATACAAAACACTCGAACAATATTGTTGACTAGAAAGATGATCCCCGAAGAAGTGAAGCGACACGGTGAAGCAATACGAAGAAAACAAAGAGCTGATCGATGCAGTTGCGTCCCTGCGCATGCGGTGCAGGCCGAGGTCCGAGGAGGAGCGCACGCGCCTTCGTGAACAGCTTTTCGCGTAGAAGAGCAACTGACGAATGGTGGTGCCGATACGAGACGCCCCGCCCCTGCCACTCGCACGCAGGACAAACAAACAAAAAAGAGCTTATTCGCTTGCGACGCCCGCATGTGTGTCGCGCTGAGCCCTGCACACGTCTGTGAAGATGATGATCCCGCCGCGGCATGGATGCCCTTTTCCAACACACAAAGAGAAAGAGATGCCAACGCGCAGATGACGAGGGCATGCCATTCAGCGACGATCTCACTCTGTATATCAAAACTCCAGCTCAGCATCTGCAGCCTCGGATTGTTCTGCGGGTTTCTCCTTTGAGCTGACCTCCGCCGCCTGTGTTGTGTCCAGGATTTCTACGGCCTTGTCCATCTTGCGGGGTCGCCCACGCCGCCCGGAGGTTTTCTTCTGCTTCTCTGGTTCAAAGGTGCGGCTAGCCGGCCGACGCCGCCCGCGCTTCGCTGCCGCCACTGTCTCAGCCTCCGTGGGCGCGTCGGCGGCGGCCATTTTGGCTGGACGTCCTCGCCGTCTCCGAGTCGGCACCGCAGCATCCTCGGGGCGAGCCTCGTCATCCTCTCCGCCCTCCGCTGGCGTTGCCTCCGCATACGCAAACCAAACATCGTCTGAGGTCTCCCCGGCTGCCGTGCTCCGCCATTTCGCGTCAAGCAGTGCTTCGCGTTTCGTTGATCGCCGACCGCGTGTCCGCACAGGCTTTACCGGCGCAAGCTTGTGCAACGTCTCCAGTGCGGCTGCGTCAATATCGTCCGCCGCGGAGGCGGACGCTGGGTCGACCGCCTCCACATCGGCCGACACGCTATCGTCAACAGGCAGGTCCGTCTCTTTGCTGGTCATCTGCCTCACTGCCGAGCGAGCACCGGAGTAGCGTAGCCGCTTTTTGCTCACTTTGGGTTTCTTCAGCGATAGACCACGAGCGCGCCGCCCTGGCCTCTTCACGGCATTCTTGGATGACGTCCCGACTATCTCGGCGTCGTCAGAACCGAGAGCACCCGTCACTGGCGCCTTTGGCTTTCGCCCACGTTTCTTGGGTGTGCGCGTTGCCTCGGCTCCATCCTCTTCTCTTTCCAAACCAGTGTCAAACTGCCTAGGATCAGACGGGCTGCCGGCAACGGCAGACACGGCGCACTGCACGACCACGTCACGGCCGCTGTCGAACAGCTCCCGCACCGCCGCCTTCGTCAACCTAGCGATGCCGTTGATGCTCGTCACCCGAACAGAGCTCGTGCGTGCCGCCTTCCCGTAGCCGAGCACGCTCTTTAGAGCAGCCGACGACGCCACGAGATCGGCGCTCATGCCACGAACGAAGCACTGCTCATCACAGCCACCAACCGACTGGAAGTCGCAGTCAACGCCGAAGCTCTCGCTGTTGTGGAGGCGGTGGAGGTGAAAGGTGAGAGTCGCATGACTGCCCGTGGTGGGACAGCCCATTCCAGGAGATGGCATCGACTCGATGAGCGAGGCCGAAACGACCCTGACCGCGTAAAGCGGAAGGCTGCGCAACAGCATAGCAAACGGAGATGCAGCTGCTCGACTTTATTTTTCGTTTCCGCTGTCAGTTGCTTGCTATGCAGAGGATTAGCCGATGAGCTGATACGCGATGCATGGGAGAGAAAAACTGTGAGTAAAGCGTCACCTTTCGCGGTAGGCGCTGATATGCGCAGAGGTGATGAAGATGGCAAGAATGTGTTTGCTCTATGAGTCGGTGCGCGTGTCCCTTGTATGCGATGCACTGCCACTACAAGGCTACGGCATCTATGGAAAATGTAGATATCTTTTCTTGCTTCCGCTTTTTCCGTCGGTGGCTGCTGCTGCTGCGCACAAACCATATGCTCTGCAGTGTCCTCGCGCGGGCGATACCGCCAGCTACCTCCCTGCTTTGTTTGTTTTTTTCGCCGTTGGAAGTTGGCAGGTACAAGTAGTTACACAAGTTTTTTGGGGGAGGCATGTGTGGAAGTGTTCGGGCTTCTGCTGCAGCTGTTGCGGCGGCGGCGCCAGTACCTTTCCCACGCCGTGCCTCCTTTGCCCTCTTTTGTAGCTGCGGGCGAGCAGAGATAAGAAGAATGGTGTGAGCACCATCGAAAAGAGAGAAGGATTGCGAAATAAGGGAGGAAAGCAGCACGTGTGCTGAGAATGGCACAGCACACCCCAAGGGGCGGGGTTTCGACGACACCGATCACATGATGAGAGTTACAGCGCAAAACAGAATGAGGCACTACGGTGGTGACAACAAGCAACGCTAGCGATGGGAGGGGGATCTGCAGTGGAGAAGATCCGCGAGAATGTACGAGCGAAAGAAAACAAAAAAAAGTGGCTAGCAGCAAGGCAATGCCGCATTGCTGCGCTGCCATGCACACGATGACGTCGTTGTGCTTCGTCTATTACATGAGCAAGTCACTGCCCATCAGAAAGGACTATCGAGACTCACATGTATAAAAGACAGCAGTCGTGTCTGAACAGCTCCATCCCCTATACAGACACGCACCGCCAGCGAATCATCTATGAAGCATCTGCACAAGATGTCCTTCTCGCATCCCTATGGTAGTCGTGCTCGAAGAGGAAAAACCGCCCTCGCCGCGACAGCACTAACACGCGGATAGACGTGACATGTGGCGCCACGCTACAAACCTTCCCCGCTCGCTGACTCTGGAAGATCACTTTCGAAGTGCCCTCAAAACGAAGGAGAGCTTCGTGGAGCCTTTGATAGCGTCCAACGCCTTTGTCTTGTTGGACTTGGTCATCACGGAGAGGTCCTGCCCATTCAGGCCGTCCACCACCCACTTCACCTCACCCTGCGGGCCTGCGCGCAGAGAGCGCAGAAATGGGTGTGCCTGCTGTTTCGAAGCAAAGGGTGGCAGTTTCGTCATGATAATGTCATCTCCCGCAAAGGCCACCTTGATGTTCCACGGGCGCTTCGTACTCGACCGCTCCAGCTCCAACGTCGAGCCATCGAACTTCTCGAGCCGGACATCGTTATCGAAGGTCAGCGGCTGTGCTTCGAGCAGTCGGCTCAGCGAGATCCGCGCCACATCGTCTACTCCATCCTCAGCGGCGAGAGCCGCCTCCGTGGCGTCCGCCTTCGCGGACTGCTTCTTCTTGGTGTTTTCCCGCCCATGTTCGATGGCCACCTCCGCGGCAGTAGGCGGGAGGTCGACGAGTGGCATGTCCACCGGAGCTGAGGCGGAACCCTTGCCGCTGTCGTCTGGCTCTATGGCACCGGTATCCTCTTCGGCGCCCGCGCCTCTTCCGTCTTCTTCAGATGTCGCCGCTGCAACGGCAGACGCCTTTGAACCGACACCGCGCCTCTGCTTCGCCTCCGCACCCTCGATCGCAGCGTCGCCTGCAGCGGCTTCGGACTGAAGCGGCTCTGCCTCCTCTGCGAGCGCGGCTCTGCCTAGCGACACCTCAGCGGCTTCTTTGTCCTTGAAGTTCTCCAGCTGCGTGTCGTCCTCCTCCACGGCCTCCTGCGCAGACGCGTCCTCGTTGTCGTCTGCCCCTTGCCCGTCGTCTGCAGCACACTTCCCGCCCTTCTTCCCGCGGCCGCCGCCCCGTGCATTCTTTTCGCCCTTCTTCGCACGTGCCTTTGCCGTTTTGGCAGGTGCCTTCTTGCGCTCGCGCGTCTTCTTTGGCAGCTCCGCCTCGGCCTCATCCTCAGCTGCCTCGATGCCGTCCTTCGCTTCCTGCTCAGCGGCATCCACGTCCGCAGCAACCCCGTGCTCCGCCGCGTTCTCCTCTCCTTCAGCGATCGGCTTATCCGATTCCTCCGCCTTAGGGACGTCCTCGCCATCAGCAACATCCTTGAAACCATCCATGAGTGCATGATCAGCCGTCTCCTCATCTGCGAAACCAGTCGCAGCGCCCTTTATACCGTCGTCGTCTTTGTAGTGCTGCTGAAGCGATAGCTGCTCCAAGCTCGCATCCTTCTCAGCGTCCATGTCGCCACTGTGATCATCCGCGGCCTCAGGGGCTCCAATCGTGGTAGTAGGCCTGGCCCAGTGCAGCTCCTCCAGCGCCTCGAAAGCCTCCGCGCCCCCCTCCTCCGCAGCAGGCGCATCAGCCTTATCGGATGCCGTGGCCTCGAGCTTCGCCTCCTGAAAGTGCTGCTTCAGAAACTCGTCCGCAATCGAGTCGGCCAGATCGTCGATTTCGCCTTGTACCGAACTCACCATCTTTTTCGCCTCTGCCGGCTCATCAGCTGCTGCCTCAGCCTCTGCAACGGCTGCTGCTTCCTTCTGCGCCTCTGAAGGTGCTGCATCCACCGCTGGCGTCTCCTGCGCATGTGCTACCTCTTCGGAGGAGAGAGGCCGCTCCACTTGAGAGGACAGCGTCGCCTCGGCCTCAGGCGGCAGGTCCGCTTTTGCATCCGTCACCTGCAGATGAAGGGTGAGCAGCAGCGAGCCGGAGATGAGACTCTTCATCTCCGCCACGGACAGCTGTGCCATGTCGTGGTTGTTGACCTTCAGAACACGGAGACGGCCTCGCATGTCAAACAGAAGATTCTTGGCGGCGTTGGAGAGCTTCATGTTTGGCGCGAAGTCAGAGAGAACAGCGGCTGCGCCCTTCAGATACTGCAGCTTCAGCCCCCACGAGATGGACGTCGACGCGCGCTCCACCATGAGGAGACAGCGCTGGCCGATGCCGCCCTCGCCGCCTTGGTAGGACACTTCGAACAGAACCTCGCGGGGCACCGTTAAGTCCGCCTGCTTGCGCCTCTCAAGGGTGAGGGAAAGCGTCTTCGTGGTTTGCGTAAGGCTTGCGCGGAGCTTCTGCATAATGTCGTCGCGGCTGGAAGCGACCTCCTCGCTGCTCATGTGGACAGCGCGTACGCGGCGGCGGTTGACCTCGAAAATGGCTAGACCGCCAGCCTCACCAGACTGCTGCTGGACGGCATCGTACAGGCGTTCTCCAGCCTCGCTAGAGTTGCGCAGCTCATTCTCCACGCCCACAAGGAGACCCTTGTCGTTCAAGAGGAGCCCCCAGCGCTGCGCCACATCAGCGCGCTCCAGCGTTAGATGTCCCGTATATGGGTCGTACTCGATCACTTTTGCGAACGCCTTCACGTTCGCCGTGGATGGTGTCACAGCCGTCTCGGGCATCGGTGTCGTCGCCGGAGGAGACTCTGCTGCGGTCGCGGCGGCAGTGCTTGTAGCCACCGCCCTCAGCGCACGTCGATCGGCGTCCACAGCGACCACCCAGCGCAGCACCTTGTAGAACGCCTCCTCGACAATCCTGGCGGGGACAGCGTTAGCTGCCAGGCTTCGAGGCGTGTCCACCTCGGTCGGGTCGCTCTGTGGCTGCCGGCGCAGCGCCTGCGACGCAGTGTCGATACTGCGGTACGCCGTCTGCACATCGCGCACCAGCTGCGCGATGTCTTGCAGGTTGTTCTTAGTCGCGAGCAGGGCGCGGCGCTCATCCGCAGAGCGTTTGCAATCCACCGCGGGGTCCCGCTCCTGCTGCACTCGCTGCTCAAGCATCTGCAGAAACGATGTAAGGACGTCGTGCGAGGTGCCCTCGCTGAGACAATGTGCAAGAGCGACGACCGTCTTCGCGGGTGCGTTGTGATGAGCGAGAAAGGACTCTAGCTGCGGCATGAGCGGGTCTGCCTCGGCGTCATTGAGTACGTGCCGCAGGGAGGACACGTTGTCTTGGACGGCGAGGGAGGCGCAAACGTGGTACAGCGCAGCCTCCAGCTCGTAGAGCAGTTCCTTTGGGGTGTAGGAGAGGTGCGCGTGGATCGGGGTGCGCAGTTGTGTGACAATGATGCTCTGCACGCGATGCATCTCGGCGACAAGAGCACGATCGTATTGGCGGTTCGCAACGATGCGCCGCGCCTGAGAATCGTACAGCATAAATGGCGCAGTATACTTCTCTTTCATCCGCACCGTCTCGGCGTGAATGCTTGTCTTGGGAGTCGCAGGCATGGGATACACACTCGGAGCTGGGGCAGGCTCTGGTGCATGCGCCGCAGACTCTGGAGCCTCTTTCTGAGGCATCTTGGACAGTCTCCTGCCGCGGTACATGATGAAGGAGGCTGCGCGAGAAAAAGACGAGGTGATCACGAGAGAGAGAGAGCCAGTAATAACGGAAGGTTCGATAAGCCACACCAGTCTATGGATTTGTTGTTGTGTCCGCGTATGTGTGTATACGCGTACGTACGTGGGTTTGTCGGCCTCTTGGCGTATAACAGCGAGCACGTCGTGAGGGGAGAGTGGGGAGGACGTGCGCTGTTCTCCGCTCTTCTGTGGGCTATCGAATCGCTCGACTGCGGGGGCGGGGGGTGCATGAGAAGCAAGCAGTGAAGGGAAGAGGGGGAGATGAGGGCTGTCGTCCTTGATAAACGGTCGTGTTCGAAGAGGCGAGTGGTAGCCAATAATCGCCACTGATGCTCGTAGAGGGAGAAAGCGGGGGCGATGTACAGCCGCTCACCATAGCGGCTGTCAGCAGCCGCCTTTGTGTCTGGGGATCGCACGAGTCCTAGGCAAAAGCCTTCAATCGACTAAGCACATCATCGAGGCGGAATTATCGTATTGAGCCTCCATCAACGCGTACGATTAGAATACGCATACTTGAGTGGAGAAACAAATGGAGCCCAGACTCTTTCGGCAAGCTCGGCACACGACCAGGTACAGCCACGCTGAGACCAGCACGGAGAAGACTCTTCGTTGCATGTGTGCCTGAGCGCGCTTGTGCGATACCGGTAGCAACGGTGCCGAAAAGTCGTTTTTCCTTCCGCTTCGTTATTCGCCGTGCTTATTAGTGTTAAGCGGGCAGTTGACCAGTCGTCGCCACCGCTCAACGGCAACATCAGCATCACCACCATGTCCGCACGCACCGCAGCACCACATCGCCACGGGCACATCCCAGAACGCAGCTGTATGCATTACGCGACACTGTCAGCGATGTGCTCTTCTGGGGACTCACCAACGATGTTCCCCTGCGCAAACGCCTTGTAGGCACGGCGTTCCGCATCCTGCTTCCGCCGAGCAGCACGGTAATAGTCCTCCTTGGGACGAAAAACCGTGTCCTTCAGGCGGAGGTCGAGCAGCGGCAGCTCCGTGTAGCCGAACTCCTCCGCAACCTTCTCCAGGCTCACCTTCGTCTCGTCGTACACATCGCGCGGCCCAATGGTGCTGTAGGTGCGCATGGTGGCCTTGTAGGCATAGTAGGCTGCGTTCTGGACAGGAAAAAGCTTTTTGTTCATGGACTTGAGCTTTTCACCGATAAGGAAATAGCGGCCGCTGGCCCGAGTGCCGAGCTCGCGAAATTCGAGCCGGTAGCGGCTGGCCCCGTCTCGGCGCAGGTGACGCAGCGCCCCAGCAACTTCGTTCGGACGAAAGAGGAGCAGAATATGTGTGTAGTTCACCGCTGCAGGGATCGTCGCCTTGTTTCCCGAGGAGGCGTCTTCAGCGGAGTTCGTAGCTTCCGCGCCCACCCGCCGCGCTGCCACGGGAGCTGGGGTAGGAGAGGTACTGCGCTTGCGCTGGCGAGCCGTCCTCTCCCGCCGCACCGCCACCTTGGCTGCTGCAGACGACGCGGTGCCTCCGGCATCATTGCCCGCGTCGGCCGCAACTGCACCGGGCGACAGCACCTCAGCTATGAATTGGTTGTAGTTGAGGAGGTCAGGAATGATGTCGTACTGCAGGAAGACAGAGCCGCGCCGTGGGACAAGTCCGTGGCAGGACAGGAGCACCGCCGCCGTCTTGCCATTTTGCCCCGACTCGACCGTTGAGTCAAAGGCGACGCAAAGCCGCTGGCGGTCAGCGGCGGTGTGCATGTTTGTGTACGCGCTCGCACCCTCGTAGTCGCTCAGCAGTTGCACATATGATGGCAGCTCACCCAACAAGGAGTAGAGAGTGTCGTAGAGGAAGGTCACGCACTCGCGCGTGGCGACGTGTACGACGATGCCGCGGTTCGGCGCCAGGCCCTTCAGCAGACCAAAGAGAAACTGAAAGCGATGCGTTCCCTGCGCCACAGCGTAGTGGACCGTCACTGGTGCTCGAAGGGCCGCGACAGCGCTGGAGACGGAGGCTTCGGTGGGCTTACTCACCACACCCACACCGCTGCCAACACGGCGTTCTACACGCAGTGTTGTCAGCAGGTCCAGCTCCGGCTCCGTCAGCCATTTCTGCTCTGCCGCCAGAACAGCGATTGCCGGAACGTGGCCGAGGCAGTCCCACCGCTGCGCGTTAAGCGCGTGTGGTGTGGTCTTGGTCGGGGAAGAAGATGCTGCTGCTTTGCTGCCCTTAAGCGTGTGCAGCAGAGAACCGGTGTGCGTCGGCGCACGACGGAGCAGAAGTGCGCAGCTGCCAATGAACTTCCAAATAGCGCTGCGGCGGTCCACTGCGAGGAACGCTGCAGGCGTCGCCACCACCAGAACCACCGCACCCGCTAACGCCAGAGTACTCTCCGTGGCCTCATCCTTCCGCGCCACCTCGTCGACCATCAGCGAGCTTGACTTTGTCTTGCGCCGTTCTGCCGCCGGCGTCTTCGAGGGGGTGCCCCTTAGCGTATTTGCGCCAGCTCCACTGGCAGGGGACGGGAAAGTCGGGTGGCGGCAGGCGTTGTCGTCCCTAAGCAAGAGGACAGTTAGCCCGTAGCGCTCCTCTAGCTGTCCTGCAACTTCAGCCGCCTCGCTGCTGGTGTCGACTAGGACAAAGAGGGAGGAGCTCTCTGCGGTAGTTCTACGCGCCTCCTTGTCCTCGGCAGCGCGGCGTGCGGCGAGCTCCAGCGCCGACACCGCGAGCGTGTCCACCGCCGCAGCCATGTCAGCCACCTTCGCACGAGTGACCGCTAGGGCGATCTCGCCATTCTCCGAACCCTCCGCGCGACTCCGCATAGAGGGAGCGCCCGGCGCTGCGAGGACGGCCGCCAGAGCCATCTGGGTGCGAGAGAGCTTATGCGTCGCTCCACTCGAGAGACGGCCTTCCAAGTACTTCATGACGGAGGGCGAGAACGGTGCGGGAACCGTGTTCGAAACAGTGGTCACGTCGGCAGCTGTCGCACGAGCTGCTGCCGCTGCCGCCGCCTGCCGGGCAGCAAGGACGGGAACGACATCGCTGGCTCGCTTTGCCCTGGCCAGCTGTTCGCCCTCCTCGCCGAGGTAGCGCTTCAAATGACGGAGGCCGCGCGTGTCCATTGCAGAGATACAGCAGGTGGTAAAGCGGGCGTGTGCACGCGTCGGTGCGGGCGAGTATGTGCGCTGCAAGTGGAGCTCAGTAAAGGTGGAGAGCGGTAGGTGCACACACCGGTGTCAGGTCAGTGAGAAAGGTGCAAAGAATGGGGACAGAAAAGAGCGAGAGGAGAGACGGTAAGATCTACACAGCTAAGATGAAAGACACGCCAAAGATGCCCTCGAGAGAGATGAAAGCCGAGGCAGAGCCTGCGATGCGTGGGTGTGCCGAGGCAAGAGAACGAGGCCGCAAGGAGTACAAGGGGTACCGCCTTCCACCTGTTCGGTGCCTCATCTCCTTCTCCCCGGTCACCACTTCTACGGGGCGGAAAGCCCCGCCCCCTCCCCCCCCCCAACCGTTTCTCGTCAGACGTTTTCGTCTCGTATCACAGCATCTAGGATGGACTCTGGCGCCGCAGGCGTTCGACGGAGGAGATTGCGATGCCTCCCAAATAAGGAAAGCGCGGGGTGTGTCGTGAGAAGACGTACGCGCAAGATGCGTGACGACAAGGTCCCACGCTGGCACCGGTACGCGAATGGTGCTTGCCTGCGCGCATTCATCCACCGCGCCGCCTTCACGTAAGAGCACAATAAAACGATGACCATTCCCCCAGCGCCCACGCAGCAGTGGTGCGCGAGTGATGGAGAGCTTCGCAGCTACTCCCGTCAAGCCTCCGTTGACGTCTTCAGCACCGAGAGCATCGAAAAGCGAAGCAGGCAGCACAAACAAGCATAAAGAACGACACAACTGTGAACAGATAAAGGCACACCCAAAACAAAATAAAGAAAGGCAATGAACGTCGAAGTTGGACAAAATAACAACCGGCACGGGGCGGGAGTGGCGGGGGGGGAGAAAAGAGTCGCTGATGCAGGCCGAGCACGTGTAGCTCACACACCCCGACACCACCACCACAAGAAAAAAAGTGCGCTGCTCGCAGTCATTCGATGGAAACCAAAAAGAAAGCGGAGCGCGGCAAGCGGAAGAAGCCTGCCCAACGCGGTGACAATGAAGATGTTCATTGGTGCTCCAGTGTCGGAGGCGAAACGCGCAATGACAGCACCAAGGGGACCGCACACAAACACGCGCACACACAGCAGCCACACACACACACATAGAGAGAGAGAAATCATTGTCTTGTTGTTCATTCCATGCGACAGAAAGGACTTCAAGTCGATGCTCAAGTGGTCACTATCAACACACAGGTGCACATCGCGAAAAGACAGAGAGTCTTGCCCTCCATGTGTGATCACTCGTGTCCATGGGCATACTTGGTTTCCAAACATCAATCGTGTTGCATGATAAATCAGCTATCGTTTTTCTCTTCCGTTTTGCATACACCCCACAGGTTCCCTACTCGCCAGTTGACACGTTCCTTCTATCGTCGCTTCAGAGGATAAAGCCAGCGAAGCAGACAAGGAAAAAAGAGTGGCCCGAGAAGAGTTCACAGAAGGTTCAAGAAAGAGGTGTGTCGTGGCCCTCTTACAGCACCGTCCACACATCAGCGCTTCCTTGGACTTCCCTTCAGCTGCGTCACACTCATGCTCCACTACGTGCCCATATTTGCTTTGTGTGTGTGTGTGTGTGCTTACGTCGCTGCTATGCTCAACATGCACATGCGCCTCGTGGCGGTGGGCCGCGTGAATGACACGGGCAGCACCCAACGGCGTGTCGACTCGCTTGGAAGTAAAGCAGAAAACAAAAGACAACCACATCACAGCGCACGGGCTTCGTCGGACTCGCCCACCAGCCAAGCGACGTGTAGCACGGCAATACACAAAACACAACAACAAAAAAAAAACAACAAGGAAACGCTTAGGTAGGTAGTATGAAGCTGGGCCCCAGAGAACGGGAAGGAAAGTGTTCAGCAAATCGGCAAGTTCGGAGTACAGCAGGTCAGCGACACGGGGGTGGGGGGGGGGGGTGTTGTTCGCTTCTCTCCGCGAGAGCTCAAACAACGGCAAAGATGTAGAGACAACTTCTCTCTCTCTTCGTCTCTTGCACCGCTTCTTCTTGCACGTGCAGAGAAACAGAGAAAGGGAGGGGGGCTGGGCAGAAAACCAATACACACGTAAACAGTAAAACTGCGCCCTTCTCACACAACTACCAGTCGCACGACAGACCACCACCTGCAGGAAGGCACGTGCCTGAATGATTCTCCTACGTGCATGAGCCGGGTGGCGCGAGAAGATGCTTACGGCGCCCCCCTCCCACTAACGGCTTGCGGTTGATTCATTTTTTTTTCATCCGCTAAGCGCTTACTTGATGCAGCGCACTAGCCCTTTGCTTTCCACGGGTACACTTCTCTCCCATACATGACTTGAACGTCGCTCCACCCCCGGCCCGTCACAGACCCTCATCGATTCGTGCAGAGCAGTGGCAAGCCCGCGCTACGGCAATGTGCCGACTCAGCCATCGGAGCACGGTCTCTGGCTCAAGCGGTACGCATCCCGCCCTATATGCAGGTCGCCTAGCAATCGCTCACACTATGTCAGTCACCAAGTGGTGCGTCCCTCGCGATCGCTCAGATTCCTCACCAGTAGGCAGTGAATGCCGGGGGTGGGGTGCGTCCGAGTCAAGCTGACACACCCTGCCCATCACATCGATGGCACAAGCGCGTCCACTGTCGCAGGTCCCTTCGACGCGACGCCAGCCAGGGCCTCACTGCCGACGTCAGTAGCCGTGCATCGCTCTGACCTCTCCCTACGTAGGTAGGTGCGCCGCCCTGCCACCACCAGAAGTAGCTCAGCGCCTGGCAGGGGGATGGAGGGGAGGAGGGCTGCTTGGCTTCCGCCCACGTACAGAGTGGGGGGCAGGGAAATGGGGGCACTGAAGCTTGAGATCCCACGTAAAGGCGTGTCCGTTCGTCATCAGGGAGCGCAGCAACGAAACAAAAAAAAAACAAAACAGATATGATGTCAGTGCATGTCTTCGCTTAATGCGCCTCAGAAGCAAATCGAGAAAAAGAGGCGTTAGACATGAAAGCACGCAGCGCTTTATTTTAGGGGTTCCTTTTCGGTGTGCTCTCCAGTACGTGGCTAACAGGGGGGAGGAAGGGCGGTGGAGGCATGGCTGGGAACAAGAAGCAAGAGAGGGAGTGCACACACGCATGGCTACCATGGCACCGCCACTCTGCACTGGCACTAGCACGCACTGCGACACCTTGACAACGATCGACATCCCGGCAAGAGGAAGGGCGATGCGTGTGTGTGTGTGTGTGTCTGAGGATGCAACCTGTCTCGAGGTCAAGTACGAAACACCAAGAAAACAAAAATATCGATGCTCCGCGCACACAATGAAGAAGAACGGCACGAAGCATTCGGAGAAGGTTAAAGTCGAACTTGTTAAAAAAAAAAGAAATAACCACAAAATCAAAAACGCTTGCGCACAGGAAACGAATCAAATCGATATATAAAAAAACATTTCCGGAGAAACGCGTGGGCGCCTACAGGACGAGCGCACATATGCACACATACGCGGCATGGCAAGTGTGCCTCCCCCAATCACGCAAACTCCGGCAGGAGGACGGGGACGGTACCACCACTAAAAGGCGAAGCACCTGCGACAGAAACAGGTGAAAAATAGAGAGAGAGTTTGGTTCCCATTTTGACCGTACCATTGTCGCACGCCATGATTAGGCAAAAAAAAGAAAACAGCAACACCACACACCGGCACAGCCACACACGCACCCACTTGAAAGCAAAAAGCAGGGCACGCGAAGCGGCGGAGAAGCAACGAGCCGGAGACACACGCGGACCAGAAAAGAGAAGAACCACAGAAACAACAAGCGAAATTAAAGAGGATTCAAAGAAAAGAAAGAGAGCAACCGTGTAGAAAGAAGAGGAAATGGGTGGGTGAATGGATGGATGGAAACGCAGCAGACAACGGAAAAGAGCGGGGGTGGTAGTCTGGATAAGAGAGCGAGACAAGCACAGAAATAAACAAACAACACCGCAACACGTACACACAAGAGAACCACACGCACACAAACACAAGCACGTACATCGATATAGAACTATACATGTGAATGCACACCTACACATGTAGGTATATGTGTAGGTATGCAGCGTAGCGCGAGCGATCAAAATCGCGCACGCCTACACGCACATGGCGACGAGGTCCCCGCGGAACTCGAGTGCAGTGATGGCGGGCGGTTGGGAACTTCGCTGTGTGTGCGTGCGTGCGTGCGTATATTTGGATGGATCGTCTTGCTTACTCAAAGATGGAAAAAAACGAAAGGCCGAAGCAGCCAACGTTCACAGTGTGGTGCGTACCAGCAGGGATGGCACCATCGTCGTCCTCCGTCTCCTCTGAGTCCACGTCCTCTACTTCGACGACGCCATGGTTCTGCCCGCTGATCGCACCGTCTGAAAGGAGTTGTAACGAGGGCTTTAGTAGACTGGCTTCCTCAAGGTCCGCTTCCACGTCCTTTTCGATCAGCCCGCTTGCCTCCGTCTTGTGCGCGCTGTCGACCAAGTCGCCATTTTCTGGCACGTGCTTCAGCAGATGGCATTCGGAAGATGCAGTCGCCACGTTGGCACCGACCGTCTCACAGGTTGGCTTGACAGTGTTGACGGTCGTCGCGGACGCAGAGTCCGTTTCGCTGGCTGTACCGGTGCAATCGGTAGCCCTCGCAGCAGCGCTGTCGCCCACTGCAACTGATCGCTGCTTGAGGGAGCTTTCGATGGCCCGCAGTTTCAGGTCCCGGCGGTAGCTCAGCACCTTCTCTCTCTGTGCTGTGTTGCACGCCAGCGTCCAGCACAATGGAAGGTATTCGTTCTCTAGCGGGTGTGGCTGCAGCGGCTCCGGATCATTGGCACGGATCTGCGAGCGCCCGTCGCCGTATTTTGGCTCCGTTTGGCATACCGACGTTGATGACGGTGATGGCGGTGGGGGAAGCAAACTCCGCTGGATTGCCGCCCGCTCCTCGGCAGAGTCGGCGCGCTGCACGTGAGGGGTAAAGTAATAGTAGTACCAAGCCAGCCACTCCTCCGCGTCGCGCGCAGCGCTGTAAGCGTGCCGCTGACGCTCAAACAATTCCATGGAGTGGAGCACCGTAGCGGCAACGCACACGGACCCGTGGCCGGCGGAAGTAGTGCCGCTCGAGGCAGCAGTGCCGTCCTCCAGCTCCGAAAGTGACGGCAACGTAGAAAATCCGTCATCCTCGCAGGCTTGCATACCAAGGTACGCCTTTACGTCCGTAAACAGCTCTCGCCACACGCTCTCGAAGCGATACTCAGCCAGCTGGTAGTCGACCGGCTGCACTTGGAAACAGCAGGCAATGGAACCTGAAGTACCGCCAGAAACGCTCGACTGCGACTCGCTTCGGCTGTACCCTACAGTGCGGCAGAACTCCGAGTGGTACGCGCGCAGCGCGCCAGAGCCGCACTGCAGCAGCGACCGCTCCAGCCCTCTGATCTCGTTCTCCGTGCTGTACTGAGCCAGAATGGGGATGATGTAATAGTAGTAGAGCTGCGCAAGACGGCGGTGGGCCTCGCGCGCCTGGCGATGAGCCTCTGTGATGAGAGCAAACAGCGCACATTCCTGTTGGCGGCGCTGCGCAAACAGCACACGCTCTACATAGGCACGAGAGCCAAGCAGGTACTTTCCAGCGGGAAGGCGCTGGCTTCCACCTCGCACCGCGGTCGCCCCTCGGGGAGTGCGAGAGGCTGCAGCTTCGCCGCTGACGTCCCTCGTCTTCGAGGTGGAGTTCCGGCATCTCAAGATGGAGCCGTACATGAGCGGGAGTCCCGTTTCCACATTCACATGCTCGTCGTCGAGCGCGATCTGACTGCTGCCGTTGCTAGAGCGACTGGAGCAACTCCCAGCGCGGTCGCTGTCCTGCGCAAGCGCTGCCGCCTCCCCAGCGCCGCTCTTCGCCTTCTTGGGCAACTGTGTATAGTGGCCCAGTCTTGCGAGGAACGTCTCGGGAAGATCGTAGGACAGCGGCTGCGTGCCTTCGCGCAAGGACTCAAGAGCCTCATTGGTCAGAGACGAGGAAATCACAGCAGGGGTGGCTGCAGCACCAGCGGCGGCAGTACTCTGCAAGCCTCTTTCTTCTGCATTATGCACTTCTGTTCGCCTACCCATCTCGTCTTCTTCAGGACTGCTTGCGTGCGGCCCCGCAGAGGCAACGAGCGCCGCCCACGCTTCCTTGTACTCGCGTTCACGCTTCGCGGCCTCTTTCAATTGCTGACGCCTCTGCAGGCGCTTCTTTGTAAGCTCCTCCCGTGAGATGAGCCGCCGCTCCGTGGAGAGGCCCGAACCACGCGAAGACGCGGCACCGCTTTCCGTCGTATCCGTTGGAGGAGCATTTCCGCCGGCTGGAATTGGTGCTGTAACGCTGAAGTTATCGGCCAAGGTTGGGTTCCACAGCAGAGTCGGCGTGCGCACCCGGCACCGCCGCGTGTCGAAGACGTGAAATACTTGCCGGTGCAGGAGAGGCGCTCCTGCGTTGGCCTCTGCAACATCGCTCTGCACCTCCGCATCCTCGAACTCCTCTACATCACTGCTAGCGTTCGCCCTGCAGCATGACATCACGGTGTCCTCAGGATCATCAAGGTGCTCGACGTCGTCCTTTGGTAGTGGGGTGCGGGCACGACACCCCTCTCCGATGGAGGCACGCACGGAGTATCGCCTCTGCGGCAAATCCCCTTCGCTCTCCGTGCACACTGCCGCGTGTTCCTCATTCTGCACGTCTGCCCGTTCCACATCATTAACCATGGCATGAGGTTCGTTCACATCGAGCAGATACGTCATCGGGGCTGCTTCCACGTGCGGGTCGTACACCTCCGGCCGGCATAGCAGTCGACTCCAGAGAGAGAGTCGATCCCGCTTCACCGGCACCGCGACAGTGTGCAGCCGCGACCGTTTTGACTCCTCCTTGCATTGCGTGTTCATGGCAGGCACCCGCCGGACCGGTGTGCTCAAAACCACTTTCGTATGCGAATCATCGCCGTCTGCTTGGGCGCTCGAAGCTGACATATTCGTTCGCTCGCGGTGCGCCCGCGCATCCTTTCCCTCAGTAGCCTTCACAACGCCGCCAGAGAGCAGCGAAAAGAAGCCCATCGGATCGTGACAAAACGACGACAACACCAACAAAGACGAGCAGCCCGCGGCTCACAGCAAGAGTGAAGGGTCGATGGCGCCTTATCGGCGCCTGCAGTTCCGCGAAGAGGAGCAGGGACGCTATCCACACCACGTCCGTGCTCTGCAATACTCTGGCAGTACCTGTAAGGACGACGATAACTTCCACTGCGACCCTTCGAACCCTCCAAGGCACGAAAATGAAAAGAAGCGCCTGGAAAAGACACACGCACACACAGTGGCAGACAGACGGACAGAGAGACAGGCAGACAGGGCGACGCCACCACGAAAGGGGCAATCAAAAAAGGCGTCAAACGGAAGCGAAGCAGAGATGGCTCCCCGTAAAGCAGCGCCGACACGTGTGAGCGCACACGAACGGTCACACGCAGCGGCACCGAGGAGAGGCAGCCTGCCAGGGCAGTCCGACTTCTTCTATGAGTTGCTCTTCTACTGACTCGTTGCTGCCGCCTTCCTCGTGACCGAAGTTTCCGCGAACGACGAGGGACACGAAAGCAGCGACGACGAAAAAGAAGAGGAGCGCACAGACAAGAAAGACGAAAGCTACCCCTTATCCCATCTCCCCTGCACCCGTCTTGCACTCTCTCTTCCTTCCACGTAACCCCACGTTTGGCAGCCGCGGAGACCCAAACACGAAGAGATGAAGCACAGAGAGAATAGAAAAATTATTTTTCCCGCGTGAAATGCCCAAGTGAGCCGTTCGACAGACAGACTGGAGACGCAGAGGTATATGGGTATGCGTGTGTGCATGTGCGCGTATGACCCTCGGCAGCGTCTCCGACCGCCCGCATGCTTTTCGAAGCGCACGCCGACAACACCAAGCCAGCGTACAGGTCCGGCGGAAGGGTCCGAAGACAAGCGATAAACACAAGAAAAGGAGGGCCAATGCACCGCTGTCCAGGCACAACGGAGAACGCAGATAAGCGTGCGAAAAGTGGAAGGGCCAACGAGAGTGAGGTGACTAACGTACGCGTTATGCAGTGCAGAGCAAAGAGAGGCACAGAGGCGTGGATGGCCGGAAACGATGGCGCGGTGGAGAAATGAGGGAGATCAGAGAGATCAGAGAGAAAGAAAAAGAAAGGGTAGGAGAAAAAGAGCCATGTACGAGCGAAGGACATGCAGGCCACCTGATCCTGAGGCCACGAGAGCGCGCACGCGCAACCCTAAACACGCCATCGCAGCGGCAGACAGGGTCCCCTTTCTTTTCTGATTTGGAGAGATGAGCGTCTGCTCGCGCATCTTCCTTCATGCGGCAACCGAAACGAGAGGGAGAAACGTCTATGTCCGTCGGGGCCTGAGCCACAGGCAAACGCCTCCGCCGCAGGCAGTCCGGTATTTCCTTGTGCTCTTGCTGCTGCGGTTTCACCATAGGTGTCAGGTAGGTGGTCCTGCGGAAGCAGCTTTGGAAGACGCACGTCGAGATGCAGCGCGGCGCTTCTGACAGGCGCCAGGGGCGGCGGCGTGCGACTACCACTCGAAAGGAAAGGGGGGCACAAGCCTGGTGGTTCCCAAGTCAGTCATCCGTGAGAGTCGAAGGGCAAACATCAGCCGCCTCGATCCACGGCACCACATAATGCAGTGTAGAAACTTTTCACATGCGACACTGGAGGACCGGATGCTGCACCTCGGGGTGGCCTCGTCATGCCTTCGGCATCTGCACCCCATCAGCCCACTCGGTCGGATGCAGGGGATACCGTACATGTCGCACACATGCACTTTGGAGCTGATTTGCATGCATCTCTTTACACCGTTCCGTTCCTCGCGCGTGCGCATCCTGGCCTCCGCGTGCGTTGCGTGGATGCGATCAATCATGCCCACCAACGCTGAAGCGGTGCGCCCGCAGTACTCGAATTCTCACATCATGGCGACTGTTCCACCACGGCGCTGCTGCCTGGGGGAGCGAGGGAGGCGTGCCTGGATGGCCTGCCCGCGTGTGCCGTCACGCCCGCCAGTGTCTCTGGCGCAGCCCTCTGCCCGCCCACACCGGCAGTCCGCAGCCAGCACCCAAGGCCAGGCCGCAGGCCCCCGGCGGCCCCACAGAGCAGGCACGCGGCCCTCGTGCCACCACGCCGTGGCCGGCATCCTCAGGCGAAGCCGGGAGTAGGCGGCTCCAGCATCAGAAGCACCAGCATCAGCAGCGGCGCGTGGGAGTGTGACTGGAAGCGCTCGCGTACAAGTGAGCAGGCGCACATGCTCAAAGAGCGAGTGGCGGAGAGAAACGGGAAGAGAGAGCAAGTGAACGTGTAGTTACCAGGATGAAGGCAGGTCGTCTTCGTGTACAGTAGTGCTGTCCTCTTCTGTGGGTGCATGCGTGCCGTGTCGCTCTTCATGCCTGAAAACGTCGTTCTCACGTTGCGATTTTTTTTTGTTTGTGTATAAGCTCTCTCTGTTCTGATAGGCACTCATGATAAGGGGAGGGGCGGCAGTTGATGTGTACCCCCTGCCCCACCACAAAAAAAAAACAGAAAAGAGACGCTGCGCGAAAGCGGGGCCAGCGAGACTCGTTTTTTTTTTGCGGTTGTGTTGCGTATATATATATATAGATAGATAGATACGGGGCATTCAATGCTTGACAAGTACTCCCACCGTCTGCAGCGTGTCACCAGATACAGCGGCAAAGGGAAACCCCACGATAAACGAGCGACACTCGCCAACCAGCGACCACACATGTACGCGTGGGAAGCCCAGATATAGACCAGAACACCTCTGTGATAGCACCAGCGAGATCTGAAAAGAAGAAACCAAAGGATATGCCTCGCACACTGTGTGTCGTCTCCTCCCTCTTCGTCATTCGTCAGCACCGTGCACCGCACCAGCAACGCAGATGCTGCAACATTCTCTGCCTACACCAAGTCTCACTTTAGACACTCTATAGACAGAGTTCGCCGTGTGACGAAAATGGCGAGGAAGAGAAGTGGCAAGCGTTGCGGACATGAGAGAGACAATTTCCAAAAGCCGATAGCCGCTGTGAAGCGCGTCAGGCATTTACAGACACACGCGGAAACGACCGGAAAAAAAAAACGTAGTCGCAATGCATAAAACATGAAAACCATACACAACACATATATATAAGATATTATGTATATGTTTACTTCTATTTTTTGTTCGTCCGAGGCAGACGTGTGTCACGGTCAGTGGAAGGGCCGGCACATGCCCCAGCCCTCCCCCCCCACACACACACACGCGCGCACGCAAAAAAAAAATCAGCGACACAACGCGGCAGATAATCTAGCCACTGTGACGGAGATCGTGTAGAAAAACGGGCAAGGGCAAAGGTAACGGTGCGCCGTCACCTATACTCTGCTCCCACGTGCTCAGTCGCTGCCACACATGACTCGAACGCCACTCTATCACCCCACTTGCCCTGTGACAGGCCCTCATCATGTAGTGCAGAGCCCTTGCAGGCGCACGCTACAGCCATGTGCTGGCCTATTCGTTTGAGCACGGCCTCTACCTCATACTCTACCCATCTAACCCCACTCCGCAGCCGCACCCTGTCACGTTGGTCGCTGCCTGGTGCGTCCAACTCGGCGTGGCGCAGGCTTCGTCCACCAGTAGGCAGTGTGGAGCCTCGTGACACGCGCTCGAGTCACGCTGACACTCCGCCCATCATACAGATGGCGCCAGCGTGTCCACTGTCGCAGGTCCCCCCGCCCTACGCACCGCACCGTCCACGACCTGGCCGCTGACATCCGTAGCAAAGCCTTGCCCTGGCCTCCGCCTGCGTCCTAGATACCTGGCCCTGCGACCACCGGAGGTGGCTCAGTGTTTGGCAGAGGGGTAGAGGGGGCGCTGCTTTGGCTTCCCTCCACGCAGGGAGGCGTGTCCACTGCATCACCGGTCATCAGGGGAGCCTTTATCCGCCAAACACAAAAAGCGAGGGCCGCGTGTGGCTGGGAGAGAGAGCGATAAAGTCACAGCGATGGCGGCACGCGGCACAAGCATCGACCCCGAGAAAGAGCGGCACGTGCGCAAGCGCAGAGGGCAGGAGAGGACGCGAGCGAACAAATACGAGAAACATGAGCAACCAAAACTGTAAAAGGCAAAACAAAGGAAACGAAGACGTTAGGATACAGCAACGGGAGGACGGTCAGCCCATCCGGCGTGCTCTTCGCGGTCGCATCACAGTGCACGCAGGAGTTGTGTGTGAGAGAGAGAAAAAGAGGCCGTCGATCGATGAGGCTGCACGTGGCCTACACACCAAGTCAGACGCACACACATACTCGGGAGGGGCAGGTGAAAAGACGTACGTTCGAGCCATAAAGTAAGGGTGGAGGGAGGGGAGGGGGGGGGGGCAGAAAAATAGAAGGCACTCGAACGAGGCACACAAACGCACATGCCCACGCACACACACACACACATCACACAAAGAAGGCGTCGCAATGGAATGTGAAGACAACAGTGACGGTGAGAAAAGGTATAGAAAGAGCGGAGTGCGTTATCGAAAAGAGAAGAGGGAAGTCGCAGAGAGAAGCATGTGAAAGGTAGTACGACAAGAAATGACAAAATATATAAGTTAGTGCAACTTTCTCACATACACACACACGCACACACACTTACAAAGGAAAAGCCGCGCACAATATCGGTGTGGCACCTGCTGCCTCATCGTGCACACCTCATCAGGCAACCAACACGAGGGCTGCTCAAACACGGATAATGTAGGAAATAAAAGAAAACAAAAAAACCCTCGAGGACGCGAAGGCATGAGTAGGGAGTGTGCGTGGACATCATCGAGGCTATGAATGGATGTCACAGGGATTCCTGATCACGCCCATACACTCGCACTCACACGTCAGAAAGTCACACGCTTGCGCAAGAGAGCTCATGGAAAGGGCACAAAAAAATCAAGCCGATCAATGAACATAAATGACGCGAAAGACACGCACATGCGCGAAATAAAAATATATATATATATATATAGAGAAAGCGAAGAGATCTGTGAGGGGTACCATCGCTTCTTTCGATTCGCATAGACGTGAGACAACGCAAAACAAAACAAAAACGGAACAGAAGCGAGGCTAAGCGACGACGACGAGGAGGAGTGATGAAGGGAGGTAGCCGGCACGTGTGTTCACACAGCGCTCGTTTCGAATGAGGAAAAAGAGTTCGTTCGCCTCCTCTCTTTTTTATTTTTTTTTTCAGAAGAGGGGAATCACTGAGGAAGGCTCCCAACAAGAGCGCCATACCGATCGAGTCCCATAGAGACGTAAGAAGCGTGCACTCATGACCATATCGCTCGAAAACACGCAGAAAGTATTCCCAGCAAGACAGCATGGACAGCCACGCTCCTGTCTCCACCTCTGCTGTTCTCTTTTTTCCGGATTTTTTGTGCGCTTGCTGCTCCGAAGAAACAGGTAGCACTTGTGGTGACGCTAGTTACGTCGCAGAGAGGGTTTTCGACTCGTTGGCCGATGGCTGCGTAATCGGTCAATACATGCGAAAAGCGCTGTAGCATCATTGCGTGTACGACGATACGCGAGATGCTGTCCATGGCGACCTCAGCATCCCCGCAAATCTGCAAAAGTGAGTGGGGAGCACAGCACGAAACAAGAAAGGAGCAGCAACAAGAGAAACGGGATGCATTACAGCGTCTATGCTTATCCACACAGACGAACGCGTGTGACATACGGTAGGGAGAAGGAGGCGGGGGAGGGGGGCTGGTGATCGCCCCATCACCTCGACACCTGCACAGGTCGAAAGGCACGTGAAAACGGATACGAGCACGTGGAGTAGGAGCGGGAAAGGAGTGGGAGACACACGCACGCAAGTACGCGAAGGCACCACTTTACGTCTTTTCGGTTGTCTTTTCTACCGCTTTTCGAGCGAAGGGGCGGCACCTCGTGTGTGAACGTGTCGCATGTGAGGGGCTGCCGGTGAATGGAAACAGAAAGACGACCCTCCAAAAAAAAAAAACACACCACACACACACACACAAACACACGCACACACAACAACAACGGCAAGACAGAGAGGAACGTACGGGGAGGGAGGGAGAGAGCAATGCAAATAAAGGGGGAAGCATGGCGACGGAGAGAAGCACATGGAAGATGTTAAGGATGCAAAACCATACGAAGAGACGGCCACAACAACCATTGAAGAAGGGGCGACGGCAGCCGCAACCAAGAAAACAAAAACCGAAAATGAGAAACCGCAGTTTGCCTTTCGTGGCGCTGCCCCTGTGAAAAAAAAAAGATAGAGGACGAGCGAATCTACGAAAATACTCAAGGGGGAAGTGAGACAGAAGAAGAAGGTCAGGGGGGCTGGGCGGACGGCGTGCAGGCAGAGGGGTGGGTGGCGTGATTGAGGGGTCGGGTGATGGAGTGGGGGGGGAGGATGAAACAAAGAAGTGAAAAACAGGAGAGAAGATGCAGCAACAAAAGAGAGAGACATGTGAAAAGACGAAAAGTTGTGAATAAAAAACAAAACTCAAAACGCATGTGGACCTCATCGAGAACAAAAAAAAAATTTGAAGACACGTGAAAAAAAGACGTGAAATCGACCATGTGAACTAGGAAGAAGCAAGCGATCAGACAGACATGAAAACAAACAGAAACCCGTAAAGAAGCGGGCCGGAGAAGCACACACGACCGCGTGCATTTGCTTGTTTTTTGAGACGCGTACATGCGCACGCGCGCTCCTAGACGATGGCAACTCAGCAGGTGCAGCACAAATGATTGGAAAGCAAACAGCTCCACGAAATCGACATACAACGCCAGAAAGGTCGGCACATGATGCGACACACATACACATGCAACGTGCAACACGTGAGGGGATGCCCATGGGGCAACGGGTCTAGGAGAGAGAAAAGAGACGGTGCGGATTTGGGCGGGGCGGGGCGGGGGAGGGCAGGCGAAAGTAGCGTCTGCGATGGCGCCGCGGCGCGACACAAGTGCAGGGAGGACGGAGGGAGATCCGACGAAACATGCCAAACGCGACCTGCACAATACGCGCGCACCACAAAACGTGCGAAGGGACTGTGCCGAGGCGGGCAGCAGGAGAAAGGCAATCAACGCGACGGGCCAACGACGGCTCCTACAAACGAAAAGCACACAGCATAGCCAAGCATTCGCCGCAACGACCGTCATACCTCGACACCTGCTGCCAAGAGCGGAAAGCGGCAATGCTGGTGCGTCTTGTTGTGTGTTGCTGTTGTCAATACCTTCCAGACACCAAAATGTATAGCCCTGGTGACCGATGAACGCCACCACGCAACGACGTCTCGAGAAGAAGACACCTATTACAAACACACACACAAACACACACAGTGACGGAAGGGGGAGGACCAACGACAACAAAATAATAATCATAATACAGCAAACGGCACAGCTAGTTTCCTAATCAAACAAGAGCGGGGAGGAGGAGGTAGGGGGTAGGTTACGAAGTGCTGGAGAACCATACGACAGAAATACGATGGAAATATAAAACAGATGCTACTACACGCACACACCGCATCACCGCCCTGTACTACATTTAACGAGTGATGGTGTCAGAGACGGTGTGTGCGCGTGAAAAAAAGAGAGGGGGATCAGGAACGAACAGTACACCGGCAGACGGAGCGGATAGGAGGGGGTGCCAATATATAAAACCGAGGAATACAAGCACCCTGCCAAGGCAGAAAAAGGTAACAAAGCAGCTCGCTACGGTTGCTCTCTCAGACAAGGGCAGAGAGAGAAATGGGGATCGGAATGGCACACCATCACAGACGAAGCCACAAGGCGACAAGGGGCGCCTGCCAAGAAGTGCTCGAACGAGCAGTTGAACATACGCGCCGGAAAAGCGGTCTTTTCGTCTGCCCCTACTTGTCTGTGTGTGTGTGTGTATGTGGAGTGTAAGAAGCTGTGGAGAGAGAGAGACGCGACCGGCACACAATGCACAAGAGCAGAGAAAACAATATTGACATGACGACGCTGGAGAAGGCCCAGCGTACCGCGTTTGGGATAAGACAAGAGCAACACAAGCATCCAAGAAACATAGTTAGGATAGAGGAGAGGGGGCGGCACGCTAGGCGGACGAACACGATTCAACAGCTCCAAAAAGGAAAGAGAAGTAATGGCACCTTCGCCTGTCCCACTAGGTAGTCGAGCGCTGCTGATTCTCTTTATAATCGCAGCGGCGCTTAGCACTTCTCCTTCAAACACCCTACTCAGTGTAGCACTGCACACACTGCTTCGGCGGCAACCGCTGCCAAAACAACTCCGTGTCCGCCATGCGAAGGACATCCTGGCGCATCGCCTCCGCCGTCGTGAAGAAGACGCGCGGGAAGAAGGTGATGTCGCGCTTGCTTCTTCCACCACTGCTGCTGCCGCCGTTGCCGTTGCTGGTGCTCGGCATGGGGCCGTAGAGTCGATCGCACAGGTTCGGATTCGGCGCTGTCGACTCAAGGCACTCGTCCAGATCTGCAGAGGCTGTACCCAGCACGTCACGCGCACGGCCAGCCGCCAAGGCGTACGCGCTGCGCGTGATCACGGGATGAGCCTCCTCCATTGAGAGGCCAATCGCGACCAGCACGTTCAGCACGTAGCGATGGAAGTTCTGGTCACGCCGAAGCAGCGCCTGCGCCTCAGCGGACGAGGTACTCGCGGTGTCACCGTTGTTGCTGTTGCTCGCTGAAGCGCTCTTGGCTTCTTCTTCGTGCACGTTGTCCTCCTCGTGGATGCTCTCCAGCACCGCCTCCAGGAAGCTGGCCGGGGCTCCAAAGCAGCCGTAGTCGCCTGCCTCCTCGGTCTTGTCGTACACGCTATCGCCAACTGCCAGCCCCTGCCACCGATGCGTGTCATTGAGCCTTTCCGATTTGCCACCGGTCACCTTTTGCTGCGCAGAGTGCTGCTGCTGCTGCGTCTTCCACAGGCACACAACAGGGATGTCGTTGCAGCTCATCACCACCGCGTGGATATGTGGGAGGGCGTCGCTGAGGTTGCGCTTCATCATGTACAGCAGCGCCATCATAAGGTTGGCGAGCAGGCGCAGCTGCGTCGCGCGTTGGGGAAGCTCAGCAGTGTGGTCGCCGGAGCCCGTCGCTCCTGCGCCACCCGTCACCGCGGCGTGAAAGTCCAGCAGCTCCACCAGTGATCGGAGGGTGCCCATCGCGTCGTAGAAGCCCTGTTGAGAATTCAAGAAGCAGTGCGCCTGGCCGATAGCCCGCAGCGTCAGCTCTCGCCCGCGCTCTAGCACCTCGTCACCGTCCGTGGCAGACCCGGTGAGCATCATGTTCTGTAGCGCCAGAGACAGCTGGTTGCCTGCCAAGTCCGAGTGCGTGGGAAACGCCACCGCGTTCGAGGGAGGCAGTAGGAAGTCAGGCAGCGCGCTGCCGACGCGGTCCGATAGCACCGAGAGCGCCGCGGCAACCGTCTCAAGCGGTGCCGCGGCCGCGTTGGAGGCGGAGGATGCGCAACGCCGCGCTGCTACCGAGTCGTTGGTCGCGGGTTGGCCGGGCGTCGCGTGGGAGGCAGCACCGCTGCTGTAGGTTGCCGTGTTGAAGGTGGAGTAGTCCTGGCTCGGTGAGTGCGTCGCGCAAGGCGGCGTGCCCGCGAACGTCACTGCACCTTGCGCGCCAGTGGTGTGATGCTTCGTGACGGCCGAAGTCATACCCGTTGCGGAGTCCGTGCTTGCGGCGTCAGAGTCGGCCTTGCGTGCTGCAGCGGCTACGGGAAGTAAAGGAGAAGTCCAGTGGTCGCCATTGGAGGCAGCTGTCGCAGTACCAGAAGCGGCATGATGCACGCCAGCGAGGTACTCCGCACCTAGAAGCGGCGATGAGGATGGCTGAAAGGCGCGCGCGTGAGGGCTCAGCCGAACTGGCTGCCTAACCGCAGCTGCCGTTAAGCCCGGAGAAACACTTGCGGAGAACGGGGTCGCTGTTGGGTCCTGCAGCTGCTGCGCCTCCTTCTCCTTGAGGTTGTAGTAGCTCTCGAGAGCGTCGCCGAGGGTGCGCTTGGCGAAGTTTCCGAGGCCGAAGATGCACGGGTTGCCAGTCGTGGGGTCAGCGTCGTGGAAGACGCGGTCAACGATGGGCTGCTTCGCGCTGTTGCATTTGAGCCGCAGCGGCGGGCGACCCGGCCCGTTGTTGAGCTCCATCCCGCTGCGCCGCATCATCGCCTCAGCACCCGCGGTGGTGGCAAACTCGACAAAGCCGTAAATCCAGTTCTGGTTGTTCGTTGAATTGCCGCAGATGCGGACGCGCAGGTACTCGCCGCACTCGCTGCAGATCGCTCCCAGCTCGCTCTGCAGCATCGTCAACGGCAGAAAGCGCAAGTGCACCGTGCGGGCCAGCAAGTCAGACGTCGCCGCCTCGCGTTCCACCAGACGCTGACGTTCCTCCTTCGGAAGGGCCTTGAAGTCCTGGTGAAGCCGGTTCTGCTTGCGGCTTGTGTAGTCGGCGTTTGGGCCGCGGTACGTGTACGGGTTCATGCCACCATCTCTGTGCGAGTGCAGGAGAACGTCCTTGCCCGCGTTGATCGGCGGCGGCGGCAGAGGTGGACTGTGGTTATTCAGGGGTAGCACGTCGTAGCTGGGGGCATCTGACACAGGAGAGAAGCCGTACATATGGCAGCGGCCTTGGCTGCCAAGTGCTCCACCGCTTGCTGCTTGAACGCTTGCCAGCGGCGCCCAATCCTCTGCGTGGTGGAACGGTGGCAATCGCGTGCCGGCGTTGCAGTCGGAGTAGAGCGGCTTCGGCGAGTAGGGCCCGGGGCGGTAGCTTCGCTCCATGTGTGCACTCGGTACGTAATCACTTGCCACGACCTCGAAGCTATAAGCGTCGGCGTCAGACGCGAGGGGTGCCGCAGCCCTGGGGGAAGCCAACTCGTCCGGCTTCGCATTAGGAGAAGTGCTAAAGTACGACGTCATTCTGAACACAGACGTTGCTCTATCCGAGCGTGCGCAAGAGCACGTGAAAAAGGAAGATGTCGCGCACACGTGCCCGCGCGACGCAGTCCAACGGAATGCACGGCACAGCGTTGTGCGTACGCGACAAATGGAAAAAAATAATAATAAGAACTAGCGGGCGAGTGACGACCAGCACTGGGGAGGGCACCGCAATGGAGAACAAAACAACAACAACAAAAAAAAACACGACCGTGTGCGCCGCTCCTAACGCTTGAGTCGACAAGAGCCGTGGAGAAATTATAGAGAGAGTTATATATGTCTGAGGAGAGGTCGGAGAAGGAAGGGGCGAAGATGTACAATGTGGGAAGGAGAAGAGGGGAAGAGAAGTGACAGCACAAGCACAACAACGCAGCCTCCCTCTTCACAGAACAACAACGAAAAGGGAGTGCGAGCGCCAGAGAAAAGAAAAGCAACGATATGACAGGGATACGGAAGGGAAGGCGGTAACAACAGCGGCAGCAACAGCAAGCGAAACGCAGAATAAACCAAAACGAAAGCCCTGCAGAAGGAGAGGGAGCACTCACGCTCGCTCGTTGAAGCAAGACGAGAGCGCACGCACACGCGCGTATGATGTCGTGACGATGCGGGGTGTGGTGAAAACACGACTGATCAAGTGAAAGGAGTCGGTGATGGTCACAGGAGGGAAAAGGCGTCAATGCACAAGCAAGTATCGAGCGAGCGTGGGTTTGCTGTTCTTTTTTTTTCCTGTCTCTCTCCTAAAAAAAGAACCGAAGACGCCAAAAAAAAAACCGGGATGATCGACCGAGAAGAGAGCGCCACGACAAGTCAGAGCTCAATGGCCGCCGTATGTGTACTATCTACTTCGGGCAGAGGGAAAGAGTGTCGCGAGAAACCTAGCGCGCAGTGTAGAGACAGAGACCACGACACAAAGCCACACGCTCCCAAACGTGCGAGAACCACCTCACAGACGGAGAGACTACAGCAAGAGCCTGGAGAAAGGGAAACACCACAGCGAAAAGGCACGCCAGGCCTTGCACAAGATCAAACGACTCACAGAGAGGGAGAGAGTGCGAAAACGCAGTGGAAGGGAGAGGCGCCACGATGGTATACGCGACGACGCGGCTCCGAGAGTTTCCCTGGTGCCGATGCACGTTTTTGTGCTTTCCGCTACGGATAAAAAGACGCGGCCGCTACGGCTGCGTGTTTGGTGCAGTGGAGGGATGTGGGATAGAGAGAGGAAGGGAAGTAGCGGGAATCTGAGGAGAGTAGGTGTCTATGGCATACACACACACACACACAACTGAAGAAACCACGAAACAAACAATAAATATACACAGAAAGAGAGACACGAGCACGAAATCGAGAAACCAACAAAGAAGGGGGCCAAGCCAACACGCAGATGATCGAACTGCAACAACACAACAAAGAACGGACCGCTGACGATCTACTAATGATGAGCGTATTATGAGCGAAGAGGCGGAGGAGCCGGAAAAAAAAAGCGCATGAAAAAAAAGCAAACCACCTAAAGAAATTTGAAAAAAAAAAAAAAACAATCAATCAAAGGAAGCGAGGGGTAACTCTATGCAGCTAAGATATATATGTGTGTGGACGTGGGGTGGGGGGATATGTGTATGTGTGAGTGGGTATGTGTGAAGAACAACAAAACAAAAACGCAGCAACGCAGCAAACCAAGGGAAGGTTGTGTGGGGAGAGGGGGAGAGGAAATAGATAGCTAAAGATATAGCTAGCGTGATGGAAGGAGGGGTCGGCTGGTGACAACAACAGCAACGACACACACACAAGCGAAAAAAAAAAGAAGCAGGAAAAACGTGTATGTAGGGAAGTGTGTGTGGGAAAAAAACCGAGGAAGAAGAGAGGAAAAGAACGAAGAGAGCGCCTGCAACACCTGCGCCTCCGCTGCCACGCGAGAAGGACGAAGGAAGAGAGAGAAACGGAGAAAGCAAGAAACTAAGAAAAAAAAGATATCACCGCAAAGGTCCAGAAGGGAGAGAGATGATGTCGGAGAACAAGAGACGAGGAGCGATCCGAGGACGCAACGGCGAAGGTAGAGATGAAAACAAACCTGCAACGGTCCCTAGATGTGCTTGCTCGGCTGTATTTCGCAACGCGATGTGGCCTTCTACTTGTCTGTCTGCTTCTTCTGTCTTCTTTTCGTTTTTTTTTGGAGGAGGAAAAACGGGGGACAGCTGCGTTCCTCTCTTCCGAGGTCACGAAGGAGCGATGAAGAGTGCCACGCAGGCAGCCGAAGTAGACAGAGGTTCTAAATGGCGAAGAGCAGCACAAGAAAAAACGTTCTGCCGACGGGTCAGGGGGAGAAGCAAGGATGCACACGAGAAGGCTGTAAGCAACGGAAGCGCACAAAGGAAGTGAATCACGACAATGACAGCCCACAAAAAAAAAGAAGTTTGGGGGGAGGGGGGCAAGAGATGGGCGGGAGAAAGGATAAAGCACCTGAGAAAAATGCAAAGGCGGTCGGCACGCCAAAAAGGAACAACTGCGCGCCCCTTGCCAAGCGCAGCGACGTGTGGTGATTTGAGCTCACCTCTCTTTTTTTCTGCCTGCTAGCCTTGTGAGTGTTGCGCCTCCGTTTGACGGACTGTATGATCCAAACCACTGTGAGAAGGAGAGTTCAAGAGACGGTGAGCAAAAGAGTGAGAAAGAAGGAACAGCACAGAGAGAGAGAAAGGCAGAGGAGCACCAAGCGCCAGTCCACGATACAGTGATAGATCACCGTAAAAGGGAAAGACAAACACAAGCTCAGAGCTATGCGTAGCGCAGCCGAATGGAAAACTGGAGGAGGCTGGAAAATGAGACAGCGTGGTCTCCGCCGAGAAAAACGCCGCACTCAAGACGCAGTCAATTCAAGAAAAAAATAATAATAAAGAAAAAAGCAGCAGCAGCAGCCGACTTTTTTTTTCGTGCTGTTGCTGTTGTTTGTGTGTGGAGGGAGGAGGGGGTAGGGAGGGGCAACTGCTAGCGGAATCGAGTATCCAAACAAGAAGGAAACGAGTAGATCGGAAAACCAACGAAACCCCTGCACAACAACAAAAAAGGGAACAAAAAAAACTAGTGAATCCTGTGAAGGAGAGTATCCACACACACACACACACTGCTCTGGTCTGTTCCGCTGCGAGCACGCTGTGGAGGAAAAAAAAAGGGTTGGAGGACGGAGAGGCGAGCCTTGGGTGCCGCGTCTCCTTTCCGGGTACGCGTGAGCGTGGTTTTTTTTTTTCGTGTGCGTGTGCGTGTGCGTCTCAGTTGGTGCGCAATGCTGATGAAGCTGAGAAGGGCAATCCAAGCGAAGAAAGAGGCCTTTCAAACGGAAACTGTGACAGATATAAACGAGAAGAGGAGTGCAAGAGGCCTCGAATACAATGAAAATATGCAAGCGCACTTATCGGCGATGCGCCTGGACTGTGGATAGGTATGCCTCGTGGGTATCGCAGTAGGGAAACAGAGAGAGAGCACAAAAAGGAGCACACGACCACACGGAAAAAAAGCGCTGAAGTCCAGCTATGTTTGTGTGTGTGTGTGTGTGTATGTTTTTTCTTTCTTCTCGTTTTCTCCGGGTGGTCGAGACACGTACGGGGTAGGAGAAGAAGGAGGGTGGGTGAAACGCGAGGAAAGTGTTCGCGCTTCTCGGCAGTGGCACAGCGGCTGGCCAGATGTCTAAAAGAATCTGATGAGCGACGGTGAGGGAGCACAAGAAGAACTCAAAACGAGACGCGGAAGAGAAAGAAACGAAAGGGATGTCTGTGTGTTTCTGTCTGTGTGTGTGTGTGTGTGTCAGCCCACACGCACCGAGATAATAATAGTGCTAAGCGTGTGAGTGCTTGTCCTTGTTCTGTGCTATCCTATCCGCTGTGGCTGCTGCTGCCGGCGATCGACGGCCTCTCGAGAAGCAAAAGCCGCAGCGCGCAATGCACCGCTGCAAATCCTACAGGCTACTGGAGAGGGAGAAGAGAGAAGATATCCAACAATCCACAGCACGCACACGCGCACATGCACGGCGAGAACGACAGCAGGAGGGGGGGGGGGGCAAAAAAAGAGAGATCAACGCGAAGAAGCAGGACAGATGACGACAAGAGTGATGAGCTGAAAGAGGCACAAACGGCAGAGGGAGAAGAGGGGACAGCGGTAGCGCGGCTTCGGCCAACGAGTGAAAAGAAGGTAGATGAGGTACAAGAGAAGATGATGAGAGGCTCCTAAAAGCAAAACAAGAGCAACACGAAAAAGAAAGAAAGGGTGTGTGTGTGTGTGTGTGTGTCTGTGAAAAAGAACAGAAAAGGGGCACGGGTGAGAAGAGCTGGATACTTGATTCGCTTAATACACTACCGCGCTACACCGCACGAGGAAAGAGAGCGAGAGAGAAAATGAAGGAGCCGCGAGGAAATCGATGTAGCGCGCTTCGACCACTTCGAAGCGCACCACTCTGCTGTCTCTTGTCCTCTCGCGAAAGCTGTTGCCGTTCGCGGTGCACTCCTTGTTCTCCCGCTCACTCGCTCCCACCTGCCGCGCTTCACCGTCGATGCGCGTGACTACAAGGCGAAGAGGAAGATGTAGGTGAAGAAAACACAACGCAGATAAAGAAGAGGAAGTGCAAGAGAGACAGAACAAAAAAAGGAGGAAGGGTGTGTGCGTGGCGCGGTGGGGCACCAAAGAAAGCGACCACGCAAGCACGTGAAGAAACAACACCACAAAAACGAAAACAAGAAAACACGCCGCGGCTGGAGGATGAAACAGACCAGCACCCGAGCGACAAGAAAGCGAAGACGGGAAGAAAAGGAGAAACAGAGGAGGCGTGGGAAAAGACGGTGACGCACTCACGCGCACAGACGTGCACACATCCGTTGTGGGTGAAAAGGAAAGAGGGTCAAGAGATAGAGAGCGAACAAAGAGTGTGAGCACAACAAAAAAGAATAAGCGAATGCGCACGGGAGGGAGTGGCGATCGGACGAGCTGAGGTGACAGCGCCAACAACACTACGACGATACACTTTTATCGCGTGTTGACGGAGAGCAAGCAAATGTGGTGGTGGTGGGGGGGGGTACAACGAGAGAGAGGGAGGGGGCAGATGTACCAAAAATACGCGGCAAGAAAGCCAAAAAGAAAAAAAGAGCCGCTGAGTACGAAAATACGGTACGCAAGCTGGGCTCACGGTGTTCTGGCTAGCAAAATACGCACACGCGCAGCCTTCTATCTCCCTCACTACACCGCTCTCGCGCTACTCCGTTTTTGTTTGTTGTTTTGGCAAACAAGGTGAGGTGCTGCTTCAGCCGTAGACAGAGGAAAGTGAGTTGTGAGAGGGGGAGGAGGAGGAGGAGGATTGGCACGCTTATACAGACAAAGACAGAGAAACTACACTACAAAAACTTTCTCCCTACGAGTACTAAGGTCTACAAGAGCAGCAGCGGCAGCACGCGCACACACAAAAAAAAAGAAAACAACGCGCACAAACTTCAAGAAGAGATGGATGGAAGGACGCGGCGAAAGGGTGAGGGGGGCGACCACAGCAACAGGTGAGGGAAGGTGAGGGAAGGTGAGGGGAGGTGAGACAAGGAGAGGCGCCAAGACAACGACAAGGAGAAACAGAGAAGACTGGGAATGAAGAAACAAAAAATAAAGAGAGGGTGAGACGCACACACACACGCACCCAGAAGTGGGGGTAGAGAAGGGGGCGTGCGCAGTGGTGTATCTTCTTTTTTTTTCTTGCGCTGCTTGCCTGCCACTACTGCTACGTGAATTGGAAAAAGGACGCCTATGTACAGTAGAAGGTAAAGAGCGGCAAAAACGAGAGAGCGCACCCGCGCAGAGGCCACAGAGACAGGCAGGGGTGCACGTATGCAGAAGCGAAACCCGAGAGTGCGAAAAAGACTGTAAGCGGCGAAAAATGAGTAGCAGCCGAGCACTTGTTTTCCGCGTATCTGTCTTTGTACAGTCGTTCTGTTTCTGTAACTCTCTGAAATTCGAGCCGTGCTGATGAAGGAGAAGACGCGCACAGATGATGAGGACCAAACGACGGGCCGAGAGAATGAAAAGTGCAGCAGGTGAGCTATGCTTGGCTGCTCTGCACGCCCTCGTTCTCCCTCGGTCTCTATGTAGGTCGTTGTCCGCAAATGTTTCCTTCGGTGCTTCTGCAGAGTGAGAGAGAGTGTGTGTGTGAAAACGATGTGAATCGCAGCGACGGAGGAACGGCGGCACGGCAAAGGTCGGCCACACGAACGAACAGCAACAACAACGCAAACAAGCACACACAAAAAAAATCCTTCAAGCAGCGCCTTTCAGCACGTGGAGGAAGAGAGCCAGACGGAGAGAGGGGGAAAGGAGGGAGGGAAAGAGGGAGGATTGGACAACACAACACGCACACGCGCAGGGAACAGAGAGAGATAGAGAGATAAATGGAGGTAGCGCACAAAGGAAGAGCACTCACAACAACTAAAAAAAAAACGGAGATGATGATCACGTATGTGTGTCGTAAGCCTCCACTATTTTGATCGATGATGTGTCAGAGGAGAGAGGGACGAAGTACCTCGATGGCGTTCGCGGACGATTTGTGAAGGAGAGAAAGAGGCGTAGAGCAGAAGACTAGTATGCAGTGCGGGAGTGAGAAGTACGAGGTACGAGGGAGAAAGGCAAGAGGGAGAGGGAGTTGTGTCACCTGTTTCTCTTCGGAGCAGTAATTTTACCTGTGTATATGCGCCGTGCAAACCGTTGTTGTTGTTCGCGGTTATTGTGTCGGATAAATTGAGCAGAGACGAGTGTACACGTGTGCACGGTGTGAGAGGATGCGGTGTATTTGTTTTTGTTGAAGGTCGTTGTGGTTGTTTGGTGTCGTGTGCCACAGTGTCCAGGGGGATGACGTAGCGGGGTACAGTGGCACACGTGCGCGCAGAGATGCATACGCGCGTGCAACCATATGGAGAAAGTGTTGAAGGAGGGGAAACGAAGAGGAGCATAGAGGCAGGATAGAGGCTCCACCTCACACAAAGGCGGGGCACGAATGCGAAAACCTGCAACCAGCACGACGGAAAGGCAACAATGCCAGAGGATTACATATGGCATGTCTGCGCTGTCACGTGTGACACAGCCACTGAAGTAGAGAGTGTGGCGTACTAGATGTGCAGTACTCGCGGGTATCTGGAGAAAGGGTGAAAAAAGGCATGCAAAGAAGATGATAGCACAACAACGCTGTGTAGGCATCTCGTCGATTCTCTCGCGCCACAGCGCAAATGCCACCACCGCGGCAGGCACGTAGCTGCTCCAAAGTCACATTAGGACTTAGGAAGGGAGATTCCCCATGGAAAAAAAAAAGCAATGAAAAGAAAAAAGAGAGGTGGGGAGCGAAAGGGGGACAGGACGACACCACCACACAGCAAAGACCCAACGATAAAGAGCACAAAACGCCAACGGGGAGCGTGACGCGATGACGTGTTTACCCGCTGCAGTCCGCGAGGAGACGCAGAAGAGCATGAAATAAAAAAAGAACGAGGCCTCCTACGATACAAAACGCGTTCGAGCACACAAAGGAGGGAGGCGTGCAGCATTTTCTTGGTGCGTCGAAGCCAGCCGCACTGCGCGTGATACACAACGACGAGAACAGCAATGATAAAGGCAGACGCGGCAGATCGTGTGGGGTCGCCAGAAGAAAGCACGCGCGCGACAGCAAGCATTTTTTGTGTCTTTCGGAGAGACAACTCAGAGTTTGCTCAAGCGCATATGTGAGGAGGGCGGCAGGAATGAGGTCTGGTGAGGCTGGCCTAAATCGCAAACCTGGCAGCGGGCAGCAGGCAGCAGGCGGCAGGGCCCACTGCGCGAGTTGGCCCCCCCCCCGACTCCACACTCCTCCCGCACACCTACGCTGCTGCGAGAAGTACACACGCATTCGAGCGATATTGATTTAGGCCGCTCCGTTTCCTACATCCGGCCTTACGCATTGAAGAGAGTCACGATGTGGTTGGGTGGAAGTTGGCGCCAGAAGCCCTCCGTCTCGCGTATGTCGAGCAGCCGCTGCGACACCACATTAACGCTTTCGAAGAACTGATGCGGGAAAAAGGTGACGTCGCGAGCGCTGCCGTTCCTGTCCGTCTCCGCGAAAAGTGCGGCGCACAGATGCGGGTTGCCGGTGGGGGCGGCAGCCAGGCGGTCGGCGAGTAGCTTACTAGGCTCCCCAAGCACCTCCGTCGCCCGTCCGTTCGCTAGCATGTAGGCGCTTCGGGCAATGCCGGGGTGCACCTCCTCCATCGCAAGTCCTACGGAGACAAGAACGTTCAGCACATAGCGCGAGAAGGACTCGTCACGGCGGCACAAGGCAGCCGTGTCGGCGGAGTTCCAAAACGCCTCACTGGCGTAGGTGCAGCTGGAGGCGGAGCCGCTGCTGTCCTTCAGCTGCGCTGCGTCATCATCCTTGTCCTCGATATCGTCATTGTCCAGCGGGTCATCACGGCTGCTCATGCGGTGGATGTTCGCATCCTCGCAGTGGCTGCCGTCGTAATCGCCGTCTTCGTTCACCATTTCCAGCAGCGACCCCGCCACATCCTCATCGACGAATGAGCCCAGTGGGAGGGACGGAGCAAAACGACGCTTGACTAGCGAACACGCCGCAGGGGCACCAATCGCGGCGGCAGCTCCTGCGACGGCACCCGGGCCACGGCCCTCATGCAATGCCCCGAGCACCTGGGAATGCGTCAGTTTCTCAGCATGGCGCTGCTCCGGCACCGCAACTGCTTTGCCACGCTGTCGAGCACGCAACAGCAGCGTGGAGGGCGGAGTCTGCGCAAAGGTGACGAGCACCGCCTCCACGTGCGGTATGGCATCCCCGACGCGGCGGCGCAGCACACACAAAAGAGCGCTAACGAGGTGCGCCAGCATCCACAACTGCGTGACGCGCTGAGGGACAGTCGCGGTACAGTCTCCGGAGGCGGTCTGCGCGGCGCCTCCCGTCACGGCTCTGTTCGAGTCCAGGAAGGCGAGCAGCTGCGTCAGCTCCGACAAGGTGTCCTGAATGCACGCGTCGGAAGTGAAACGACCGGAGCGGTGCATCGCGTCAAGCGCCATGGCCTCCGCCCGCCGCGCAATCGACGGGCCATCCAGCTGACTCTCGTGAGTGGCAGCACTGTCGCGAAGGCCCTGGAAGGCGGCGGCGAGCTGCTGCATGAAGTCGAGAGGAGAGCCGCCGCCAGGGAACACGAAAGGCATCTGAAGGTCCAAGAGCCCGGAGCACGTTGCTTTCAGTTGCGGCAGCGTCGCAGCTGCGTCACCGCAGCAGTCGCTCGGGTGCGTCGCCATTGCTGATCCGCCGTCACAGGTGGCACAGCCAGCGCATCCGCGTGCAGCGACGGGTGCACCAACAGCCCCTGCGGTCCCTTTAGCAGATATATCCGACGAAACCTCTCCGCCAGCGCAAGAGGCGCATTCCGTGGACTCCGGTAACCCCTTCCAGCAGCTGCAGCAGCCACAGCAGTTCACGCCGGAGCAGCCACACCCGCACCCAGTCGCAGCAACCTTGCGAATCGACTGCACCGCGAGAGCGGTCAGTGCGTTGTTGGCCGCCTTCATGCGACGATCACCCACGCCACCGCCACCGCGGCCCCCGCCGCTGCTGCTTGCGCCTCCTGCCGTGCTTGGTTTTGGGGTGCCACTGCCGCTGCCTACCACCAGCAGCACATCGTTCAGTGTGCACTCCGCCAGGTGCCCGCGACCGAAGCCACAAGGGGTGCCGTTGGCTACGTCAGCGTCGTACGCCATGCAGTCGAGAATCGGCTGCTTTGATGGGCTGCACTTGAGGCGCAGCGGCGGCTTATCGGGGCCGTTGGGCAGCTCCATCCCACAGTATGTAGTCATCTTCGCCGCTGCATCTTTGGTGGCAAACTCCACGAAGCCGTACACCCATTTCTGGTGCGTGGCGGCGTTGCCGCAAATGCGCACGCGCAGGTACTCACCGCAGTCCTCGAAGACATCGGCGAGGATCCTCTGCTTCATGAAGGGCGGTAGGCAGCGAAGGTGCACTGTGCGGGCGAGCACCTCGGCGCGCGACAGCCGCATCATCGAGGTGTTCGAGGATGACACCGAGACGTTGCTGATGATTTGCGTCGAGTTGCAGATTGCCGTGAGGAGCGATGCCGCCGGCGGGGCGTCGACGCCGATGGAGTCCGCAAGGGCTACCGTGGCTAAAGGCGCGGTGTTCGGCATGGGGCTCGGTACCTCATCAGGAGAGCGTTCAGAGCCCTCGCTGCGCGCGGAAGACATGATGAGCCGAGGCCGTCCGCAGTAAGACAAAATCAATCAAGCAAGTGTGTCCTGTAAGAAAACACGTCACGCGTGCTCACAGACCACGTCCAGCGCTTGCACTTCGCACGGAAGGGGCTCGGCGGGAATGCCGTTCTGAGTGCTGCGATAGACAAGAAGTCAGCGTGAAGAGATGCAGCCGCGGCACCGCCAACACCACTGAATAGGCGGAATGTAAAGTGAAGCCGGCACCGCTAGAGAAAACCCGCTGAGAGACGAGAAACAACAAGGGAGATGGCAGGGCGCGGGAGCGAAGACGCACAGACGAGGAGAAGAGAGAAAGAGGCGCACGCAGACACAGCCAGCACACACAGAAAAAAATGCAGGAACTACGACAGAGAGGAAGACGACGCAGACACCACACCAACGAAAATCAGGAAGTCGCGCAGAAACGAGTCGACAACAGGCGAGGACGCACGCACGCATACAGAGAGAGCGCGAGAAAGCATGCCGGAGGCTAAAGGCAATGGAAAGACTGATCGCCAGAAGCACAGAAACAAACGAATCGAGGTAACGCGTGTGATGCAGTGTGAAATAAAATCAAGGAAGGTATAGGTGAAATAACAAAAAAAAAAGATAGAGCAAGAGGCGTGCGCTATGCACGTCATGCAAGTGATACGCGACAGGAGAGCAGATGGAGCGAGCACCACACTGCTGAACTGGTGCGCGGTGTGAGCGGACGTGAAAGGCGCCACCCCCGAAATATGCAATAAAAGATGATGGGATCGGCCAGAGCGTCTTTCTGTTTCTGTGCCGTGCGTTCCTTTATCTGTGACGCCTCTTGCGTGCGTGCGCACTTCCACGCAACTTGTACTTGCTTGATGCAGGCTCGATGGGAGCGGAGTAGAGCACCAATGCGCGATGAGAGCACCGAGCGAAGCGGTACGTGATGGGTGAGACTGCGTGCTGCCCGAGGACCGCAAGCGCCTTGCGCCAAAGAGAGAGAGAGAGACAAGAGATGAGAAGGTCTTGTGAGAACTGTGGACACGGATTCAATGGAGGTCTTGTGCACATGCGCACGTTCGCCAAGAGTGTGGGAGAACGGCTGGGGTGGGCGTCGGCTGGAAGTGCAACAGCAACACGAAAAAATGAAAAGACAAGCGGAGACCTGGTCAAGGAATATGACCCTTTCAAACGAGACACACGCACGCATGCACAAATTCCCTGAACATGTGCCGCGCGCGTGCGATAGCGAGGCAAGGAGCGCGCCGCTTGATGCACTATATCTAGTTGCGCTACAAAAAAAAAGGCGAACTGCGCGCGTGACGGATATATATGTGCGCGAGTGGTGCACGAGGCGTTCAAGGCGCGCGAGAAGTACACTGGCGAGAGATGTACAGACAACTTCAGTACAGGGCAGCTCGGCATGCGTGGGCACCGACCGTGCAGAGGGAAGGGAAGAGAGGATACGCAAGCCAGCAGGCACATGGAGTGCAGACAGCGAGGGGAAGAAGGGCAGATATGGCGTCCAGACGTGCAAGGTGCTTTCGTTTGAGAGGGCGTTGCATTGCAGCAGCGACACAATATGGGCGCTTCATGATTCGCCGGGCACCATTACTCGAGTGCCAGCCAATCACGCGGTGAGACGAGTAAGAGCCCTTCTCCCTTTTTCAGCAGCCGGAGTCGCAGCGGCACTTCCAGTGCTCCTTCTTGTGTGGGGGCGGTGAAACAAATTCGGCTGCGTCCCATGGCCCCTGCGCAAGCGCTTCGAGTAGAAGTCTGCAGTATTTCCTGCAGCGGCACCCCTGCCTCCGCGCACGTGCGAGTCGATCTATCTGTGTGTGTGTGTGTGTGTGTGTGCGTGTGTGTGTGTGTGTGCGTGTTCCTTCCATGCACCAAAGATGAGGAAGGGCAGCGCAGGCTTGCTGGCGGTATGCCGTGCACACGCGTGGTCGACAAGGAAACTTTGGCAGCGCCAAGATGTACAGCCGAGGTGAGGAGCGGCCCCGCTCAGCTAACGCCGCGGCGCATCACCTCCCTGTAAGGGCTCCGACAGGGCTGGGGCAGCACAGAGTAAGAGAAAACGCTTCTTCGCGTTCGCTTTCTTTTCAGCTGAGGCGCCATCCACAGCGACTCAGACGCCCCCTTCAGCGCAGAAATGAGGTACTTCTCATGAACTTCACGCGAAAGTGAAAAGGCGGCATTGAAAGAGAAAACACATAAGAAACGGGCGCAGCGGAGAGATACCGAAAGAACCCCCGACCACCTCCACCAACCACCCCGAAAAGAGGAAGGTGGAGGGGCACAGACAGACAGATATCGACGTATATACATACATGAACATATATATATATATAGATATAGCTGCGGGTGTAGAGAGAAGACTACGCTTACGTGCTTCCAAAAAAAAAAAAACGAGTCGAAGGAACCACAAAAAGTCAGCATAAGCATATACATATATATATATAGATAGATACAACCATTCAAGCGAAGAGTCACCACGCAGCGCACGCAAAAGGAGTGACGCGTCATCTCATCTAAGAGGCCAAAGACAACTACGGAGCCGCAAACGTGCATGCCACCGCCTCACCACCGCCACCCGCCTCCTGGCCACTCTTACAAACCACTCACACCGCTCCGGCCGCGGCACAGCTTCCTGAAAGGGCACAACGAAAAGAGAAGCGCGCATGGCAAGGATACCGGGAAGGAAAAACAGGTGTTGGTGCATGTATCCGCTTTTTTGTGCTTGTTGTCGTGTGGGCCTGTAGGGTGCGGACTGCTCGAATTCGTCAGGAGGGAGCAGAGGACGCTGCATCCAGCTTCAACTGCTTTCCACCGTGTCCGCATGTGTCGGCTGCGAGTCCAGGGGAGACATGAACGACAGAGACAAGGAGAGAACGAGTTACGCGAAAGCCATGCCCCTACCCCCGCATGCGGCCAAGCAACCCGCACTCTTGCTCTCTATGTCAGATATGCACCGGAGAGCACAGCGGGGGCACTACTACGCTTTAAAGTTCAGTCGCATCCTCCTCGGGCTGCTCGGCAGGTTCCTCCTTAGCATCTGTCGCCTCCGGATCCGCGTGCTTGGCCGCAGCAGCGGCCTCCTTCTCCCCCGCAGGAGCGCTGAGCACCCCATCGACCTCAGCCGTGGCTTCCTCTACGATGTTCTTGTCGGCGCACGCCTGATCCGCTGGCGCCTCCGCTGCCGCCGCAGACTTCTCTGTCTGCGACTGTGCAGCGGCACCGTGCTCCGCGCTCTTAGCGTTAGTCTTAGCAGCAGCAGCAGCAGCCGGGATCGCTTTCTTGGCAGGCTTTTGCTTCGGGGAACCTTTTGCCGCAGCGGCAGCCTCGGCTGTCGTAGCCGCTGCCGTCTTCCTCTTCGCAGACTCTTGCGAGCTGGCGGCCGGCTCCATGCAGTGAGACCTGCCGTTCTCGTCCTGCGTCTTTTTGGATACCCTCACAGTCTTCTTTGGGTTGGTCGCCTTGACAGTGCCCTGCCCCGCGGTCTGGGAATGTGGCGGCCGCCTGCCCTCAGCCCCTGCGGTGTTTCCGTTGCGGCGGCGCCGACGAGACGCCGTCTTGACGGCGCCGGCCCCACTGTCGCTCGCAGCCGCGACTGTTGCGTAGGACTCGTGTGCTTTCTGCAAGCGCGCGTGCTTGAGGTGCGGTCCCGGCACCCTCTTTTTTCCCCTCGCAGCCATGACTGTGTGGTCAGCCGCAGTGGTCTCCTGGGGAGACTGTGCCTTAGCAGCCTTCGCCTTCTCAGCGGCCAGCTGCATGACGGCCTTTGCCTCAGCTGCGCTGGCAGCCGCACCTGCACCAGCTCCAGACCTCGAAACGCGACCGCGCGACGATGGATGCACCACCGTGCCCTCGTAGGGCACCGCGTGCGATTTGCCGCCGTTCGCAGAGCCAGCTGCGGCAGTCCTCCCGGCATCAGAGAAGTGCAGTCCGCCGGCGGATGGGCGGCTCAAAATCCGCGTGTGCGGCACTGAGACTGTGGACTGAATGGCGCGATTGGGATGCGCCTTAGAAGCGAGCTCTGTAGCCGAGACGCTAAAGCCATCCTCACGGGCAGGCGGTCCCGCAGTCATGTTGATCCCATTCTGGCCAGCCGGGCTCACCTCAGCAGGTGTCTCAAACTCGTGAGCGACTGCGGACATGGTTCTCAGTTGCTGCTCTGGACTCGGTTGTCGCTTCACAGGAAGACGAAGTAACAAGAGAAAGGAGCGCGCAGCAGCAGATGAGCAGTGTCGCTGGCACCTCGCAAGTGGTTGTGAGTGAAACGATAACAAAAAGTGTGTGCACCGACACACGCACACGCAAGCATACACGTACGTGAAGCAATGCCTATACAAGAAAGGAGGAAGACAGAAGACAGCCGCAGCTCGGTGAGGGCACACAAGCAAGCTCACGTACACACACGCACACGCACACAAAACCAAAACGAACGCGAGCGCAAGCACGGCGGTACAGTGAGCAGTGTGATGTAATATATATATATATATGTTTACGTGTATAACGCAGGAGAAAATTGCGCTTCCTTGCAAGAGAAAGTGAGGAAGAATGGACACACACACACAGACACAGACAAGCGGAGAGAACAGCACAGAGAATGCGGGATCACGGCGTTACTGAGGGAAGAATAGGCAGACAGACATGTGTGAAGCACTCCTGCGCTCGCTGGTGTGAGACCAAACAGTGACAGCAAGAGAGTGCGACGGGGCACAGAAGGCGATTCTGGAGGGGCACCATCCCATTCTCTAGCCTGTTATGGGCGATGTCACCAGAGGTATGGGCTGTCGCCACGTTTGGGCAAACTGACGTCCATACTCCGCCCTTACGGCATCACTGCTTACCTTTTCCATCGCGCATACGGAAGTGTAGGGCCCACCCTTCCTTATCCCTCACACCTCGCCCAGTGGCTGTGATGATGGAAACTACTGGTCGGGTTGGGACTGACTTGAACTCAGAGACAACGTGGTGAAACCACTTCACATCCTCCGCAACATCAGAGGGAGGGAAGAGAGCTACCACGCCCCGCACGCACACATATACCCGTACGCCGTGGCCAGAAGCCGCCCGACTGAAACAGCTGAGACACCCTACAAGAAAGCAAAAAAAAAGCAAAAAAAGATTCGCGACGGGATGTAAAGCGCTTTTCATGAGCTTGTCCATTCCGCCGTACAACGTGAGCCAAACTCCACCCGGACTGCCACAGCCCCCCATCGCCTGGTGCGGAGAAGCGCTCGTAGACACACGCCTTACAGCAGTGCGCCGACTCAGCCATCGGAGCACGGTCTCCGCTTCAAGCGCTGCCCACGCCACACCTCACAGCCGCTCCCTCCTCAAGCCGGCAGTCACGCCTTGCACCTCTCTCTGGGTGAAACGCGGACGCCCCACACCAGCAGGGCAGCAGCGGCTGGGTAAAATACGCCCGAGTCAAGCTGGCACACCCTGCCCATCACATCGATGGCACAAGCGCGTCCACTGTCGCAGGTCCCTTCGACGCGACGCCAGCCAGGACCTCACTGCCGACGTCAGTAGCCGTGCATCGCTCTGACCTCTCCCTACGTAGGTAGGTGCGCCGCCCTGCCACCACCAGAAGTAGCTCAGCGCCTGGCAGGGGGATGGAGGGGAGGAGGGCTGCTTGGCTTCCGCCCACGTACAGAGTGGGGGGCAGGGAAATGGGGGCACTGAAGCCCTTCGATAACAGCGCCACAAGGATCCATACACAGTCCCATGACAAGCGTCACGTAGCAAACACGGAAGGCCACCAGCGCCTCAGAGCCCACATCACGCCTTCCTTCGACAGAGATGATGGAGAGGAGCCGCTTTTAGGCGCAGGTCGAAGATTTCCATCGACGTTGTTCGCTTGAAGAAGCGTCGCCACATCGTCCTCACGTCGCGACAGCGGCAGGAAGCCGTAGCGGTAAAGAGTATAGGCAACGCTGTAGCACTTGACGTAGGAGACGGTGAGCTCCTCATCCTCCTCGATGTCGTCCGTGGCGCGCACCACCACCTGGTAAGATGGAGATGCACTCTTGGGCTTACCGCTCGCCAAGTCACCGCGATGAGGACTTGTGCCGACTTCTGTGGTGCTACCACTGCCTCCCCCCGTCCTCTCTACTCTCTCCACGGTGAACGACACATTCGGGACGCCGCCGGGAGGATGACTCACCATGTCCAACAGCGGCACAATGGTGGGTATTGCCGTGGGGTCCACTTCATTCACGTGTAGCCGGTCCTCGTCGATGGCACGCAAGACGTGTTGGTAGAAGGCGTATTTGCCCTTCATCACAGCCTTTCCAAACGCGTCCAGCACCTCGCCCTCGATGCTCTCTTCTTGCACACGCTCGAAGGCGGCCCTGTCGACGCGGAGATGCGGTAGTGTCTTTTGGCGAGATAAGAGGACACGAAGGGCCCACGCCATGTCTTCCAGCGACGGCGGCGGCTTCCATGCCATCCGAGCCGCAGAGGCGTCGGCACCTGACACTTTCGCGTCGGCGGGCACCACAGTCATGTTACCGACGTCTTGATAACGTCTGCCCTCTGTGTCGACGGTGACAGAGGCTGCGCTGTCCTCCCCATCAATGCGCAGAATCGGCACCGATGAGGCAAGCGCATCGGTAGTATCGGCTCTATCCCCCGCCGCACCTGCAACGTCCGCACCCGGTCCTCGCCCTGTTGCTGATTCGTACGCCGCCCACCAGACCGCGTGAAGCTTCCGCATGTAATGCCGAAACCTCTTCACGTGCTCGTCGTACTCCATGTGGGTCGTCGGCTCCAGCACGCCAAGGTGCAACTCCTTGATGGTCTCGTCTTCAAAGAGCTCGGCGGAGTCCAGCAGCCGCAGATACGGGTAAAGCGGACTTGCCGCGCCGTCTGCCTTCTCACACGCAAGCAGCAGCGCTGCGCAGACCTGATCGAGGAAGAGGGGATGCGGAATCGGATCGAAGGAAGATTGCCGCACGGAGAGGACCTGCTTGACCGTGTCGTACGACGGTAGTCCGACTCGCTGCTGGGCAGCTGTGGAGTACTTCGCCAGCGTCTCCCTGTTTAAGCAAAGCCACGCTGTGCAGCTTGGGGCGTCGCTTGAGGTGGCCGACAAGAGGGGGATCGTGAGCACCACATCCCCTCGCTTGAAGGCCTTCTTTGCGTACACGCCGCGTGCCGTGGCGAGGCGCAGGTCCAGCAGCACGTTTGTCTCCAGCTGCTCTCTCAGAACCGAGTTCGCGGGCAGGACACTTTCGTGCAGCCAACGCACAAACTGCGCGGTGACATCTTCGCCCAGCACACCCCGCGCGTCCAGCGAGATCCACGACTCCTCCGTCAGCCGCACCTTGCCCAGCGCCGGGGAGGTCAGGCTCGAGGCCCACATCGGCAACTTTGGCTTCGGTGTGTTATTCGGCACCTCGTGGCCGTAAACGTCGCGACTAGAACGCTGACTGGGATCGCTGACAAACGAAAACTTGCCCGTGCGCTTTTCTGCGAGCGCGCGCTGTTGGAGGGGCGGAAGGTCGGCCCCGGGGTGCACCGCAGGTAGCATCACCGAGGCTCTGGGGCATCGCTCATTCACCGCCTCCCCTGGCCTCAAGTGCTCGTCATCAGTAAAGGCTGTGCGAGAAGAACGTCGGCGATGCTGCCGCAGCTGAGATCTGCGTTGCGACCCTTCAGCATTGGGGCCGGGGCGTTGACCCCTCGCCTGGAATGAAAGGTGGTCATGTGTTGAACGAATAGCCTGCGCACGATCCGCCGCCCCCTCACCAGGAGCAGACGCAGCGCGGACACTCCAGTTTGTCGCACGAGGAGAAGAGGGAGAGGCCGCGCCGGCGTCCGGCACGGTTTCGCTTACAACTTCGCGGCCTTGCACTCCGGGCACAGCGGTGGGCCGACTCTCGTCAGCCCGACGGCGCAGAGCAAGAGACACTCCGCGAACACTCACTGCCGCCGGCCGAGATAATGGCCGCATTACCGCGAGCGAAGGCTCGCAGCACAACGACTAGCGCTAACCACATGGCAAAACAAAAAAAAATGAAGAGAGTCGAGGGGATGCATGGCCATGCAACCGGCGTTTCAGCGGAGCTAAAGACACGCGACTTCCGACGCGCTGCTCCGCAGCAACGGATGCTTTCGCGAAAACGCATCGAGCTCGTCGCTGTCAACCTCGACCTCTGCCCTGATGAAGGGGGAGCGGGCTACGTCAGCGCGTGGCACCAAGGGTTCCGTACACCACTCTGTGGGGGACGCCAAGCGACCTGCAGCCTGGCCCTGGGTGCTGGTTGCGGACTGTTGGTGTGGGCGGGCAGAGGGCTGCGCTGGCGCTGCGCCGGAGACACTGGCGGGCGTGGCGGCACGCGCGAGCAGGCCATCCAGGCACGCCTCCCTCCCTCCCTCAGGCAGCAGTGCCGTGGTGGAACAGGCTCATGGGCGCTGCCCCGCCTGGGGCGACGCGTGCAGCCCACGCAGGTGCGTGTGGCGCCGGTGGAGCAGCGCGCATCCGGGGGAAGAGCGAGAGGAGCCCCGCTAGGCGCGTGGCCCGGCTCGATGGCGGGACGCCTCGTCCTGAAACTCCAGGGCTGAGCCGTATGCATGCGAAGGTAGGTGAGCTGTGGCTGTATATGTTTATTGGCGTTTTAGAGGCGCAATGGAGGCGTTGAAAAATGCGAAAAAAGGCTAGTCTCAGCCACGTCTAGCGAGGAGCACATTGCAAGGCGACATGATTACTGGATACGCACGTGCTGCTCAAGTTCCCATGATGAGAGTTTAGCTAACTCCCTTGCCACCTTAGGCTTTTTCCTTGTGCGTTCTGCTCGTTGTCACCTAGCGCTCAAGCGAGGAACTCCGAGTAGAAGTGTTTATCCACGTTTGCTGAGGGCCCTGGATGTCGCTCACGGCAGTGAGGTGTTCCTCGTCACGAATGGAAGAGCGCAGCGCTTCAAAGGGAATGCACAGGAAGGTGGAGCACTCCATAGCGCTTGTTGTGGTGCTCCGGCGCGTACTTTTGCGTCTGCTGCACCATGCATGCCGCAGCGTGTCCTCCCTTCACTATCCAAGTGCTGGGGCTGCACCGAGTGCCTCACGCCTTGGTGGGAAAGCGTGACGGGCACAGGCGAGGAGGAGCCGCTCGCAGCGGGAGCTCGTACTGCTACATCGGTCACAGACGTCAGAGACGCCAGCATGCTAACCGTCTGACGAGCTGTCGATGTCGCTCACCAGCTCCTCGGCCCATCCCCGTACCCGCAGCACCTGCTCAAAACAGGTATTCCGCGGACAAGTCCTCTAATGTTCCGTCGGTGTGGCGAACCTTCAAATGGCCCCAGCTGTTCAGCGAAACCGCCGTCAGCTCCTCCGGATCGCGGCCGCCCGGCAGCCGCTTGTGCAGCTTCAGGGACTTATCCATCACCTTGTCGAAACTCTCAATCACCGACTCGCGCGTCCACTCTGGCGAGGTGCAGATGTCGAAGAAGTGGCACCAGATCGCGTTCGCGAGGTCCCGCGGAGTGCACGACTTGACGCCGAAATCCTCCGCAATGGCGTTGATCATCGTTGCCTCTCGGCCAGCGTCCGTCATCTGCGGTGCCACGGCGATGTTCATACCAATGCCAATGATAAAGTAGTCCCCATCGTTCTCGATTAGGGTGCCGCCGATCTTCTTGTGATTGTAGATGATGTCGTTCGGCCACTTGGTCGACACGGCCTTGGCCGCATCCGCAGCAACCGAAGCCTTGGCCGACACCCTATCCAGATGAAGCACCTCCAGCACGGCGAGGCGGCACGCAAGACCGCAGATGAGCGGCAACACGGGCACCAGCTCCTCCTTGAGGCATGGTGGTTGGCCCAGCTGAGGTACACCAAAAGTCATGTAGAGGTTCCCCTTCGGCGAGGTCCACGTGCGACCGCCTGTGCCACGACCGGCTGTTTGCTCGGCCGCGACGACAGCAAACGCCTTCCCACCAGCGGTCGCCCTCATCGTGCGGGCCACATCCATCGTGGAGGTGACCTCGTCGAGAAAATGAATTTTGGGTGGAAAGTGCGCGGGCATGGTCGCAGGTGGTGCCACTTATATGTCTTTGTTCTCCTTGCTGTCGATAGGGTGCCGCTCTCGTGCGTTTTTGCTTTTGTTTTTTTCGTCACTTTTCGTGCTAGCAAGCGCTCTCGCCGTGCGATAATAGACTCGCGTGTGAATGGAACGGAGATACGAGACGATTGATGTGTACAAGCCTACCGTGCGAAGCGGTCAAGACAGGGCTGTGAGGAGACATAAATGCAACCATTCTCCATAGTGGAGCGAGCGAGAGAGAGAGAGAGAGAAGGAAAACAAGTGGTGAAGGCAGTTGCTCGCGTATTAAGAGAGGGCAACGTGTGTGTAGAAGAAGAGATGATGGAGCGTGTAGTCCAAGGTGGTATCCATCTCGAGTGCATGTAGCGCCGTGTAAGGTTTGGTTGGCGATCAACTGTATAAGGGAGTACACAACAGCAAAGCAGCGTATGCTTCTTTTCCTGCTACGACTCCCCAATGGTGGTGGTAGTGGTGGTGGTGTGCTACTGAGGCGGTGGCTGCTGCGGAGGGCGTGAGCCGATGAGTGAGGGAGCCCCGTCTCGAATACCGCGGCGACTAATCACGCTTCGCTGTTGCTGCTGCCGCTGCCCTTCTTCTTTCTATACACTTACTCTCATCACAGTCCCACACACATCCACAGCAGACCTACGCAGGAGACATGCACTACGCATACGCAGAGGCTGTGCCGCGAGCAATTAGAACATAAGAGAAACCAGACGAAACCAAAGCACGTCATTAACGCTCTGAGTGCATTTCTAGAGGACATTCGGCGAGGTGATCACGTCGGAGAGGGGGGTGAGCAAGTAGACCAACGGCATCACCTCTTGCACTGAGCTTACCCTCGACCAAGCGCACGCACTACCTCTGCGTTCACCACACACAGCACAGATCTGCTGCCGCCCTGGCACCTGCTTTAGAGCCGACGCTGCAGGCGAGCGGAAGAAAGAAAGACAGAAAGAGGCCCCTGATCAACATGACATGTAAAGCAGTGTGCGCACACATGTCAAGCGAAAACGCGCCTCACGTCTTGCAGCACCGCCACCAACTCAAATGCCGGAAGACTCGACCCCCCGGACCCCTACCACGACGGCATGCATACAGGTCAATAGCGCCTGGGCGCCTTCTTGCGAGAGCTGCTCGAGCCTAGAATGCTCGTCCCCTGTGACGACCCACCCATCGCCCCCATCGTAGCAGCACCGCGACCACCACCGCCAAATGCCGGAGAGGTCCCGAGCGGTTGCGAGAAGGCTGGCGGAGCAGCTCCAAAGACGCTGCGAGAAGGTCCGTTTCCACCTGCCGGGCTGCTGCCAAACACGGGTACCGGCCCTCCTGCAGGCACCGCTCCAAATGCCCCAGCAGCAACGGCAGCAGGGCCGCCGCCGCCGGAGCCAAAGAGGGAGTTGCCGGCGTTGTTGTTGCTCGCTTTCGACCCGAATGCCGCAGACGCAGCGCTGCCATTCACCGGATTGCTGCCCGCACCTCCGCCGCTGCCTCCGAGCATGGAGCTGGAGCCACCGGTGCCGGCGGTGTTGCTAGCCCCAGAAAACGCATTGGTAGGCACGACGTTCGGACCTGCCGACGCGCCAAAGGCATTGGCGTTGGTGTGGGCAGTGAAACCGCCTCCGCCGAATGTGGTGCCGGCCGGCTTCGGTGGGTTCATGTTCGCACCCTGCGCGCCAGTCGTGCCCTGTTCGGCAGTGAACGGTGCACCGCCGAAGTTGAAAACGCTCGATGGAGCGCCGTTCGAGCACCCTCCAAAGGTCGGGGGAGCAGAGGCAGAAGCAGCCGGCGCGCTGCCGCCACCGTTAAACGGGCCACTGAACGGGGTGGATGCCGAAGCGGCAGCCGAGGACGAGAAGGCGCCGGTGGAAGGAAAGGTACTGCTGCCAAATGCACCAGGGCCGCCACCAGCCGTGTTGCCGGTGTTGCTGCTGCCAAACGGCGTGCTACCGTTGCTGCCACCGCTGTTAGCAGTGCTGATTCCAAAGGCAGAAGCAGTTCCGCTGCCTGAAGAGCCGGATGCCGGTGCAGTTGATGACACTGAAGAGACACCAGCCGCGCTGGCGAATGCCGCAGGGGACACGTTCGGTCCTTGAGCGTGGGATGTGCCGAAGGAAAAGGCCCCTGCCGGTGCTGCTTGTGCGCCTGATGATGGTGTGGTGGATGCAGGAAAAGCAACACCACCGAAACCGCCACTGCGGCTGCCGCCACTGCTGTTACCACCGCTCCCCGGTGCACGCGCACTAGGGTTACTCATGTCCAAAGATGAGGAGGTGGTAGTCGCCGGTGCCGATGCTGCGGAGGTGCCTCCGTTCGCCGGCGGTGGCGCCTGCTGAGGCGTCACTGCACCGCCAAATGCTGAAGGCTTCGGGCTCGACGAATCGACCGTCGCAGGCATAAAAGGATTTCCGGCTGCTGCCGAAGAGGCCGGCGTTGCACCGCCACTTGTGAACGAGAACGGCGATGCGCTCGCCGTGTCAGACGGTGCAGCAGCGACTTTGAAACCGTTTGTCACCGCGCTGCTGCCTTGCGCCGGTGGTGTCGACGGCTTTGCTAGGAACGAGAAACTGGTGGAGGCTGCGCCAGACGACACCGGCGCAGCAGCAGCACCCTGCAACGCGTCTGTGACGCCACCGCCAAACACCGACGGCTTGGCCTCCGCGGTACGCGGCGCTGCACTCGCGACTGCAGGGAAACTGCTGCTCGCCCCACCAAATGTGCTCGTGCTTGCTGAGGTTGTCGGCTTGTCGGATGAGGTGTCCTGCGGCTTCGTGGCGGCGACTGCATTTGCGTTCGCGGAGCCGCCAAACGAAAACGGGTTGGCCGAGGTGCTCGCGTCAGCTGGAGGGGTGGGAAAGGGGTTTTCGAAAGTCGGTGCCTTTGGGGACGTCGACGCACTCGAAGCATTGACGGTTTCGGCCCTTGTGTGCCCCGTTCCGGTTGCGGCTGCGGCAGCGCCCGCCCTCTCCGCCGGCTTCTCGCCAAGCGAGCTGGTGCCAATTCCGCCCAGCGCCGCCGTCGAGGTACCCAAGCCGAATCCAGTGCCGGCGGTTGATGCCGAAGGAGATGGGTGAGACGAAGCGGGCGCGTTGGCAGAAAGCGCCGCTGCCGAGGGGAGGCTGGAGAGGAAGCCGCCGCAAGCGTTACCACCAGGCTTGAACGCCGTTGACGATGAGCACGGCTGCGCTGGTGGCGCCGGCGAGACGGAGGTCGATGAAGGAGAGGGGGCGGCTGCTACGGACGACGGCGACGGACGGGACAGTACACCTTCCAGTCGGCCCTCCAGCTTGGAAAAGTCTGCGCGGCACGCCACGATGCTATCGCGGCATGATTTGAACTCCTCTGCGTTTGAAATCTTCAACGCCCTCAGCTCCTGCTCCAGTCGTGACACCTCCTCCGCTCGTGCACTTATCGTGTCCGACATCTTGCTGTAGATAGAGTCGTATTTCTCGCCCACACTGACGTTCATCTTCTCCAGCTTCGCCGACAGCTCCGTCACCTGCGCCTGAAAGCGGGCGTCCATGTCATCAAGACGACTTGTCAGCATGGCAATGAGCTGCTGCTGCCGCCGCTCCAGGTCCCGCGCCTCGCTAAACTCGCGGCTTAGCTGAGCTCGATTCGACTCCAGCCGACGGCGCGGTCCACCACGGCGCTGTTGCTCGGCCTCATCGTCATTGGTGCCCACGGTGGTCTCGGAATTCATAGCTTCCTCCTCTTCAATCACCGTGACGCGGCTTCTGGGCGAATTCGGGCGACGAGATTGCCCGACCAAGGTCCGTCGCTGTGCTTCGAGGTTCTCATGTAGCCCATACGACATCCCTCGCGGTCTGCGCCGACTGCGCACATCGGTTGACGCAACGACGGAGTTGGGCCACGACGACCGATCGGAAAGGTCGCTGCCATTGCCATCATATGCATGCGCAGATCGTCGCGAAAGCGGCGCGCGCGGGCGGATACCGACAACAAAGGCATCCGTGGGGATCGGTGCCTCATACCCCAAAAAATCCTCCAAGTCGATGGAAAGCTGACTGCGCGACATGGCGCCTCTGCTCTTTGCCTCTCTCCCTCGTCTGCTAGGGCGTCTGCGAAGGGTGGGTGGATGTATGCCACTGGCCGATCCGCGTTGGTGAGTGGGCCGGTGCGGCGAGAGAAAGAGAGCGAGAGAGAAGCGTATGCGTGCCAAGTGAAATCGATCGTTCCCTCGAGGAATAATACACGGCAAAGTCGGTCCAGTGGCCCGGCAGCACACGAAGTAAACACAGCGAAAGGAAAAGGATAGCGCAGTGTCCGACACGCTGTATCCGTGAAAGCAACCCGAGCTACTTGCGGAAGAGAAACGCACAAAGAGAGGTGCAGAGGGAGCGAAGAAACGATATGCGTCGTAGTGTGCGCGAGTGGCGTGTGAGGAGGGCGAGGCGCGATGCATTCCGATAAGAAGTGAGGTGGAGAGTGAGTCCATTGGGCAAGTTTGCTCCTGCTGCTGCTGCGTGGGTGAACGAGTGCGTGCAACGCACTTGCACCTAACGCATGGATTTTGTGCCCCTGCTTCCGCAGGAGGTAGTGTCTCTGGAAACCATGTATCAGAGGCATCTCTCGATGTACGCGACGCTGACTGCCCCGTCAGCACATGGGCAGTTAACGTCGCACGCAAGGCCGCGGTGGTGAGAAGCGACACCGCTCATCTTCTGCGCGGGCGCGCAACAGCGTGCTGTGCTAGCGGATGATGCGCCTGGCTACGATAAAAAAAACGCCACCGGCGCGTTTTGGCACCTCTTGTGCTTTCGCTTTTTGTTTTCTGTCATTGATCCTCGATCAAGCTAAGCATGTTTTAACGTTACCGCCGCACACCTAGACATCATCGCATTAAGAAAGCGAGAGGGGACAACACCGGCAAGCACAAGCACAACATACTCTTCCTCTTCCCCGCCAGTGCTCAGAGCAGATACAAAAAAAAATGCGGCCTCGAAGCACAGCAATGAGAAGGGGCGAGCGACTGCGGCGGGGGCGGGGTCGATGAGTCCGGTGGTGCTTAAGGCGTTCCTCGTTCTTTTCGCGCGTGTGGTAGACTTCCACTACAACGAGACCGGCAACAGGCTGGAGGCGGCAGACATCACAAGAATGAGAAGAACACAGTTTCCCTACATCAACCTCTGACAGGGCTCTGCCCTCCATTTTGTTGTCCTGTGCGCGGCCGCAGGTGGAGGACTCAAGAGAGGCGCTTGTGGTTGGAGGAGAGCACGACACAAGCGACGCCGAACAGCCGAGCTCACGGAAGAGAGTGTGTGCGTAAGAGAGTGATGGTCACTTATAGAATCAAGCAAAAACACCAAAATGACAAAAAAAAAACTCACATCACCTGCTTTCACGCACAAGAGTTTGACGTGTGCTGCCGGGCGGCTAATAGACAACCTGAGTTTCTCAAGGCCCGGTACTGCAAGAGGCCATTTTCAAGGGTGGGAAGAAGACAAGCTCTCAGGCGCCGCCACAGCTGATCGGAGACGATATGGCCCATTACGCCAGCACGCCAGCAATGACTTTTCAAAATCACGTAGAGGCACAGCGCGAAAGAGAATGGGCTGCACAGGTCGGAAAAGAAGCAAGGTAACAAAATCAAAAAAAAAAACAGAGGAGGAGAGGCAAAGGAGCCGCACACCCAGTAGGGAATGCGTGAGGCTACAGCATCCGTGCACGCTCACAGTCTGCCCCCATCCCATTTCATGCGCCCTCTTTTGCGACGGGAACGAGAGCTCCGGCGGCGCGGCCCTCAATGGCTGAGGCCGTGGAGGATCGACACGGTACCTGAGACAGAGTAAGCCGCCGTACTGAGAGACGTGGAAGGGGGCGTCACAACTGGTGTAGCGCAACAGGCACGAGGACGGCCTACACCTCCACCTCCATCGGACGTATTCTCACACAGGCAAAAAAAAAAAGAAACCTTCGCTTGCTGCCCTACAGAGGCACGCGCATGCGCACAATCTCATGAAGCTGAACGTCCAAGACAGAAAAAAAAGCGCATAGCAGCCGGCGAGTCCGAAGAGTCTGCTAGGAGAGAGTGCCGGCTAGGGCAGTGTAAACGCTGTGCAGGTCGTTTCTCTTGCTATCGATATTTCGACACCGTCTGGTCGACTGCCCTGCACACGGTCACGGCGCCACAGCAGAGTTCTCGTTTGCTTTTCTTCGGCGTGTCGACTATAGCATGAGCAAGCCAGCAGATATATGCGCATGCGGCCGAAGCTCACCTGCCTCTGCGGCACTGCAGCTGTGCCCAGCAGCCACGGCAACCAGCTCCGCTCGGCGTCGCTCAATCAGGTGCAACCCCACTGCGGACAGCGCAGGCCAGGTCCGGGGCTGCGCTCGGCAGCACCGCAACGCCGCAGAGGCAGAAGAGACCACCGTGCACGCACATATTTGTTGGACCGTCGACACAATGCTCAGTGAGCTGTCACACACCTGATCACCATCACCACGCGTCGGTCCAGCACAGCCCTGTCCGCCCACACCGGCAGTCCGCAGCCAGCACCCAAGCGCAGGCTGCAGGCTGCTTGGCGTCCCCCACAGAGTTGGTGTAGTGGACCCTTCATGCCACGCGCTGTGCTGGCCGGCATCCTCGGGGGCTGTAAATAAATCAAAACGAAAGCAGCGCCACCGAAAGGAGAGCCATGAAAGGAGGGACGACGACAACATGGGCGTACGCGAGCGCACAGAAGAGAGGGCAGCAGAAGACACGGCGGTTAAATAGGAGAAGGAGGAAAATTAAAGACGAAAACACAGCCGTGCAGAAATGAGAAAGAAAACAGAAGTATAGTCGATCGAGTGTGATCGGCGTGGAATCCAACCCGTGCACAGGCATGCATACGCAAGTAAGCTGGCAAAGGTGTAGAGGATGGAGAGCTGACCCGGTGTCAATCAGCGACTGCAGCACTGCTCATCACGCAGCAGCATAGAGTGCGCATGAGCCAATCAAGCGCCCCCTCAGGTCGCGCAAGAGCGAACGTTCGCCTCCTTTGCACAGTGTGCCCGATCATTGATCGGCCTGGCTACTCCAGAGGCTTCATGCGAAACATCTGCTTCAACGCGGAGAAGCGCTCGCAGAAGCGCTGCATGACGGCCTTGCGCGGCAGCATTGCTGCAGGGGCCGTGGAAAACGCGTTTGCGTGCCCCTGAGTGCCGCCAGTAAGCGTGCCGTGGGTGCTTACATCGTCCCGCACAGCCTCATCGCCGCGAGGCACTCGTGAAGATCCGTTCTTTCGCTGGCGCTGGAGAGGGCTCACGGTGGAGTTATCGCGGCGACTCTTCGAAGTCGATAGGGAGCGGTCGGGAGGCGTCGGCGAGCCTGAGGACAGCGCTGAAGACGAGTAGGCCGAGAAGGTGAAGCGGGAGCCCTTAGTGAGGCACATGGTGGAGGGGAGGAGCCCTTTGCGGGCTCTCGGGCTTGGAGTCGCCGCTGCCACAGGTGGAGGGGCGCCCCACAGTGGGACTCGTGTGGCCCGGGTAGTGGGCGCGCTCACCGAAACAGGAGGTCGATTGGGCGAAAGCGCAGGAGCAGCAGCCCGCATTACGTGGTAGTCGGAGTCGCGGGCATCACTCCTGATGGGCGGCATCGTTGTATCCGGAAAAGATGGCACCACCTCCAACGGTACAACGTTGCGAGCAACATCAGTCAAGACGAAGGTTGGATCGCTCCCGGTGGCCTCTTCTGGCGCGGATGGCACCGACAACCGCGACTCCAAGGCATCGCGCTCCATCGAGCTCAAAGTAGTCCAATCTGGAGAGCGTACGTGTGGGAAGTCCAGCGCAGAGAAGACACCCATCCTTTCGCTCTGCCTACTCAGTAGCGATTCGAAGCCACTGGCGCTGCTGCTGTCACCGTCATCACTGTCACCGCTGTACGCATCCCTGCACAGCTGGGTCGTCGGGGGGGAGTAGTCGAATCCCTCGGCCTCCCACCCGTGCCGCATCGGGGCCGCCGGCAGCAGCGCCCGCAGCTTCTGCTGGCTGCGACCACGGCTATCGACCTTCTGCGGTGGCGTTTGAGGCAGCGGCTGCGTCTGGCGGAGAAAAAGCGGCACCCCATTTTTTTGAAGCGGCGTCTCGTGATGCAGCGCTGGTATCGAGGACAATATGCCAGAGCCTCGTGAAGCGTTCCCTGGCAGCTGCGTTGGTGGGTTGTGAAACGTTTTCACAGCGTCCTCATCGCCATCATTGTCTGTCCGCGCAGAGCCCGTCGCAGACGCAGGCGCGACAAGCTCGACAGACGCATGGGGCGCGGTTCTGAAGCTGTCCCCGCGCAGACACGTGTGTGGCTTCGCAACACCGCGGTACGATTTCTCCTGCTGTTGCCGTCGTTGTTGCTGCTGCTGTTCGCGCAATCGAAGGCGTTGCTTTTTGAGCTCGTGAGCGAGTCGAAAGAACTCCTCGGTTTTGTTCTCGCGTCGCCGCCCCTCGGGTGGCGAAGGAGGAGCGGGTGAAAGGATTTGAGGCCGCGATGGGAGGAGCGAGCGAGGTGGGCAAGATGGAATTCGAGCAGCGTTGGCAACAGCTTGTCGTGCTCCCCCATTCCGCGCCGCAACATTGTTTTCAGCAATGAGCACGCTTGCGCACCAGTTCTCCGTTGTCAATGAGATGCCTGCAAACTGCGATGTCAACTGCCGCTGACTCACCTCCGTGTACATCGGCTCGGCTGCTGCGAGAGAGGCACCGTAAGCAGTGCTCTGCTGTTTCTTTGGGTTGTCGAGCCTTCCCAGACCCGCCGATTTCCCCCAGTAGCTCCTTTGCTTGTCCGTGAAGGCCGCAGTGCACGCGAAAGGGTTGAGGGAGGTGCTGGACTGGTGATTGCTGAGAAGGCCACTGTCCTCCTCTGTTTTGTCCTCGGCCGGCCGGCCACGCGCTGGCGAGAGGGGGTTAGCGGGTCGGGGGGTCGCCGCCGACGCATCCAGAAAGGAGACGTACTCCATCCCGCAACGCGTCAATGTCTTTGGGCGATGAGGAGAGTGCCCGTAGACAGACGCGGTGATGTCCGGGGAAAGACACCAACAAAGAAAAAAGAGCCGTGAAAAAAAAAACAGGGAAAAAACATAAACGGCCATCAAGAGAACTGAGGAGAACGCCAAGACAAGCAGAAAGAGGGGGGAGACGACGAGCAAAGCCGGAGAACAGCAGAAGCGAAGAGCGGCACCTCTGTGCTGCGTGCGTCGACGGCCACGCGTGACTCACTTTCGAAAAGGGAGGTGAGTAACGGGGAGGTCCGCACGGCAGCCGGCCGACCACAGAGAAAGAGATATAGAGAGTGAGAGAATGAGGAGAGTGCACGCAGAAGCAGAAAAGATGAAAGGCCCACACGCAGCAACGATCAAGCAAGCACACACAAACAAAAAAAAAACGAAAATCAAGAAATGAAAGAGCCGCACAGGAGTGAGAGCCAGCGACAGGAGAGCATAGAAAACAGAAAGTCGGAGCGCTCACACTGCTGGAGCGAGTCGGGGGGCGCCTCGGAGTGACGATTGAGAGAGAGAGGGACTTAGTTACGGGGTAAGGAGAAGAGGGAGTGGGGGTAGGGTGTGTGGGCGGATGGGCGGACGCAAGGAGACGCCAAGCGATGTCGGGATGATGGAGAGACACGTGGAAGCACAAGAAAGGAAAACTCGAAACCCAAGAAAAACCCTGCACAGAAATGTGAAGAAACAAAAGGATATTTGGAAAAGCGAAGAAGTGCGGGCAGAATAAACGGGAGAGGGCAGAGTAAGAAGAGTCCCACAGACGCCTTGCTGCAGCGATGGCTCCACGTTCTCTCTCTTCCGCGGAAGCGGTGAACGGCGACAGACGCACAGACAGAGAGAGATGGAGGGAGCGAGGGATGTGGGCCGTTAAGGAAGAAGAGAAGAGAATACGAAGAACACGCAAGAAGAAGCAGATGGGAAGGATAAAAGGTGGCGCACGACAAGCGGATTGAAAACCTGTTGTGCTGCTGCGGAGGGGGGAGGGAGAGAGAGAGAGTGGGGGAGACCGGAATACAGAAGAAGAGGAGGACGGGCAACCTACAAGACGCACACAAAGAAAGGGGGGACAACAGTCACAGACGACCTCAAAGAAAAACAAAAATAAAAACAACAACAGGTGCGCAGTGCCTCACCTCTTGCTTCGATTTCCAAGCTGCTCAGTTTGCCTGCTCGTTATGTGTTGATAATAGTCTTTTGTTTTTCGTTAGTGTGATGCTACTCTCCCGGTGGTGGACCCTCATCAGTCCCCACCACCACCACCATAGATATATATCTGGCGTTTTCGCCGCGCCCAGAGTCGGTGGATAGAACCGCGCGCCCGAACACGCCCGGCGGTACGAAGAAAGCCGTGGAAGAGGTGTGAAGGAGAGATGAAACGGCAAACGGATGCTTAGGGTGTATATAGGCCCATATACACATATATACGTATGGATGTATCGGTCTATGGACTGCTCGTGCCGCTGACTGCTTATCTGCACTTGGAGGGGTGATGAAATGCAGAAAGCAAAAACGTTTCCAAGGCAGAGGAGACGGCCTCTACACAAGCAACGTCGCGGCACACAGAGTTTCAGTGGCCCCAAATCGAAGATGACACAAGAGAGAGCAGCCTCAAGCGCGGACTTACAGGAGAGGGATGTTGCAGCCGTGTGAGGAGCGCCGCAGGTCTCCGACGTGCATGCAAAAGAGAAAGAAAAAACGAACAGCACCACACGAAAATAGGCGGAAGGAAAGGGCGTTTACCAGTCTGCGTGCAACGTGTTTTCCACGTTGGCGTGCACCCTAGCCCACCTTCTCTCCTGCTGGAGCGACGAGAGGCAGCGGGAGACAGGGTGGGTGAAGCGCAGAGATCGTTATCTGTGGCTGCCTCTACACGCGGAGGCGGCAGGCCGACACACGAAAGAAGTGAGACGAGGAAAGGGGAAAAAGAGAAATAGCGGCTACAAGTATGGCTTGAAACTCCTCCTCCTCTACCACGAGAGATGGGAGGGAGGGGAAAGAAAGACAGCGTAGGCTCCCCTGCAGCGGAGCTAGCAATCTACACACGCGCGCGACAGGGCTTCCACGTGCACAGACATACACGATACGCTAAAAAATGTGCAGATGAACCACAAGAGCAAACGAAGGGAAACTGCACTTCCGCTGTGTGCAACCGAAAGGCAGCAACTCTGTGGTGGTGCACTGTGCGTGACGAGTGCGTATCACTGCAAGGCGGGCGTGCCCTGTATGCGGTGTCGAGAACGGGAACAAGTGGATGGTACGTGAAAGGAAGAAGGGCAGGAAAGAATAGGTGGAGATTAGAAAAAGGGGAGCACTCGTACCGCAGCCATACATCGGTACTCGGGCTCTGCAAACACCATCAGTAAACCACTTCTGTGGGTGATGGGGCTGTTTGCCCTTGTTCAGCCAGCCCTGCGACCGGCTTGTCTGCCGCGACAGTAGGCGCCTGATAGGAGGTAGGCGAGTTGCTGCCCGTTGGCCCTCTGTGCCCTTTGTTCGTATCGTTTTTTTTTGTCGAAGTCCAGTGATCCGTGATGCAGACATCTCGCACCTCTCTCTTCGCTTTCGCAGTGACGGTGATAGGCCGCTCGCACATGCCCACAAATGGCACTCACGCGGCGTAGCGGGTAACGAACAACGCCGGAAAGAGAAGGTGGGCAAGCATTCACAACAAAAACAAAACAATAAGAACGCCTACAAGGTGCCTGTGTCCTCACATCACAGCGTGCGAACACCCCCTGAGCCGTGCACGCGGAAAGAGTCGATTCTTCCGCTACACGGATAGAGCCGGCAGCAGAATCGCATTCGATGTACCGCTAGAGCCCCTACGAGGCCGGTTCACTGCAACGCGTCTGAGATGCTCGCCGCAACGCAGTGCGGAAGCCGTGGCACGAGAGCGGTGCGTCGAGGGCCGCCATCGCGGGTGGCTCCAACGAAGTCGCTCGCATGGCATGGTGCATATCTCGCTTGTTAGTTCGACCGCACGGAAGTGCAGCTAAGGTCAGCTCCCCTACAGGAGGCGCCGAGCCCACCAGCACTCGCCCAATCAGCTCCACCTCCTCGAACTCGCTAAAGGCCCGCCCCACATAAGCAGCCCCCGGCTCCGCACGAGTCACGGCGCGCACTTCGAGACCAGATGACCTCATAGCGGCCACCGGGTTGTCGCGTACCGCCAGCACCTGTGTGCGCCCTGATATCGTACCCGGAATCCCGGAGGCGACCGTATGAATAAGGTTCCCCTCAAAGAGAACGTCGCGCGTCGTCCTCCACGCCTCGTCTATCTCAAACCGCAGCACCGGAGCTAGAGAGATGCATACACCACGCAGAAGTTTGCCAGAGGTGTTCGAGACCACCTTACACTGCACGCCAAAAACGTTCTGTCCAACCTGCAACGGCAACGCCTCTAGAGTGAGTTGAACCTTGAGCTCGCGGGCCCGTGGCGAAGCACGAGCATACGAGCTCATAGATGGGACAACGCAGGCAAGCGCCGTTCCAGAAGCAGCGGGCAGCGTCCCTGCAACGGCTTGACTTGTTGGTGGGCTTCATCTGTGCCTGGCCAACGCCGCGAGTCTGCGGCGCCTCGGTGACGCATCGATTGCAGGGCAGTGGCAGGATCGCCCCGGCATGAAAGTCCCTCAGAGCAGATGTCAACTCTTTTCGGTTTAGTCCTCAGACGTACAGCCGCACGTAGGAATGCAGGGCGGCCTGTGCGTTGCTATACTGCCCATCCTAGACGCGAGTAAAAGGGTCGAAAAACTCGGCGGCCGTGACGCTGGCAGCAGGTAGCCGAGCGGGTACATGTAGCGGCTGGCTGGGAACCGGACAAAGACGCCTTCGGCAGCCGCCACCTGCGACAGAATCGAAGGAGCGATTCTGTCGCACCATGCCAGGGCAGAGCTAGGTGCTTTCACGGCAGCGCAACGTGCTGGCCGCATCGTCGTCGCTTCCGCCGGGGTCGTCGTCCTTGGCAACGCGTCAGTGAGCGTCGCTGCCTTGATCCGCTCGGGCATCTGCACGCGGTTGGCGTTAGTGCGGGGACGACGACTTTGTTGCCTCCCCGAGGATCGGCGTCTTCTGCATGAGCAGCGGGCACGCCATTGCGGCCGCCCCTCCATAACGCGTGCCCCTGCCGGCTAATGCTATATTGCACACTGCGAGTTTCGGACTGCCTCACCTGGTCCACGAGCGCGTGGACTTCCGCCTCGACGCTGACCTTCAGGTATATGCTTCCCATTTCAAACGGAATGGCAGCGTCCATGATAAGGCGCGTCTCCCACGGCATCACCGGCGCCGCAGTGCTCATGCGCGAGACGGAGCGGCAGTAATGGGCGCGCTGAGCAGCGTCAATCCAAGAATCGATTCACGGGAGATGTCAGCACACTGAGAAGGTCGTCATCTGCACTCCCCCCGCACACCCACCCCACGCTGAAGTACTCTTCTGTGGCCCGGAGAGGAGGAGAGTAATCCAGAGTTGCGGCAATACGAGGCAGGGCACTCAGGGCAAGCAACAATCGAGGGTAGAGAAAGAGGCGTGTGCAGAGCCATGGGCAGTGGCGGCGGCAGCAGTTGTTTGCATACGCAAAAGCAGTCCCATCGAGCATCCGTTGCTTCGCTCTCCGACTCTTATGTGGGCGACGCTCGTCTGCAGAAGGAGATTTTTGATTCCTTGTTGCGCTTCTTCTTTCTACATCGCAACATGGGCCAAACTCCACCCGGACTGCCACAGCCCCCCATCGCCTGGTGCGGAGAAGCGCTCGTAGACACACGCCTTACAGCAGTGCGCCGACTCAGCCATCGGAGCACGGTCTCCGCTTCAAGCGCTGCCCACGCCACACCTCACAGCCGCTCCCTCCTCAAGCCGGCAGTCACGCCTTGCACCTCTCTCTGGGTGAAACGCGGACGCCCCACACCAGCAGGGCAGCAGCGGCTGGGTAAAATACGCCCGAGTCAAGCTGGCACACCCTGCCCATCACATCGATGGCACAAGCGCGTCCACTGTCGCAGGTCCCTTCGACGCGACGCCAGCCAGGACCTCACTGCCGACGTCAGTAGCCGTGCATCGCTCTGACCTCTCCCTACGTAGGTAGGTGCGCCGCCCTGCCACCACCAGAAGTAGCTCAGCGCCTGGCAGGGGGATGGAGGGGAGGAGGGCTGCTTGGCTTCCGCCCACGTACAGAGTGGGGGGCAGGGAAATGGGGGCACTGAAGCCTGAAATACCACGCACGGAGATGTGTCACAACCCCCTTCGTCGTGGGCGCATGTCGCTAGAGAAACGACAAAACACGACTGAAGCACACACCCAATCGCCATCACGCCAGGGCGACGGAAAGGTGACGAAGACGCGGCGACTACTGCCGGCAGAGAGCGGAGCCCCGCGCCCCGTGCCGCCGCTTCTGTGCACGTGGAGACCCGGACAATCGTGCCCTTCTCTCAAACGAAGAAGGAGCGCCCCTCTCTTTCAGAGAGGCTCGTATCGGCACGTGCGCGCGCATCGAGCACCGTGTAACGGAGAGGCGAGCGCCTCCGCACCGCTACAAAAAAGCGCAGCTGAGAAGGCGAATAGGAAGGAGCCAACGTGCCTATGCGGTGTTCTCCGCTGGGCGGAGGCGAAGGCGAGGAGAACTGCTGCCCTGCTCTGGAGAACAGAGAGAGAGACCGCCTCCCAGTGAGAGCCATGCCCGCCAGTCAAGGTGTGAAGAACGACAGGGAGGCGATCTTTCTCTTTCCACGCTCGTGAGTGAGTCCGCCCGTAGCACGAGAGAGGACATCGCCCGTCCCGCGTCAGCACCGATGATACCAAACGGTTGCAGTTTGCTCCGACGGATTCACCGCTACGTAGCAGTAGTTCAGGTTGCTTGGGTGCACGCCATCGCTACGAGGAAACAGCGTCATCCCTGGCGCTGTGATGACTTGATAAACAGAAGTGCCCACTACAGCGTGGTACCGAACTGAGGCGCTGTTAGGCTCCTCCAACGCCGCCACATCACCATCAGCCTCTTGCTCAGTTGCTTCGACAACGTGAAGCGACTTGACAAGGCGGCGATACAGCTCTCGCGCCGCATCCAAGTACACGGCCGCGTCGTCGTCAAACTGGTTCAGGGGCCCACTACCGGCGACCAGTCGCCACACAACGTGATACAGGAACTCCTCGCGCGACTCTTTGCCGAACACGCCACGCAACTGCCGCATTGGAAGTCTCGCACCACTCATCGAGCCCCACATATCATCATCGTCAGTGTCGGTATCTTCCCGGCTGCTCGCGTCGTAGAGCTCGCCGCACTCTCCTTTGGCCTGTGCGACTGGGCGGCTGTGAGCCCGCAGAAAGAGTGCTCGCAGCTCATCACTGATGACCTCGCCGTGAGGCAGAAGCTCCTCCGCGCGTTTCACAGTTGGCAGGAAGTATACGGGCTGATTGGCATCTCGCACAGTTGCACCATCCACATCGCGCAGAACCTGTCGCACAACCTTCGCATCTACGAGGCCGTGGCGCAACGGCTCGAGCGTCGTCCAGCGGCACGTCAGAGGACGGAACTGGAGCTCGTTAGCCCCCAAGACGCTCTGTGCATGATGGGCGTCATCGCCCACTAGATCAGAGCGCACGCACGGGGCCGCAAACAGGCTGCGCAGAAAGTCTGCAGCAACACCGTCATGAAAGCGAAGCGCGACAGCAGAGACAGTCGCAGCGGCTGCGTTCGCAGTTCGACATGAGGATGGCGAGGCTACAGCTTGTGCGGACAACGTTCCCTCCGTGAAAGAGGGCACCTCGCTGGGGCAGCGGTACCGGTACGTATGCATGTTCCACTCCCCTAGTCGCAGGAGGCCCCACTTCATGAAGAGGCTTTTGTACGGCTCTGCATCACTGAAGGAGGCGCACGCCGACACATCAGCTGCCGCCGATGAAGGCGCAGCCTGCTCGAAGACAAACATGACGGGGGGTCAAGGTGAATGAGCACACGATTGCAGCTGCAGCTTCGCTTCTGCGTTCTTTGCCTTTTTTTTTTCGCAGTGGCGGTGGGGGACTGATGTGAGGGTCACAGCGGTCCGCGCAGACAAGCGGGTGAGGGATGGGGAAGAGGGGGATTGGCGGGCAGAACGAGGAGAAGAGACATATAGACGTGCTGTCGCGTTGGCTGAAGTCAAGAAAAGGGAGGAGACGAGGCACCTGCCTTCGCACACGTCACAAGGCCGGGAGGTCGGCCTTGGCACGTGGCGGCACGCACGCATGGTGGCTCTCTTTTCAGCATGCATCCAAAATGCAGCACAAAGGTATGTGGGCGACGATACACAACGGCGCTGCTTTTGGGGTGTATGCCCATCATGCAGCATTTTCTTCTTTTGTTTCTGACAGCGCAACTCGAGGCGAAATGGCAGAGATCAACAAGCTCACGGAAGCACTTCGCCAACAGTGTTTCAGAAGATATGAGTGGGAGGGGGTCCACGACACCTAGAACAGCACAATCTGTTGGCTTTGACGGCCGTGCGCACACTTGTGATGCTGTGCATTAAAGGGCCCCACCCCTTTCGCATACGGGCGGCCGTCCTGGAGAAGCGAGTGTACCACACAGGATGAACACTACGCTCACCCGCCCGATTCGGTCAGGATGCTGACGCAAGGTTGCGCAGACGCGCGTGCTGATGCTCACGCGCCCTCGCGGCCGCCGGACACTCACGCCTGCTTCCTTCTCAAACGTACGTCTTCTTTTCGAGGAGGCGCCGCAGCATAAACAGCTGGAAGCTGAGCATGATCAAGAACGCCAGCACCTGGAAGATAGACCACCACAGCACGCGTTCATTCGCACTCTCTACGGTGTCGCGGTGGTCCTTCTGTTGGTTTCGAATCGACACCTGCAACGTCTTCAGCTGCTGCATCGACCCCGACAGCGCCCGTATTTTCTGCTCAATCGGATCCAGCTTCGATGCATCCACCGCATAGTTGACGTTTACGGAGGTGCGCAGGTCGAAATTCACATTCTTGGACGTAAACAGCGTGTTCGAGTTATCAAAACTGATGATGATGTTGCGGGGCTTGTCGGATGCCGGGACGGAGAAGGCGCCGAAGGCGAGGTCCTTCCAGTGCATCAGTTCCTCATTCGTGCCGCGATCCTTGATCGAGACGGGCAAGAGGTATTCGGGGTGCAGGGCAAACTGAAAGTGGAGCTCTCGCCCAGCGCCGAGGCTTTCGGTAATGACAAAAATCTCGCCAGCGTTAATTTCCGTGATCAGGGCCACCGACAGCACCGCTGAAAAGCAAGCGGAAAGGACTAGGGCGACGAGCAGTCGAGACACGCCGCCGTCACGCAGCAACGCAGCAGCTACTCTAGTGGATTTCATCTGCGAAACCAGAAGACTCAGGAAAGTGCGGCAACGAAATGCGATGGCGTCGCAGAGGCGCCTGAAGTCAGTGCCGGTAAAACGGCCGACGTCGTCAGTGCGAGAAGGAAACGAATGTATCGGGAAAGGATGTACGCACTGAACGCAGGCGGGGAGGCGAACTGCGTCCGATTAGCTATGGCTGCCGCGAAGGGTGTGAGCCCAGGGACGGTTACGAGCGCGCCACACCAACGTAAGGAGGGGGGAAGCGAAAGGGGAACAGTGCGCGAGCAGAAAGGATTAAGGATGGGAGGTGCGCGAGAGCGTGCGTGAGCGCGTGACATAACGGGACCTTCGGCGATGAACGGCAGTCGCACATGCAGCAGGAGCCCAGCTTAACGGGGAAAAGAGATTCAGCCGCGTAGCAGTGCCACGGAGGGCTCTTCCTTATTTGCTCTCTGATCACTGACACGCAGCGCTTCCCTGCGGCGTGCTTGCGGAGGGCTCCATCTGCACTTACTGCGGGGACTCACCGTTACACCGCTCTGCAGGTAGCGAGGGCGTGATGAACATCGGCGGTATGCGAAGACAATCATGAACTTCACACGCTTGACGCCTCCCTCGCGTCTCTTCTACATGGATTTCGAGGGAAAAGGATCAGGAAGGAGGTGAGCGTACCGAGTGCACTGGTTGAGATGAGCAAAGAAAGAATATGGTGTCGCCGAGACACGCGACAAACAGAAGGGGCGGCAGCAGGGGAATCCTCGGCAGCGATGTCTTCTTTCTCGGTCGCCCACGCACGCGCCCTCCCCATTTTACGGGCGTCTCGCACCGCTGCAGCAGAGCGAGGCAGCACGGGCAATCTTGCTAGCACGCCTACGCACAGCATCCCCAACGCGGCGTCGCGTTACCGACATGCTCGCGCCGGCAAGCATCAGAGAAACAAGTCTCTCTCCCTCCAACGGAGCTTACAACGAGCGCTGTCAGATGGTGCGACGCTTCTCCACAAAACTCCGCAGCAGCCACAACTGGCCACCCGCTGCAACAAAGAAGCTCACGACCTGCATGATGGACCACCAGTGCACTCGCTCATTCGCGTGCTCGACAAGGGCGCGGTGGTCCTTCTGGTTGTAGCGAATCAACTCCTGTAGTTTGCGCAGGGTCTGCATCTTTTCGAAGAGTGTCTGCACCTTCTTTTCGATTGGGTCTATCTCCTCCTTCCGAACGCCCCGGGTCGGGTCGGGGATGACGCGGATCTCGAAGCTCACACTACTAAGCGTCAGCAGCGACTGGGAGTTGTCGAACTCAAAGACTAGGTGGCGTGTCTTGTCCGTCGATGGGAGATTGAGATACCCTTGTGGGCTGCCCTTCCACGCCTGCAGCACATCTCCCGTTTCGCGACATCGAATGCGGACGGGAAAAACAAAGTCAGGGTTCATGTAGAATGCGAACACCAAATTGTTGCCTGGTGGCACAATATCGGTGACGGAGAAAACCTCGGTCGCCTCGACACCGACAGCGATCGCAGACGCAGGAGCAGCGGCGGTAGCTACCAGAGCTGCCACTAGCAACACCAGCACCGACACCGACAGCAACGCACCATGTCTCTTCATTTTTTTGATTTTTGTGTGTGTGTGGAGGTGGAGGGGGTATACTGAGTACTTCGAAAAATGGCCTCCAAAGTCCGGGAGAGAGATGCGTAGGTGACGTAGAATCACCTGTTTGGCGCACAGACATGTATATGCACCTTAGCGATGTACCGGCGCTGATCACGCGAACGCGAAGAAGACGGCACTCAGCCGGAGCTGATAGGGACGCACAGATATGCAAAGGCTAGGGAAGGGCGAAGAAAAAGGAGACGACAAGTGGGCAACAACAACGAATGGCAGATGCACTGCTGCAATGACAACGACACTGTCTGCCCTGCAAACCGCAAGATAAGTCAGAGCGCCGCGTCATCCGTCATGAGCGACAGCGTGCGCAGCGTTGCTGTCGCTCAGTTCCAAGGAGGACTCTCCGAGTGGCAGAATAGCCTGGCCTAAAAGCGTCTCTTGCTGCTCTTGAGGTTCAGCCAGCACACGCGTTGCGTATGATCCTTGAGAGCGTGTAGACGCGACACACATGCCAAGAAGAGGCCAACGATACACACTGCCCGCCCGCCAAACATCGTCGCCCTTCCCCGAGTTCGTGCGGGCGAGACCACCTGTTATCGCTGTGCGTTCTGCAGGTACGACAAAAAAAGAGGCGCTCGTGACGGTCTGCACTCGTATCTCTCTCTTGATCGCAATCACGAGGGGTTCGGAGAGCGAAGAAAAAAGTGGAGGTGGCCGTTATTCGATGAGTGAAGGATGGCGAGCGAGAACTAAGTCGTCGAGGTCGTAGAGGAGAGGCGAGGGCAACAGAACAGGGAAAGAGGAAGGAGTGCTAAGATCAGGGTCGTGCACAAAAGGGCATGTCGCTACGACATGCTATCAGACATTGGTGGAATTGAAGCAAAGAAGGGGAAAGCGGGTACGACGCCATGTGGTCAATCATGGGCTTCCTCCGACTCCGCCCCCCCCTGCAACTGAAAAGAAAAAAGGGGAAGTCGCCATAGATATAGACCCGGCAAGTGGAGAGTTTCAGCAGGAGAACGTACATCACCTTAGCCAAGCGACAAACAGCAGGAACAAAACAAGGAACTCATGAGAACGCGGCACGGTCAGAGTCGCTCGCGCCACAACTCACCCCCACTACAAGATGAACACAGAAAGTTGAGGTAAATTGTAGTAGGTGCTGCGCGTACAAGAACCACATCGCGAGCTTCAACAAATGGGGTGATCGCCCTTTTCACTGTTCTCCGATCTTTTTTTTTCGTATCGTCGCTGCGGATGCCGCGTGAAGCCGTTGAAAAAGAGGTTAGGGGTAGGATATGAACAAGCGCACAACAGAGAAGAAGGGAAGGATGGAGGAGGGATAGAAAGGCTACACACGTGTGTTGCAGCCGTGTCGCGGCTACTCTCTCCCCACCACTGCGAACCCTTACGATGATGATGATGAGAGAGCCACAGGCAGAGGCAAACACGCGCGCATGGAGAAACCAACAGAAAAGGGCGGGGGAGACGATAGGTGAGGAGAGAAAAAGCAATAAAGAGATCGCGGAAGACCGCGAATCGGTTACAAGCACAGAGGTGTCGAAAACGTGTACATACGACACGAAACAAAAAAGAGCTGCCCTCGTCCTTTTCGTTGCCGGTCTCTCTCGCCGTCTCGCGCAAACGAGCTTGCGCGAGTCTCGCAAGCCATGAAAAAAAGGAAAGAAAAGGGGCAGACAACAGCGGGGAGGAACGGAGATCACCGGCATATTCGTCGCCATCACGCCGGCTTTCTGGAAGGAGCTGATATAAACCGTGGGCCACACATATGAGGTGTCCCTGCTCAGCCATATCCTGCCTTACAAAACCAGAAAGCGAGGCGGCAGACAGCCCTGCGAACTCTAAAACAAACAGATTTAAAAGGAATACATATATCGGCGCTTTCTTCACTGCATGAGCAGCTCGTGGATAGTGCCATAATGGACCTTCACGCCGACCTTCATCGCCTCCTCGTCCACGCGGAACTTCGCGTTGTGGTTCACCGCAGTGCACCCCTTCCCAGGATTGTAGCAGCCAATCCCCACATAGTTCGCAGGTGCCACCTTCGCAAACTCGCTGAAGTCCTCGGAGGGAGACATGCAAGCCGAAAGCTCCACAACCTGGTCCTTCGAGGGGAGCACCTGCGCAAAAACTCGCATTCCCACGTCGTACGCGCTGTCCGTGTTCACCGTCACATCGTAGCCAGGAAGCCAGTTGAGGTTGCACATCGCACCGTACGATCTGCACATGCCGTGAAGCACCTCAGCGACAGCCTTTTTGGCATCTTCCCGCACCTCGCGATCCTGCGTGCGCAGCGTGCCCTTCAGCGTCACCCTGTCAGGGATCACGTTGTAGCTGTCAGAGCTCGAGGTTATCGTGGTGATGGTGAAGATTGGGCACTTGGATGGCGGCATGCGACGCGACACCACCTGCTGAAGGGCAGTCACGGCAAGGCACGCGATCGCGATAGGGTCGATGGAGCTCTCCGGCATGGAGGCATGCCCGCCGCGGCCAATTATTTCCGCGTGTAGGGTGTCACTGCTGGAGAGAACCGGACCCTTCCTCACCAAAACTGTGCCCGTAGGCCCCTCCTTCATCGGGATGATGTGCTCAGCAAACACCATCGCCACGCCCTCCATGCAGCCCTTCTCGATCATCATCTGGGCGCCACCCGGCGGCACCTCCTCCGCAGGCTGAAACAGCAGGCGCACGGTGCCCTTGATCCTCCCCGCATCCTCCAGCAGCAGCCTCGTCGCGCCGAGCAGCATCGCCGCGTGCGTGTCGTGGCCGCACGCGTGCATCACGCCCTGCTTCTTCGACGCAAACGGCACGTCTGTCAGCTCCTCGACAGGCAGCGCGTCGATGTCCGCACGCAGCGCAATGATCGGGCCGTCGCCACCGCCACCCTTCAGGTCAGCAACAACGCAGTTGCTTTCAGGCTGGCTGATGTGCAGCCATTCGCCCTTCGCGTCCATCTTCTGCAGCTCACCCATGATGTAGGCCGCCGTCGGCTGCTCCTCGAACGAGAGGTCCGGGTTCTCGTGGATGTAGCGGCGCCAGGCAACCACCTGGTCGTAGATCTGCTCCACACGCCGGTCGAGCTCCTCGCGGTTGATGGCCGGCATACTGTCGGTGTAGGTGACCGCCAGTAGGGGAGCTCGTGAAGACCTTTGAGAGAGGGACAAAGAGAGAAATTTGGTGTTGTCACGGTTTCAAGCGGACACTTCTGAGACATGTCCGGTGCCGCGTGCAGTGTTTATACGCGGAGATACAGGACAGAGGCAGGAGATGCGGTGTGAGCGCGAGAGTGGCGATGCGGCAGCGGAGAGGACAGTGGGCGTCATCGAGGCGGGGCCGATGCACAGTCAGCGAGACACCGCATCGAGGAAACGGAGCAGCTCTGCAACGGAATCACGTGATCTCATCTCGGCATTCGGCGCTGTGGTGCGCACGTGTTCGATCCTCTGAGAAAAAGAAACATCGCGAACGCTACGTGAAGCACACCGCTCCTGCCAAGCTCTACCGTCGACGCGTGACAGAAACACGCACACGACACCACTTGTCGGCGGCGCAGTGCGCATGGTAAAACGCATGCGTCACTTTGGTGGTCTCTGAGGCATCCGCCGCCCAGCCCACCCCCAAACTCGCGTAGCATCCATTTTGGGACCACGCCAAGAAAGATAAGACGAGCGAGGCTGGCACCGCAGAGCTATGGCCACTCTTGAAGACGAATGGGCTTGCCAGCTTCTCAGCAAGTTGTATCGGCCGTGCAAACGAGAAAGAGCCATCACACAGAGTAAATCACGATAGCACACGCCAAACGCATGTTACAGGCTTACATGACCGTGTGCCTAGCAAAAGCCTTCCGCCTGTCGCCGCTGGTGTTGGCACGAAATGTAGCTTAATTCAAGCGAGGAACGAGAAGGGAGAGGGACACGCACATACAGAAGTGTTGGTGGGGCTATGGAGCGGCGGCAGAGGTACAGACTCCGTAGTAGAAAGGGAGTTCCAGCGCTGTGAAAGCGCGCGGCAAGCAATAAGCCCCGACAGATTTCCAGCAACCCTGCGTCGACAGAGAGAGGTGGCGTGGCGAGTACGCGAGCGCATACCCGCACCTGTGCAGAGCCGCATAATAATAACATACAAAAGACTACGGCCAGCGACGCCAAACGAAAACCTCGACAGACGTTCTGGTCCCGTTCGGCGGGGGGAGCAAAAAAAAGGCAGCGAAACGTTTTCAAGCTATCAGACAACCAAACAGAAAAGACGGGCATAACTTTACAACAAAACGGGAAATAATGCGCTAAAGATGCCCCCTCCCCACCTCCCTCGGACTCCCCTGTACCCGCGCGCTTCCCTGTGCAACCACGAGGGCCAGTCGTAGTGATGGGCGCACGCATCGGCGGACGCGCCCTACATACACACGCAAGGGGCCGGTGCGCGGACGGAGCGTGAGAGGCACCAAGAAGTGAGAACAGAGCGCCACAACGTAAAAGACAAAGAAGCTGCAAGCGATGAATGGTGAGAAAAGGCAACGGATGAAGATTGAGGGGTGGTATGTGTGTATGGAAGAAGGGGGAGGTCAACGGTAAGTGAGCTCGCCAGAAGGCGCAGTCTTAAGCGCAGACGCACAGGCGAAACACAGAGACGCAGTATGAAACAAAAAGGGAAGCTAACTATAGAGCACGGTCTATCGATAGAAGGAAGCATAGAGATCTGTGGGTGTTTGCGCATGCGTATGTATATTTACATAAATGTACATACGTATGGCGAGAGAGGGGGAGAGATGGCCTAGGTAAAAAAACGAAACCACACGCGCGAGAGAGCAGCAGAACAAGAACGGTGCGTGCGCGGTGAGAATTCGAGTCGGTGTAACAACAGCATATCTGTGTGCACGTCTACTTCTACGTGAAGCTCACGAGGAAAGTGCCCGCAGTCCGGGTCTGTGCGCCATCTTCTGTGCAGCACGGGCAACTCGGCCACCGTGCTACGAGCATCCTTATCCTTGCATTCTCTTTCGTCTCTCTTGCGCGGTCGGCGAGGGAGAGTAGACATCACACGTTGACAACACCCGGGTGCTCGTGCGGGCATATACGTGTGCGTGCGTACACTTGGCTCGACGGGGGTGCACATATTTGCCCGGCATCCGCGGCCACAGGTGGCGACGGCGAGAGGTGAATGCGAACAGCAGCGCTTTAGCGGCATCGGCCACGCTTTCATCGTATCACTGCATGAGCAGCTCGTGGATAGTGCCATAGTGGACCTTCACGCCGACCTTCATCGCCTCCTCGTCCACCTTGAACTTCGCGTTGTGGTTCAGTGCAGTGCACTGCTCCGCTTCGTTGTAGCAGCCAATGCCCACGAAGTTGCCGGGACAGCAGTTGGAAAAGGCGCTGAAGTCCTCGGAGCCATAGTGGCACTCCTTGAACTCCACGGCGTCGTCCTTCGAGGGCAACACCTGCGCAAACACTCGCTCCGAGACGTCAACAGCGGAGGGGTGGTTGATCGTAAGATCGTACCCGTCGATCCATTTGCACGTGTAGGTCGCCCCGAAGCTCTTCGTGACGCCGGCTACAACGTCTTCCACGTACTTCAGCGTGTTTTCGCGCACCTCGCGATCCTGCGTGCGCAGCGTGCCCTTCAGCGTCACCCTGTCAGGGATCACGTTGTAGCTGTCAGAGCTCGAGGTTATCGTCGCGACCGTCAGCACAGGACACTTGGATGGCGGCATGCGACGCGACACCACCTGCTGAAGGGCAGTCACGGCAAGGCACGCGATCGCGATAGGGTCGATGGAGCTCTCCGGCATGGAGGCATGCCCGCCGCGGCCGATCACATCGATGCAGAAGCAATCACTGCTGCTCGTCACAGCGCCCCGCATAAAGCCTACCTTCCCCGTTGTTAACCCAGGAAACGGAAAGATGTGCTCAGCAAACACCATCGCCACGCCCTCCATGCAGCCCTTCTCGATCATCATCTGGGCGCCACCCGGCGGCACCTCCTCCGCAGGCTGAAACAGCAGGCGCACGGTGCCCTTGATCCTCCCCGCATCCTCCAGCAGCAGCCTCGTCGCGCCGAGCAGCATCGCCGCGTGCGTGTCGTGGCCGCACGCGTGCATCACGCCCTGCTTCTTCGACGCAAACGGCACGTCTGTCAGCTCCTCGACAGGCAGCGCGTCGATGTCCGCACGCAGCGCAATGATCGGGCCGTCGCCACCGCCACCCTTCAGGTCAGCAACAACGCAGTTGCTTTCAGGCTGGCTGATGTGCAGCCATTCGCCCTTCGCGTCCATCTTCTGCAGCTCACCCATGATGTAGGCCGCCGTCGGCTGCTCCTCGAACGAGAGGTCCGGGTTCTCGTGGATGTAGCGGCGCCAGGCAACCACCTGGTCGTAGATCTGCTCCACACGCCGGTCGAGCTCCTCGCGGTTGATGGCCGGCATTGTCACAAGGGAAAGCAAAGAAGGAACATTCAGCGCGTCTGTGCGAGATAGGTGCCCTGAAGGACGGATCAAGAAAGAAGAAGAGGTCGAGACAGGGAAGGGGAGGGGGGAGGGCACACAAAGAAAAGAGTTTAGTTTGGTCAACGCTGGAAAGAAGGCAGGCACGAACAGCAGACAGCTTGCAGGACGACTCTGATGGCACCCCTTCAGCCACTAAGGATGTTCTGGAGGGGCCACGCTACAACCACAGAGAAAATAAACACGAGTAGAGCGGCAAAATACTGCGATCGCGTCAGGAAAGAATTCGTGAAGATGGAAAGTCGTCGGAACTGCCCTTTTGCTGTTGTTGTTTGGAGGGAGCCAACCGAGAACAAAGACAACACAGCACGTGAAACCCGGTGATGATGACGGATATGGCGCGCGCACACACACGAAGGAAAGAGAGAGAACGGTACAGCGTGAGAGTCGGAATCGACGTAGAAGAGTGCAGCAGAAGGACATCGGAGCATGGGCGACGGCGGTGATGCAGGGAGGGAGCGGAAGCAGAAGCAGCCCACGACCACGTCCGCATGCGCTGAACGTATGCATACCTGTTGATCAGCTGCACGCACAGCATCTCAGCCATCAAAAGTCACACTTCCATAAAGTTGAACGGCCGCTCGCTTCCCTCAGCAACAACGAAGAGGTCAAGCGAGAGCGGCAACAATGGAGGTGGGCAGTTCTTCTTTTGGTGTTTTTTTCTTCGACGGCGTACGTTGCCGCGCATGCGCCTCCCGTGAACGTGAGAGGAGACAACGAAAAAAAAAATGCGGACACATGTGAGTAGATACGGGCAAGCCATCGATGTCCATCTGGGTCGGCGTGCGAGAGGGCATTCAGTGGCTATAAGGCGGTGTCGCTGTGAATAGAGTTCTCGTTTGCTTTTCTTCGGCGTGTCGACTATAGCATGAGCAAGTCAGCAGATATATGCGCATGCGGCCGAAGCTCACCTGCCTCTGCGGCACTGCAGCTGTGCCCAGCAGCCACGGCAACCAGCTCCGCTCGGCGTCGCTCAATCAGGTGCAACCCCACTGCGGACAGCGCAGGCCAGGTCCGGGGCTGCGCTCGGCAGCACCGCAACGCCGCAGAGGCAGAAGAGACCACCGTGCACGCACATATTTGTTGGACCGTCGACACAATGCTCAGTGAGCTGTCACACACCTGATCACCATCACCACGCGTCGGTCCAGCACAGCCCTGTCCGCCCACACCGGCAGTCCGCAGCCAGCACCCAAGCGCAGGCTGCAGGCTGCTTGGCGTCCCCCACAGAGTTGGTGTAGTGGACCCTTCATGCCACGCGCTGTGCTGGCCGGCATCCTCAGAGGCTGTAAATACAGAATCGGTGAATAAGGCTGCTGAAATCGCCCCGGCATAGTTGACGGAAGTACCCGTTCGCGCCTGCGGTATCCGCCTCGTCCGGCTGCGACGGTTCCTCATCTGGCAGAGCTTCACACCTTCTCCCAGAGAAGCAGAAGGCGGCAAACAAGTAGTTCACCTCGCCCGCTCGTTGATAAACTTCATCACCTCTGCCATCACCTCAGCTCGGCACATCTCCGTCAGTACTTCATGCCCGGCACGGCGGTAGGAGGCCAGAAACTTGTCCTCTGACAGCGCGTTCTTGAAGAAGCTTTTAGACGTCTCTAACGAGCAGAGCTGATCTTCCTCGCCGTGGACAATCAGAAAAGGAAACTTCGACGTTGCCGCAGCTTCTGCGGCGCGATCCTGCGCAATCAGCATCTCATCGACGAAGCGCGCGCGAAGCGTCACGTTGGAGTAAAATGGGTCCTGCTTCACAAGTTGCACGACAGGGGTGTTGTAGCTGACGAGTTCGGGGTTGAGTTTGCGCACCGGCAGCTTCGGGAACCACTGTGAGAGAAAGTGCGCAAGCGACCGCATAAAGCGGGGGACGGGCTTCGACAGCCCGAGGGCCGGGCCGCTCAGCACGACCCCGCGGAAGCCACTTGCGTCCCTCTGCGCCACCAGAGTGGCAATGAGGCCCCCCATCGAGTGCCCCATAAGAAAGGTTGGCTGGCTCTTGAGGGCCGCGTACCGTGTCTGGATGAATACGACGAACGCGCAGACGTCATCGACGAAGTGCGTGAAGCGCTCAACGTATAGTCGCTCGCCTTCGCTGCCGCCAGTGCCTTGATTGTCCATGGAAAACACAACGTAGCCCTCCTGGTTGAGTCGGAGCGCGACGGAGTCGTAGCGGCCGGTGTGCTCGCCCAAGCCGGGCACGATAAAAACGACGCCTTTAGTTGGCGGGGCCGGGCAGCTGCCGCCGTCACCATGCGGCCACCACTCGCTGAAGTGCAGCCACAGGTTCTGCGCATTTTGCATGTAGTGAGGAAAGAGCTGTGGGTCGGGTGGTGCCCGACCTGGAGTGGCGTACTTCAGGCAATGGCCGCCAGAGCAGCAGCACGGCATTGCGTATAACGCGGTATGTGAGAAGGAAATAAAACGAAAAAAAAACGCAAGGCAGGGTCTGTGCAGAGGAGCACGCGGAAGCGCGGAGTTCAGATACCCAAAAGGGCTTGGAGGGGGGCTGCAGAGCTGCGTCGTCAACGAAGGAGCGCTGTTCTCTTCCTGAGCCAAGGCGAGCGCGCTTGTTCGTTGTTTGCGAAGCACATCCTATGCTCATTTCATGCAGTTGCAACGGGCCAATACGATGAAGAGGTGACCGGAGGGGCGGCAGAGGCAAAGCAGAAAGAGAAGATGTGATGAGGTTCCAGCAGCAAGAGGTAGAAAGAGGGAAGCTTGGACCAGAGAGACGTCAAACCGTCACCTGGTGGCATGCGCTGCCTTCCAACGCGTCAATCGCCCCCCCCCCTCCCCCTGTCGGAGTAAATTCGTCGACGCTCAGGAGGAAAGGCGAAGCAGAGAGCATTCATCACGTCGATGATGCCCACCCACCCCACACACACACTTCGTTGTGCCATAGACAGGGGACGCTCGGTGCAGCTGTGCTACGGAAAAACGGCGCTGGGCAAGTGGCACAAAGACACAATGGTAAAGCGAGCCATGAAAAAAAAAAACAGATGTGAGTCGATGGCCCAGTGGCCTGCGTCGTCGCTCGACTGTCGATACCCCTGCTAGAGCTCACCCGCGCCCCTTTGAGAAACAGCCGCCGACGTGGCAGCGCTGACGCAGCCCTCTAGCCACACGGCGAGCTGAGCTATCTGCGCACGCCGCTGCTCCCACTCCAGAAGGCGCCGCTGCAAGTACCGCCTCCTTTTCGATAGCGCCTTTTTGTGGGCCATATCCTTGGTGTGGGGTGCCAGTGCCAGCTGTGATTCGATGGTGGCGAGCTCTGCCTTCTCTGCTGCAATCAGACGTGTGCGGCGCTTGTAATCGCCGAGCGCGTCCCTTGCCCGCGCTCGGAGGGTTGATGAGTCGCTGGTGGAGGAAGGAGAGCACAGTGGGAACGGTGCCGCATCACTCGCTCGAGGTGCAGCGGATGTAGATGAGGAACGCGAGGATGATGAAGTCAAGGAAGAGAGGAGGGTAGTATGCGCTGACTGCACATCCCGTGGCACCTTCCTGTCTGGGGAGGGCACGCCTGTGTACTTCTTACTCCGCGCACACCGACCCGCAAAGCTGAGAGGCACGCGACCTTGTGATAGGATGGCATCGCCGAGGGTCACTGCCGGAGGCCCAACGCACCGCCGCTGCGCTCTGTGGCCGCCATGCCCTCGTGGGTCAGGAGAATCGGCGCAGCCAGGATCCTCGGCGCGGGGGGCGCTACTGGACGAGTAAGTGAGAGGGGCAAGAGGATCTATGTGGCGGTGAATGCCAAAGCCGTAGTGCGTCCGTGGCGACGGCGGTGCTGGAAAGAGTCCCTCAGATAGCAGAGGAACAGCTGGTGAGGGGAGTGCGGCGGGTGCTCCTGGTCCATATTCGCCAGCAGAAAGCTGAGCGGCACCTTCAGCGCAAAACCTACTGAAAGCAGCGCATGAAGGGGACTCGACCGCGGCCGAGACAGCGTCACCTGTCGGAGGCGCACAATGAAGGCTGCAATATGAAGGCATGGCGCTTGCGAGTGGAGTCACAGATGCTGACGGCGGGACAAGGGTGTCCAGAGTCTGCCACCCACTCCTTGTAGCGACAAACCCGAAGGCCCAGCTACCTGGGGCACCGTTTGGGACGGCGTAGCAAGGAACTGCTGCTGGCCACACGTTTGGCGCACCGGCAGGCGGCATGCCTCGGCCAGGCACCGTAGACACCGGAGGCGGCGCAGCTTCCTCCCGCTGATGGACGACATCCGGGCGTGCGGCCGAGCGGTCACCCGCGCTGCTTATGCGCGGAGTCGCGCACTGCAGTGGCGTAGGCGCCTCGCAGCTGGTGCCCACACCAACATCCGCGCGCACCGGCAGAGCGCACGCCCCCATTCGGCCGCTCGCGTCCGTCGAACGCCAAGAGCTCGTCACGTCCTCGTACGAAGGCGGCGGTGGCAGCAACACCTCCATGTCGGCAAGATGCTCAGCGGCTGAGGCTGTTATCGGCCGTGTCGTTCCCGCCGCCTCACTTGGGTTTGACCTCCGGTCAGGCCCAAGAGGCGCCTCAGGGGACGCTGCAGGGACGCTGAGGCCCCTCGTGGGAGCGTGACGGGGGTGGTGAAGGGGGATCGGTGGTCGAAGACGCGTTGAGGAGGTCCCCGATGTCTTTGTGGAGACGTCGAGGGTACTCTTCTCATTCGAGGCGATGTTAATGCTCTTCGGCTTCACCACCTCTGCGTCGGCACCTCGGTGCCATGCCTCATACTCCAGCGCATCCGCCAGCCCTGTCGGTGACGCCAGCACGCCGTCCGTGATGTGACGCAGAAACAGGTGCCTCAGCAGGGCCGGTCTCGCGTACCCTTCTGCCACGCGGCGCATTCGCTGAGCCTTCGCGCGACTGAGGTGCAGGGCGCGCCAGCAGCAAAAAGCGGCGCGCGCGGCGTGCGCCTGCACGACAGACTCAAAGAAGAGCTCCGCCATTCGCAGATGCTCACGCCTGGTTCGGCGCCCTCCTAAACGACCGCGCCAGTGCGCAAGGCATCGACGCTGCACGTGCGGCGAGTGGGTTTCCCTCTCCCACTGCAGTCTTATCAGACAAAGACGGCCTAAGAGGGTCCAGCTCTTGTAGTACCTCTGAAGAAGTCCGCGCCGTGTGTGCCTCGACTGAAGAGACGCGCACGTGACCTGAAGCCACCATACGTACCATCTCCGTCGAAGAGCCTTCTCCGCGCGCATCGCCACGGTTGATAGGGCACTTTCGCACTTGCGCAACTGGAACGCGCGGCGCTGCATCGCCACTCGCAGCCACTGAACCCACGCATAGAGCAGATGCAGTTCATCGCAACGACTTTGCTGAGCTGCAGTCCACGCGACGGGCGTGTGAAGCATCAAGACGCTCGCCAAGAGGCGGCCCTTTTGGCGTTGAAGGGCAAAGTGCCGCCAGTCGCGAAATCGCGCATCTCGTAAGTTATCCGCCGACGCCTGCGCCGCTGCCCGTGCGAGGGCCCGATGTGCTGACGTGCGATGCCACCGCTCGAAGCACTGCCGGGTGAGAGCCGCTCCCGTCCTCACCTGCATCTCATCGAGTATTCCCCGCAGCCTCCTTCGCGCGTCTTTCCACCTCTGCCACGCAACAAACGCACGGCGGCGAAGATGACGCGCGCGCAGTGCCTCGAGCATTCTTCGCTGCTCCGCACATGTCACGCGTCGATCATAGCGCCACTGCCACGCGCGGAAGAAGAGGTACAAGAGGTTGCGCTGGTAGTAGCCCTCGGCGAAGCATTCGCGACGCAGGCGCTGCTGCGCATGGCGTGCTTGCTGCACCTGCCATTGCATGAAGCACTGCTGTAGCAGTGAGGAGCGATGCACTGCGTGCGCAATCATACGAGCCGCCGCATCAGACAGCACCACCACGCTGTTGTCTCTACCTGCAGAGGTAGGCTGAGAGTAGACATGCTGCGTCCATACACCCTGCACCGGGGACGTCGTCGGCGAGCCAGTTTCGCTCCCGTCGCCTTCCTCGGGGTGAACGCTGCCGGCAGCGGATGAAGCACGCCCGCTACCATCTCCCGCGACGACTCTCAACACTGGCCGTTCTGGTAAAGCCGAAAGCGCGATGGGTGTCTTCCCATAGTCCTGCCGTCGCTGCAGACGATGCGATTCACCGATCTCTGAGGCGTCCACGGTGACGCCGCCGCAGTTGTCACTTGCGTGCACAGGAGTCTCGCCATTTGAGAAGGAAGACGTTGGGGCGGAGGCGTGGACAGGCTTTGGCGCCTCCAAGACGCGGGCAGCCTCTCCCCCTGATGGCTGCGAGTCTCCCGCGGCTCCCTGCTCAGCTGAAGCGACGACGCCAGCCATCGAAGGCACAGCCGGCAAGTCCTCGAGAACAGGTCGAAGAAGCGGCAGAGGGAACGACATAATGCATCGAGGCAGCTCCTGAGTAAGGCGCACGTGAGCAGGTAAGCTCTATTCCTCGGCGAACAATCACGCCAGTATGTTCAATGGCACTGATGGCCGCTTCAGCGTAGAAGGATCCCCACAGTGAAGAACATGAAGATGAGGAAGCGCTGCAGGCTGCGGCCCTTCTCGCCACTCCCTCTACTCGTAGCTTCTGTGGAACCAGAGGTTATTACGCGTACGCTTGTACTCTATCGCGGTGCAAGATCCATCTGTATCGACGCACATGTCCGTAGTGCCTCTAGACGTGTACGCGCCCTCCCTCCTGTCTGTAGAGTTTTAGAAATGGCGCGAGGCGCGGATATGTGAGCAGCAACGCGCTGACCTCTTGGGCAGCTGAGGCGCAGTACACACCAATAAAGCGAGCCTCGGGCATGTGCACTTGCTCACGGAAGAGGTGGCGGGTAGACGAGCAGGAGAGAGACGAATCGGTAACCGACAGGTGAGGTCGATAAGGGCCGAGGCGCGCAAGGAACACAGAGGTATCGCATCCTAGGCGCGAATAGACGCGCTGAAGACTGCGCATAGGAAAGGGGGCCATCATTGATGGGGCACGGCGCGGCTTCAAAAGACCTCGGAAAGCAGCCGCAGGTGCGCAGCGCACGCCAGAAATGCGGTGCCGCAATGGCCAAGCGCATGCGATCGCAAAACGCGGCGTTGAATTAGACACTGATAAGGCGCGTAGGTAGGGCCCCCACAACTACGCGTGTATAGCACAAGAAAGATAATAATAGAAAAAGAAGAAACATCACGATGACTTTGGTGGTAGAAGGCAGCGTTGGAGAAAGCTACAGAGAAAAGATGATGCGGAGCACGACAGAAGTGGGGAGGGCGCACCAAGTCATGGAGACACACTCCAAAGAAAGGAGAGAGGTTAGCCGAGTGGTGCCCCGACCAATATCCCCTTGCCGATCTCTCTCTTGGTACCGAGGATGACGCTACGTTTCTGTTTCGCCTTACCTTTCCTCGCTACTGCCTTTTGTTGGTTGTTTGTTTGTTTTTCGCTGCTGCTGTTCCCGTGGCGGACGTCCTGCGGGCCGTGAACTGTGCCGACACGCTCATACGCGCTTCGGAGAGCGCTGAACCGTGGAGGGGAGCGAGAGAGGCAGAGATCACCGCGGAGAAGGGGCAGGCGTAGCGTCACGCACTGAGCAGGAGGGAGTCAAATTCAGCAGAGGCCTCGGAAAAAAGGGGTGTCGACAAATCAGAGGAAAGAATAATGGTGACGAACAGGAAAAAGAGAAGTTCGGCTCACAGCCACCCACACAAGAAAAGGAAAAGGTGGGTGCACCTCGAGAGCTTCACAGAAGGAAAGAGCAAGTAGGCGCGCATTCCGCACTTGGCCGATGCCGCATGCGAAGGGGTGGGTCCGTTACAACGCAGACTGCGCACGCGATACGACTTGGCGCCGTCTGCAACATCGATATGTCCACCACAAACGTCGCCACGAAGAATGAATTGTATGTGCACTCGTATCTGTGAAGGGGTTGCAACGCACTCACGCGCCAGCGCCACACGAAAAGCGGAGGATGCCAGCCGAGGCACAGACGGAGACGAAGAGAAAGAAAGAGGCTGCAGAGGCACGAAAAATAAAATAAAAGGAAAGGAACGAGTGAGAAAGAGAACACGACGAGAGGAGAACGAAGAGAGAGTGCGTCAGACAACTGCACGCTTGCACGTACACATCTATGCACACACAGAAATATATGTATGTATACCTGGACATATGTATACCGCGCAGTGGTGGGGAGGAGGGGGAGGGCCGCACGTGAGCCAGTGTGAGAGAGAGGCATCGAAGACTAGCCATAAAAGCTCATGCTTTTTTTTTGTCTCTCTCTCTCACTGACTGAAGCTCCCGAACACTCACACTCAAACGCCTGTGAGGAGACAGACACGCAGACCGAAGCAGTTGGCGGGACTTCCGAACCATGGAATCAAAAAACCTCCTTCGTGAAACAGAGGATATCAAAAAGCCGGCTGAGGAGGTGAGAGGAAAGGAGAGAGAGGGCGAACATGGGCAAGACAACCATGAAGAAAAAAAGAAGCTTCAAAAGACGGTCCGTCCATAAACGACTGGGCTGACCACCACAGGAGGCAGCACACCAGGCAGATTCGGCTGAGGAGAGGAACACGAAGGTCCTTTTGCGTGCCATGACACGAAAAAGAAAGGAGAAAGTAGGCGTTCGGGAATCTGTATACGCACAAAACAAAAAAAAGAGAGACGTTTTCGTGCATTCCAGTCAGAGGCTCGTTCCATGCGGTGCACGTGAAAATGCACCACGTAGTGTGCGTGCACCAAGCTCAGCTCAGTTCCTGCCGCGGAGGGCGACGTGGAACGCAATAAAAAGAGAGAGAAAGAGAAGGGGGAGGGATTGGTAAGCGCCTCCAGCTTGGACGAGCGAATGACGTACCCACGCACGCAGACCTCTCGCTCCTTCACACAGTCGCGCACACAGGGGCTCAACGTTTACATCAGAGAGAGACAGAGGCACAAGAGGAGTTTATCAAAGAAGGGGGAGTGAGGCAGATAAACAGATAGCCGCAAAATAATAATAAAGAAGAGCGATGGCGAAGTGACTGTGGGGGCTCTGGCGGCGTGGGGAGACTCAAGAGACCTCGAACGGAATGACGGTGTAAGAGAGAAAACAATAACACAAAAACAAGGGACATCCGACATGAAGAAAACCTCAAGTATAAAGGGAACAGCAGACACACGTGAGCACAAACACGTGCACACCGACATCAGCACAGCCGTTACGGGTGAAGGGTGAGGGATAACGAGCGCGGCGAGAGTGAGGTGCCGGCTGCGTATCGGGGGGGCCCGTCACCGCCGTTGGAATCATGCAGTCCCCATGGAGAGAAACACCCCGTGTAAGTGCGCTTTTTCGATATGTGCACTCACGCTCTCCAGCAGACCCTGCAGCGTCTTCACCACATCGCTTCTTGCGGGCGCGCCTCTGTCGCAAGCACCTGTTCCAGTGGCTGACGCAGCAGCGCCTCCGCCTCCTGGCGCAGAACGCGATGCTGCAGGAGTCGGAGGCTTGACCGCTGCGTCACTGCCGTGTCAATGTGCATGTCGCCAACGCCGCCGACGGGCCCAGAGAGCATGAGCAAGCGCTGTCGGAGGGGCTCACTCCGGCGGCGGCGCACACAATGACCGCCGGTGCTTTCGTTGCGCGTGTCGAGCTCGCGGTTGCAAACACAGATGATGCAGTTCTGATTCGCCGCGCTCAGGTCGATCTCGCGCAGGGATCTCACCCTCGCCAAAGAGGCAGCCGTGCGGAGGCGGACGCAGTTTCTGAGGTTCACGTACTGCAGCGATACGCTCTCAGATAGCCCCTCGAGGTCGTCTACGCCGCTGAAGGACGCGTCCACGGAGGTCAGTTTCAGCAACTCGCCTAGCGGACTCAAGCTGTGCAGCTGCTGGCACTCGCGAACGGTAAGGTGACGCAGCTCGGGGGCGCACTGCGGCAGCCCAGAGAGCGAGACCAAGCTGCTCTCACCCACGTCCAGCTCCTCGAGTTGAGAGAAGGAGGAGGCGGGCGACGGCATGGTGATGCTCAGAACGGGATAGAGTACGGTGCCAGCTGGAGGCGTGGAAGCGTCACCTGTCAACGTTAGCTTATTAGCAGCGGAAAGACTCACGTGCTCGTCAACGATGGCAGGTGCCGCCACTCTGTCCAGAAAAGCCCTTGAGATCTCAGTAGCAGCGACACCGCCAGGGGGTTTGAGCAGCGCGGCAGACGTGTCCATCGCGTGGAACAGCTCATGGATGGAGTGGCATCCGCGCAGACACAGCCGGCGCAGCTGTAAACATTGTTTCAGGCTTTCCAAATCTCGCACACCGGAATAGCTGCAGTCGAGGTCGCGTAGGTTGGGAAGCGTTGCCAAGTCCCCCACGTGCAGGACCGCGCCGCACCAGCGCATCGACACGGAGGTCAGGCGCCTGCATGCCGAGTAGTTCCCACGCGCGTCCAAAACGCGGCAGTCAGACAGACGCAGCTCATTCAGCTCCCGCAGCTGCGACAGCGCTGCCAGAGAGTGCAGAGAGGCGCAGCGACAGAGGCTGATGCGTTTGAGGCCCGACAGCGGCACTAGCGGCTCGAGACTCGTGAGAGCCCTCACGTTGTGCAGCCGCAGAACAGAAACACTCGTCAGTGAGGGCAGCGGAAGGGCCAGAAACTGTGTAAAGGACTCGAGCTTCTCGAGGTGCGTAAGCTGCCCAATGAGCTCTATGGCTGTTTTCGACACTTCCTTTCGATTTGGTGTTACGATGAGCGAGCGCAGGCATGAGATGCCGACGTCGGTGCGCTGAAACGGCGGCTGGGTGAGGATACGCAGGATGCTCTCAAAGCCCGCCGGCGGCGCTTTCGTTGCCGTCGCGGTCGCGGAGGGAGTAGACGGCAAAGGTGGGTGGTAAGACGCCTCCCGCTTCACGTTCACCTCCATGGTCATGGGCTTGCCATCCTCGGTGAACGGCCGCGTCAGCCACCACCCCAGCTGCCGCAGATCGGCCTCCAGCTCTTCCTCCGCACCTGACAGGCTGTGGTACTCATAGTTCGTCGTCCAGTCCCAACACACATAGAGGTCGCTGCGGTGGTGGGCGGATCCCTCTGCTACACGAGTGCCGGCTACTGCTTCGCGAGCGTAGCGCAGGTAAGGATGTGCGGCGGCGCAGCAGATGGATGGTATATGCGGTGTGTACTGCAGCATATCGGTGACCGCTGCTCTGGACAGCTGCTCTATCGAGCGCCTCGAGCCTCCCACACCCACTGCAGACGTGGCGGCCGCACTCATGCCTGCACTCCCCTTTGCCATTGGGGGTTGGGTGCACGTGTGAAGCACGCCAGTCGTCGCCTTCTCTTTTTCGGCGTCCCAGCGACGGTAGTGGGGAGGGAGGAGGGGGGAAGTGGAAGGAGGAGCGGCGGCAACGAAAAGGAGAAAAGATAAAGCCGAGGCAGCTTCACGAGTTTTGGCTCCGCGTAGATGTCTCACGCGTCGTGATGAATGCTCATGGATGGAGGTGCCCACTGAAAAGGAGATACGGCGGCGGAGGCAAGAAGACATGATAAGCAGCAACAAGACGCACATGGTAAGCCATAGGTGCTCAAGAGGTGCGTGTGCAAGTGATGCGATGGTCGGATTTTGCCCCTGCTAATACTGTTGTTGTGCTTTTCGTTTCGGTTCGCTCATTGAGTCGCGAGTGCAGCAGAGACAACCGGGAGGGGGAGGGCGTGAGATCTTGGCCCCTCTCAACGTAGCAAAATGTGCTGGTCGCTCACGCCGCTCGTTGTATTCTGTTTCTGTCTTGCTCCATCACGAAATAGCACACGCTTCAAAGAAGAAGTGATCACTGCCCACCATCGGATGTGCACACACGCACGGTGGAGCCCTCCCTTCCCCCACCCCACCCGACGCGTACAGAGATCGCACATTGCAGGCGTCCATGAAGAGCTGCCTGTCGCTCGCAAGCAGAGGCACACAGGAGAAAACGAAAACGCCAGTGGAGAAGGCAAAACGAGCCGAAACGATACGTAACCCAAGAAGAGGAGAGGGGGGAGAGCGAACAAAAAAATAAGGGGTGCTGGTTAGTTGATGGGGCAGTTGGATAGAGCAAAGTGGGCTTGGGTGCATGTCGTCTTTTCTTCCACTCGTCAGCCGCTGGAAATCGGGGGGAGGGAAGCACTTCTCGGACGTATTCGCCGTCGTCAGTTGCTGGATGGATGGATGGGTTGTGTTGCGCTCTATCCATCGACCCTGGCCGTTGTGTGGGACGCCTTGCGAATGGGGTGCACAGAAAAGGAGATGGGGGAAGTGCGGAACCAAAACACGTTCTTGGCGCTTGAAGTAGAGCGCTCCAAGCAACCAAGGCGAGGGTGGTTTCCTGTCGAGCACGAGCAGAGCGAAGCGTCTGAGAACGGGCGCTCTCTTTTTTCTTTTCATTTACCGACGACAGAGCACTGCTGCTGTGGCGCTTGCGCCGGCGATCCCGAACACTAACGCGTTCCAGATCATCTGTGCATAGCGGCCATCACCGCCATGTCCATTCAGTGGTGCCTCCGTGGCAGCAGCAGAAGATGGCATGATCCGTCGCGGACCTGCCGGAGCACCCTCCATCCACTGCTCTAGGAGCTGCACTGCCGTGTCGGAGTGCCTCGCGTCCACGAACGCCTGCGTGATGTCTTGGTTCACGTACTGCAGAATAAGTTGCTGCCCGCCCGGGTGCACGCGCAGGATGAACTCCACCGGCACGAGATAGTGGCTGTTCTTGTACGAGACGCGCACGCACGGCTCATCCGTGGGTGGCATAGCGACAGCTCGCCGTTAAAGCTGCTGCACAGAAAAGGGAGACGAGCTTGAGGCAGGGACGGCCGGTGGCACGACTAAATGGGTGCCGTCTTGGCGGCGCAGGAATGCAGTGGGCCTACGTGGCAACGAGTGCACGTGTCGAGGTTTGCTTCGAACGGTGTAAGAGTACAAAGACGCTTCTTCCTTCGGCTGTCGTCGAAGTGGCCAGCAGCGAGAAGCGAGTATGGAAAGGAGCGATCAGAGGTTGAAGAAGGGAGCGAGAGAAACAGGCAACCATAAGGAGCTCGCTCAGCACGCGCACGGAGGCGGAAGAGAGAAGAGGAGAGGTGGAGAGCTATGCAGGCATCATAACGGTATCAACGCAGGTGGGAGGAAGAGAGATGCTTCAAGCATAGGGCGTGGATTCAGTCAAGCCGCACTAAAGCTGCAAGAAACTTTCCATGAGCGCTCTGCCTCGCTCTTCCCTCGTTCGTTCAGAATCGAAGGCGAGGAAAAGGTGCTCTTCCGTGTCCTTGCTTTCTTCATCGTAGTAGCTTCCTGCTTTAGCAGGGAGAGGGAGGGCGGCGGAGCGCTTGAGAGGGAGAGCAAGTCGGCGAGAGGAAAGGAATCAATACATGCGTACGCGTATATAACTAAGTAGCTCTCTTTGCTCTGTTATAGCGCGGGCGTGGGCGACTGTCGGCTCGTACGCGAAAAGATGGCTGTCGTGTGCATGAGAGCGAAGGTGATACGTATCAGGGTGTGGCTGGCGGTGGGGGCAGTGTTGAAAGCGCCAAAGACGGAGAGAGTGGAAGAGAGGCAAAAGGGAAGGGACGGAGGAGGTGGGGCAAGAGAAAAGCACAGAGGCGAGGTGGGAGGGGCCGTTGTGGCCTAATCCGCTCGACTAGAGAAGTCCGACACATCGTCACCCACATAAAGCGAGTAGAACGATGATGAGTGGTGCTGCTCACGTTGCGGGACGAGTTCATGCACCTGGCCAAGACCCCTTCCACAGCATCGGCTTTATCGCTCCCGCCGGCCGCTGCCTTCGTTACAGCTGCGGTGGGCATGTTCCTTTTCGTCCGTCGCACTATTAGGCAGGTTATCTTTTTCGAAATAGTCCCGGGGCGCTGACGCAGAGACACTGAGGGGGACAAGCGATAAAGGCTTGGTGGAGCGGAGCAGAGCAAGGGCGCTGTGGACGGCCAGTGCATTCACGCCTTCTATTTCTTTCCTTACACGGCAGGGCCACCCACGCCTCCCTCCCTCGTGCTGCCCTGTCGTGTCTTTCGCTCGCTGCATTTTTTTTGTGCTGTAGATGACTACACAAACCTTCGATGAGGCATGAATGCGTACGAGCGGGGCGCAGCTCTGTGCCATCGGAAAGAAAACCCGAACAAAAAAGATAAAAACTCACGCACACAGAGAGGGGGGAAACAAGAGCACGCGTCGTACAAATATAAAGGAAGAGTTCAACGCTGTCACATGACTGCGCGCATCGTCGCCTGCCCTGCCCCGCTTTTGTACCGCATCACCACGCCACTCCCCCTCCATCCGGACGTGCAAGAACTCCAATCGAGTGCCTTGCGAAGCAGGAGCGGAGCAAGGGCATCGACACATCAATGGACGTGACGCAGGAACAAAAAAGACGAGCGCATCATCGCAAAACCTGAAAAGGAAGACATGCGAATAGGAAAAGAAAGAAAAGAGGCGCACGCTCGCTGATGACCGCATTTCTCTGTTCCTGCTCCGCACGTGATGAAGTACCGCCCAGCCCCCCTCCTTTCTCCGTCTCCCGCCAAATGCAGCGAGAACAAGGAACGAGGCGTCAGCGGACGGGCATCTCGTTCTGTGTCGCTGCGATCTCCACTGAAAGACCGTCACGCTTCCTTCTCCGCTCGCGGGCGCAGAAAGGACAAGCGGAGAAAGCGCATGTGCCGACGTACAGGGCCACGCCTGCGCACTTGTGCGAGCGCGTGGCACACCCCATCACAGCGGTGGTGGTAAGGGGGGTCACATGGGAGAGGAAGGAGAAGAGAATCGAAAAGACGGGGAGACAAAAAAAAGGGCAGGACAAAGAGGGCGGGTCGGCGCCGTGTTGTCTCTGGCGAGGGATCAGAGGAGACGCAGGCGGGGATCAAGAGAAACCTCAACAGGGAAGGCGGTGAGACGGGCAAGAGAGAGACGGAGAGAACCGACAACCTGTTATATATATATATAAGAGAGGCTTCCCCGTCAACTGTGCCGGCATCACGTCTCACGTAGTGTGTGCGTGCCTGCGCGTTGCGTTCGATCTAACTGAAGAGAGAACGCGGACACGGAATCGAGGAGGCAGAAAAAAACGGCAACACGGCGCATAACGAAGAAGTGGAGGCAACAAAACATAGTAGTAGAAATATTAGGTTACACATCATACACGCACAGAGACACACACACACAAGGTGGGAAGGGGGCTCTGCCTTGGTCACGCTCCTTGCGCCGATGCGGAGAAGACATAGCAGTGGGCGTTTCGCAAAAAAAAAACTCTTTGGGGGCTTCTGATGCGCTCGTGTGCATCGATCAAAATGAGTGCACACCAAGCTGCCCCTTCCTACGAGCTCTTGCGAAGTACCACGGCGGCCACAACAGCGGCCACGCTGAAAGCGATCGCTGTGCTGCGCCAACGCCACTCATCCTCCTCGGCGTGGCGCGCCTCAGCGCGCTTCAGCAGATCGGCTTTCTCTGTCGCGGAAACGTCGGCGCACCACTCCTCCAGCATCTCCATGGCGTCGTTCGAGTGACCGGCTTCCTCAAAAGCCTCCGTGATGTCCTTGTCTGCCAGCGCCATGAGGACGGCCTTGCCGCCCGGGTGTTCCTTCGTCACGAAACTCTCGGGGACCATGTAGTTCTTCCCCTTGAAGATGAAGTGCAGTGAGCTGATGGCGGACATGCTGATCTGTTCGTGAGGTGGAGCGGTTGGAAAAGCAACTAGGGGTGACGAAGTGCGCGGCAAGAGAAAAAATGGAAAGTAGCAAGTTTGAGCGTTCGGAGGTGGTGTTGTGCGGATGCTGCAGCTGGTGTATGGTGTGTGTGTGTGTGTGTATGGGGGGGGGGGGGGCAACGGAGAAGCAAGCGTCAGAGGTAAGATAAAGTAGAAGAAACACGAAGCGTCTGCTCGTTGGACACGGGGAAGGGGTAGCAGAGTCAGAGGAGCCGCGGAGGTCGGATCTCGCTGTCGGTGGAGGCGTTCACTGCCGCTTCGCTTTCAGCTCCCGTGTAAGCACGCAACAGAAGACAGCAGCGCCTGGGAAGAGGACGGAAGAGGGATAGGGAGAGGGGCACGCACGCGAAGCAAGCTAGCGTGAGAGCAGAGTCACCGGGCCGGGTGAATTCAAACTACCTCGGCTTCGTGGAGGGCCTACAGGAAAGCCAACAACGGCAAAGAAATATACATACCGATGCAAGTGTGGTAACCTCTTTTTTTACGTCCGCTTCCTGCAAGGCAGCGCCGTGAGCACAAGGTGGGGGAGGGTGGTGGCAAGACAGCAATACGACGAGCCGTGCGGGTGCCGGAAGCACACTTATGCGACATGTGTTGACAAGCAAACGCTTAGGGGCTGTGCCGGGGAACGAGAGAAACGCGACGAAGCGGGCGCAAAATCTCGCCCCGGAGTGGACGCCAAACGGCAATGGGAAAGAGGACCACAGTAGCTGCCATCCCGGATACAGAGGCCCGGGAATGCGATGCGCTCATGTGAATATCGTCCATCAGGGATAGTGTGCCGCCGAACTCGAGTAGCATCACCTCCTCTTGGGGACTCGAACGTACACAAGCGTAGCAGATGCCATCAAAACAGCCACTGCGGCAGCAGTGGCCGCGACAGGCACGAACAGCTTCGACTTCGAGGGCTCGCTAGCGGTTGTTGGTGCGGTAGCCGCTGGTGCCGTCGAGACTGTTGGTGTTGCTATACGCACTGCGGGGGTAGCTGCAGCCGCTGGTGGTGACGCCTCCGTGGCTGGCCCCGCCGTCTTTGCCCCCTCCTGCGCCGGGGAAGCCACCGCGGTCGGGTCAGGCTGGATGCCAAGGTCATACTCCTCATCCAACCACTCCTCGAGCATGTCCACGGCATTCAGCGAGTGATCAGCGTCCTCAAATGCGTCCGTCATGTCCTTGTCGACGTAGGGCATGATTTCATCGCTTCCACCAGGGTGTTCATTGTCGATGTAGTCCTTCGGAATCAAGTAGCTCTTGCCCTTGAAGAAGAAGCGGTAGCGAATATTCTCTGGCATTGCGTTACTGTCTCAGTGGCGGTCACACTAAAGATCGACGTGTGGGCATGTAAAGGCACCGGTGCACGAAACAGTTAGGCGCTGCCGGCCGGGGATTATGTGCGCACCGACAGATTGCACTGTAGATGTGCGCGTGTGTCTGTCTCTGCGACACGTGTGCCATGGGGTTCGAGTGAGCAGCGACGCATTCGCAGACAAATCAGCAAGATGTAAGATCAACGGAGGGGGCACGATCCAGGGTTTGCGTGGACAGCGTCAGGTCTGTAAAGAGAGGCGTGATGCAGGGGGCCGCCACATGCCCGTCTCTGTGTGCGCTCCAGCTGCAAACCGAGGAAGCGCAGTGGCTACGAGACGTGTGCGAGACTAAAGTGCCAGATGGACACACGTGGGGTTTTGTGGCGCGACTGTGGCCACACACAATGAGAAGCAAATGGGCGCTCTGAGCTCCTGGCAGTGGCGAAGAGGAACGCAGGCAGAGGCGGGTGTCGCCACCTCCGGCAGGCCCGTTCTTCCAATGCGAAAAAGGATCAGCAGCCTCTTTTGTTTTGTGTGTGCGTTCTCATTCGTGGGGGGTATTCGCCGGACACGTCCAGCGAGAAGCCAAACCGAGCGATGAAAGGAGGACGAGAAAAGGCGGAGCGCGACGGAGCCCGCGAGCTAAGAAAACGGAAAGACAGCTCAGTCACTCGAGTGTACGGGAAGAGTGCTTACGCGCGAGAGGAGAGAGAGAAGGGAGGTGGAGACAGCCAGCAGCGTCTAAAACACATCAATGGCCGCGTGGCTCGCTCCTTGACTGCATCTGGGTGTATGCAGGCATTCGTGTGCCACGTAGAGCGGCGTCGCAGCCGCTCTCTCCCTCTCGCGTCACAAGATGTGCCCGGTAAAAAAAAAAACGAAAAAAAAAGAGAAGAGCGCGCAAAGAGGCTCACACGCGCAAGTCTGTGCGCAGGAGAACGATCGTTGATGAAGTAGTTGGCTGGTGAGGTAGAAGCAACACACTCAGAGAAGGAAATAGTTGTGTATGCGGGCAAAGGAAGAAACGGGCAAGGTGAGTAGTCGATGGCACGGAGACACACCGTCTATAAGGAGCTGCTGAAAGTAGCCTCCCTGCGGCCCCGTGTGGCAAGGAGCGTACACTACCAATTCTGCTACGCAGACCGCTGTTTACAGCGCATGTACACAGCCACCATCACTGCAATCACACTCAGCAAACTTCCGGCCCGCACACACCAGTTCCAAGTGTATTGGTCGGGCCCCTCGCACGCCTTCTCGCACAGCAACTGCAGCTCTTCTATGGAGATGGACTCATCCAGAAACTTCAGCAGCGTGCGCATCGCCTTTTTCGAGTGACCTGCTTCGTTGTACGCCTGCGTAATGTCACGGTTCGCGTACGGCAGCAGCAGCTTCTGCCCGTTGGGGTGACGGCGCACAAACGACATGGGCACGCGGTAGGTGCGGCCCTCATAGATGTGCCAGATGGACTCCCCCGCCCCGTCCGTCACCGTTCGCGGCGTAACAGTGTGTGTCGCGATGCTCGTCATGTTGGGAAGCTCTGATGAAGTCACGGTTCCAGAAGCAAGTAGAAAATGTATCGGAGAGCGATACCAAGAGGAAGAGAGACCTTCGCGAAGAGAGCCGAGAAGAGACTCGGCGTCTGTGCTACCTTTCAAGCGAAGGAAGGACGGTCAGCTACACAAGAGAAGTCGCTGGCGAGTGTGCGTGTATGAGTATGCGCGTGTGAAGATCCGGACGCGTGCACATTCAGAACACTTAACCGGCGCGTAAGTAGAAGGATTGCAAGAGCAGAAATGTGGTGCGAGTGTGACGCAGCAGTGGCGCGTTGGAGCGATGAGTAAAGAATAAAGTGACGTAGAGGCGCACGGAATCCGCAGAAAGAAGAGCGAACGGTATTTCATCACATCAGTGAGACCACCAGCTTGAGAGCGGCGTGCTCAGCTGCGCAGGTCTTTGTCTGCTGCCCATGGAGCTGGCCACAATGAAGGCTGAAAAAGGAAAGTCAACCGTTATGCACCGCTGCGCGAGAACAACGCGCCTACACCAACGCGCCATCCAGTATGCGCGTTAGGAAGACGAGATGCGTGCTTTCAGAGTACGCCGTGCAGAGCGCATTCGAGAAGGAGAAAGAGAGGGAGGCGACGCAAGGCTGCCTCTGCGCCTTTCCCTCGATGGATGCTCCGCCGGTGAGCGGTCCTGCCATGGTCCACTCCTTTTCGTTGCTCGCTCACGTTGAGAGCGAAAAAAAGTAGGGTAGCGGCGGCGGCGCACAGAGTCCATCCCGTCCGTCGTCGCTTCTTTCCGTGTGCAGCGAAGCAGTCGTGCCACAGAGGCAAAACTGCCGCCTGCTCTCAGCCCTCTGTCGCTGTGCGAGTCTTCCGTGGTCAGAGTAAGCAGGAAGAAGATCCTAGGACAGCGGTGGCCGGTGCACTGGATCTCGCACCGTGTCCCAGCATCTGTCGCACCCTAGTTCTGTGGAAGTTGCTGCAGATGACATGCAAGGAGACCCTGCCGCGGGTAATAGCGGAGGTGATGGGGAGCATGGTCGACTGAGGAAAGTCACAGATGCAAACGTGGAGGAAGCAGGGTGTGCACCAAAGCAGATGCGGAGGCCTGCGGGAAGCGCGTGCCCCGGGAAAGGGTGGCCGACGTGGTGGAAGGGGGAGGGGAGTACGGGTGTTCGGTCGCCCTGCGCGCAAAGTCGCATCGTGAACCCGTGGCCCACACGAAACGGCCAAGGAGAGACGCAAAGGAAGATAGTGAAGAAGTCGGTTGTCGCGCACGACACGAGCGAAGAGGGGAGGAGCAGCGCACGGGGCGTGGGGAGAAGCCAGTAGAGGCGCAACCGTCCGCTCTGGGGGAGGGGGGGTGAAGCGGCGAGAGAAGGCGAAAGCCGTTTCCAGCAGCCAAACCCCACACAAAGAGGGAGAGAAGGGTGCACGCACATGTGCAAGAGATCGATATAGCCGGCGGGTGGCAGTCGGATTCGACGTCGCCAAGGCCGTCGTGCGATGCGCCCTTCTCCATTTTTCATGTACTGCCGTATAGAGACGCGACGTCGTATGTTCGCCGCTTGCATTTCTTTTTGTTTTTCGGTTGCGCGCGCTGGCATGGAGAAAGACGGCTCACAAAACAAAGAATACACGGCGCATTACAACCGCAGTGGCGCGCGCAGACCCCAACACGGTTTCTCCTGGGGGCAGGCTCGTGCGGTTGTTTCGGCAAGGCATCTGGTACGTGTATGGCGTGCCCGCACGCGAGTACGGCACGCCAACTCCGTACTGGAAAAGATCGTACTAAGCGGTAAGAGTTAGTAGGGAGCGGATACGCAGAAGATAGGTGAGATCATGAAAGCAAAACAATACAAACATATATGTGTTTTTTTTTTCCAGGACGATGCTCAGGCAGGCATATCCCCGCGTGCGCACACGCAAAGGCATACTCAGCGAGCAAGTGCCCCAACGGTTGGAGGGAGTAGAACAGTGTGCGACAGAAAGGAGGCGTCAGTGACATCTGAGAGTAACTGCAGCCCAGACTTTAGCTTCGGCATACATCTATGAGGGAGAGTGGCTCTCTCCCTTTGCGGAAGCACCGCGTCGCGGCAAGAGAAAAGAACTGCCGTGTGTGCTGTACTCGCAGCTAACTGCAGCGGACTCGTACACCTGCTGCGCACAGCACAGCCTCTTAAGATGAGCTTGCCGCTCTCCTTGAGAACGGCAACTAGCATGGCCCACGCAGATGAAGAAGCAGCAAGTGACACAGGCAACCGCGATAGCGGCAGGGCGGAGCAGAGAAGAAACGGAAGAGCGCGACAAGCAGAAAACAGGGGTCCAAAAAGCGGTGTCTTCAACAGGATCACAAACGCGCGCCGGTAAGCGCAGCAGATGAGGCCGTGGGCGATACCGGAAGCGAAAACGGGATGGCCCAACAAGCACGAACGAAGCGAAAAGAGAATAAGTGGCATGTCGCACATCACCCCAGCTTTCCCGTTGTCGCATGTGGCATGAAAGCAGAGAGCACATCGTAGCAGCAGCAACAGCCGAGATGAACGAGTAGAGGACCCGCGTGAGAGTCAGCGCACCTCGCACATGGTGTCTAACGCCTCTGCTCCACACGCGAACAGCATGCAAAAAAAAAATCCGCCACCTCATGCGCGCTGCAGATGACGTCGCAGCGCGTACGCGGCAACACCCATCGCTGCCAGTGTCGTCATCACCGTGATCAGCGTGGTTCTCTGGCGCCACCGGCGCACCTCTGTGGTGTAACGACGCTCCTCGTCGTAGCTGTGCGACAGCTTGATCTTGCGTTGATACTCTGCCGGGTTGTAGATGTCCCTGAAGCCCTCCTTAGCCTCGACCTCCTCAAAGGTGTTGAGAAGTGCGTGCGCGTCGGTAGAGTGGTTCATGTCCTCAAAGGCGCTCGTGATGTCTTGGTTGGCGTACTGCAGGATGTACTCAGCACCGCCAGGGTGTTCGTTCAGAACAAACGACATTGGCACAACAAGGCTGGTGCCCTTGTAGAAGAGGCGCACATAGGTCTCCTTGTCCGACATGAAGGGCAGCTGTGAAAAGTGCGTGTCAGCGTATACACAACGACTGAGAAGCGAAAGAGAAACCGCCAGTGGAAGGAGAGGAGGGCGGGGCGGAGAGTGTCGGTTGCCTCTTGCTGCAGTTTACGATCAGCTGCTGGCAAAAAAAAAGAAAAATCCTTGTCGGGTCTTTTTTGTGTGGCTGCACGGCCCCACGTGACGCGTGGCGGAGAGGCGGAGAGGTGGTGAGGTGGAGATACTGCAGGGAGGCAAGAGGGGCGGGCAAGCACAACGATGCCTCTCGTGTTTACCCGTGCCATATGCGAATGCGATGCATGGAGAGGGGAGGCGAGCCATTGTTGTAGAAGAGAAGAGAGCACGCACTCGAGATGGCCGATGCGTGATGTCGCAGGTTCTTTTGCTGCGCGTCTACTGCATCAGAGATCTTGAATGGCCGACTCACGGAAGCACGGCGGCTGTGGGGCTGAAAAACGGAAAAAGAAATCACCCACTGAAGGCAGCATCGCACCGCAGAAAAGGACTTGCAAAGGTATACTTGTCCGCCGGCCATCACAGCTGCAGCCTACATGCTGCGACACGTCCATGGCCCTTTTTCTTTCCCGTTTTTCGTCTCCCTTTGTTTCTGCGCTGTTGTCTTTCTCGGTTCGGTTGTGCGTGTAAGGCACACGTGCACGCCGTTGGCCGTCACTCGCACACAAGCGAGGAAGAGGCGGCAAGTAGACGGAATAGGGAGAGGCATAAAGGGGGGGGGCGACCCAAAGCGGAACGAGGCAAAAAGCGAGGTAGACAACCGTCGCCCACAAAACACATGATCGTATTGGGGCCGTCGCCCTGAAGGCTCCCTCCACGCAGTACAGTACAAGTCAGGCCATTCCCTGATCGGCACAACAGCGGCGCGCCCCATTGGCGGATGCAACAACAAAAGGGGTGGGGGCATTGCCATAGCCACCTCACCGTCCAGCATGGTCACACAGGCCCAGAGCACATACACAGAGAGAGAAGGGTGAGGCCCCATTTGAGGACAAAATCAAAGGGTCGGCGTCTTGGAGTGACGCACCGCAGCATTATGTGCGCTCGTAACGACGACGTGTCAGAGACGGCACGGAGCACAGCAAGAAAAGGTAAGGTACAGGAAGGCCGCAGCACGCAGAAGCGCATCATCAGCGTACGGGCACGACATCACAGCAGAGCCCCCCCTTCCTCACACACACACACACACAAAAGCATCCCCTGCACAGAACAAAGAAACATTTGGGGGAGGGCGGGGCCTCTCCCGCCTCCTTTTTTGTTCTTGTTCTGTTTGTCCGCTTCGTGGCTTCGCCTGCGTCTTCCCATCAAAACCGAACGCTGGCGAGATTCGGCCGCGCCTTCTCACACACCTGACAGTAGAACAAAGCATTGGGATTGAACTTGCTGCAGCCGCCATGCTCCACCGAGCACACCCAGTACCCCTCCGGGCACTCGAAGCCGCCGCCAAACGGAGACCTCTCAGCGCGCCCGCCACCTGACGCCTTCAGTGGACGCGGGTTTGGCGCCATGCAGATCTCGCACATCGGCTTCGCGCGAGATTCGTTGATAAACGTGCACACCCCACACTGCCATGGCGCGTCCGCACCATCGTCATCGCCCTCATCCTCCTCCCCAGTCCCGCCGGCCGCGGCATCGACGGCAGCCGCCATCGCCGCATCCTCGGCTACTCTCACAGACTTTGGCTTCGGGGCCATGCACATGGAGCACATGTTGCTCGCGATCGGGTTCTGGAATGTGCATGCGTCACACGACCACACAGCGATACTGGCGGGCTGCGCTGCAGCTGCAGCCGGGCGAGGCGCGTGCGCAGCCTCGACCCGTTCGCGCAGCACCTCTGCGTTCAGGGGCGGTATCACAGCGAACAGCTCCTCGGCCGAGATGTAGTTCGCTGGGTCCGCCGAGGCGGCGGCTGCAGGTGGCGCGGACGCAGCGGAACAGCCAACTGCGCCGCGCTTCTGCTGCACAAGGAAGAAGAGCGACTGTGCCACCTCCTGCACGCTGAGCGTTTTAAAGACAGCCGGAAAGCTCTCTGTCAGCATCTCCGCTACACGCTCTGCCGAAAACGCAGCAGAGGCGCCGCACGCGGAAAGCGCTTGAGATAGAGCCACAGTGAAGCTCTCAAAGCCCCGCTGCACCGGCTCCGCCTCGCGGCGCACGCGCTCCGACGCTTTCGGACGCGCGGCACGCACCACGACCTCCGCCATGTCCTCCATCCCCTGCTGCATGCGCTTGCCGACAGCCAGCTGGCGCAGATACGGCTTTTCAGCCTCAGAGACAAAGAGCATCGCGATTGGGGCATCCTCCCAGTGGTTGCGACTGCGCCGGCGCACCCGCAGACACTCCGTGAAAAAGTGCAGCCGGTCGGACGGCGACATCGCTTCTAGCACCTCCTCCAATACGGCAAGCTGCTTGGTGGAATAGAACATGTCGCTGTTCAGGAAACGGTAGAGCAGCACCGCTCTGTCTGCCACCGCGTCGCACGTGCTCACATCGTAGCCGCCGCCACACGAACTGGTCGAGCTCAACTGCATGTGACGCAGTGCCTGTACGCCTTGGCGGTGCACGACCGCCGAAAAGGGCCCGGTGGCATCCATGTAGGCGCCGCTCGAGGCGAAGCGCAGCGCCAGGCGGAAGTTCCTCTGCACGTAGCGGGAGTGATGAATGAGCCAACGCATGGACTCGCCCTCCGCGAGAGTGAGGAGGCCGGAGCAGACCATCGTCGCCGCCTCGGACGACGACCCGCCGGTGGCGGCTTGTGGGGGAGACGCCGAAAGAGCGGCAGGGATGGGCACCCACTCCAGAAAAAGGAAAACGTTCTTCAGCCGCCGTTCTCCCACGCCATGCCAGTCCAGCCTGAAATAGTTGTCGCTCACGAGGTACTGCGATGGCACCTGAAGCTTCGGCTGGCTGGGCCGAATCTGGAAGGTGTTCATCTGGTAGAAGCAGCAGCCGTGTGTGGGTCGCACCGTGTCTGCCGCGATCGTGCCGCAGGTCCGGAGCGTGTCCACTGCCCACCCAATCTGGCTCTCGTCGTCGCGCGAAAATGCGGAGATGCGCTGTTCTTCCTGCTCCGCCTCCTGCTCCTGCTCCTGCTCCGCCTCCTGCTCGTGTACGATCTCCGCGTTTAGGTTCATCGTGTTGTGCACCCCTTCTTGCCCAGCCCCAGTGGCGCCCTTGCCGCTGGCTTCCTTGGCGGAGGCGCTACTGCCTCCCTCGGCGGCCGCCCGTGAACCCTGAATGCTGCGCCGCATGCGGTCAAGCAACTGCTCCACCAGCCCCTGCGACAAGGCGTCGCCTTCGATCAGCTCCTGCGAGCGCGCCTGCAGAATCTCCTGCAGGTGCTCGCTGAAGGAGGGAGCCTGGGCAATCTTTCCGGCAACGGGGTATTCGATCACCTCCCTGAACTCAGCAATAGCAGCGCGGAGAACGTCGACAGAGGGGAGCTTCAGCGCCGCATCGGCGATCGCAGCAGATGCGTCCTCTTCCGAGCTGGCGTGTTTGCCCGCTTCAGCGGCGCCGGTGCCCGCTGCCGGTCGTGGCAGGTGAAAGCGACGGCAGCGCATCCACCCAGTAAAGAGCTCTGGATGTGCGTTCGCGTGCCGAGCATCGTGCAAGAGGTGCGCAACCGCCTTCTTGCGCCACACATTCGCCAGCTCCTGCAGGGAGAGCTTGAAGAACTGCAGGCTCTCGACCTTCATGGAGTTGAGGAGGAGCCACGCTGGAACGTCCTTGAGCATGTCGCCAGTGCGGTACCGAGACCCCAACGCCTCCTGAATGCGGGAGACCACCTCGGGGATCAGATACAAGCACAGCCGCTGCCCTTTGCCGATGCCACGCATGCGATACGCACCCTGCGCATAATCGCGTAAGACGAGATCCTTGCCAAAGGTGATGACGGCAACTGCTGTGGACGACTGCTTCACATCCGTGCCGGTCGTGTGCACCTGGTCAAAGAAGGTAAAGCGGCGAGCCAGCGGCACACCGCACTGGGAGACCGGGATGACGAGGCCGTTGTCTCGCTGCAGAATCATCTGCCGATCCCGCCTGTCAAGAAAGACGACGCCATCGAACAGAGCTGCTGGCAGCCGCGCCAGAAGGTAGCGAGCCACCTCCTCGTTGTCCATGTTCGTGATGAGAGCGCCAGCGTCGATGAGGGCCGAGTACGGCGGCTGCGCTGCGGCTATGCGGTCCAGTAGCCGGAGCGGAGTCCAGCTGTCCGGTAGCACCTCGGCATGGACCACCTCGGGGTTCGTGAGAACCGACAGCACACGTCCGTCACTGCCAGGTTCGTAGAAGCACTCACCAAGGTCCAGCGGCAGAATGTTGCTCGGTGTCCCACTGAAGCCTATCCTCTTTGTGAATAGCATCGAGGAGCCGAGCTCGTGGCCGCAGGCGCTGATCTTCAGTCGCTGAAAGTTCATCGTTCGCGGAAAGATAGTAGAGCACAGGTAGTAGTGGATCACCTCCGGCACGCCGTGCAGCAGGTGGTAGAGCGACTGCATCTGCGCCTTGTCCGTCACCTGCAGCTGCGACAGCGGCACACCGGCGCGCTCGAATGAGCGAAGTACGTCCTCGTTGTCATCTGCCACGGTCTTCTCGGTGGCCGCCGCGGCGGCCGCGCGGTCCGAGGAGCTCAGACGCAGCCAGTGCTTGTACAGCTTTGCCGCCGGGCGGTGCTCCTTCGGCCCCGCCTGCCGCGCAAAGTCGCGTTTCAGCTGCGTCACGAGCTCCTTCACATCCTGCAGGCGTAGTCCCTCGTAGCGAAAGGCAAGGATTGTAAGCCCGATGACCACATCCGGATGCGCGAACTCAGAGCTGCGGCTCGGCACGTCCTTCGCGACGAAAGGGACGGCCGTCATCTTTCGGCTGTACGGAATCCGCGCTGAATCACCGCTGAGGGCCAGATCGTTCGGCTGCAACACGCCAAAGCTGACCCGGTCGATCTTGGCGAGCACATGCGGCAGCAAGCGATGAAGCCAGTCGTGTGCGAGGTTCAGCAGCTGCAGACCGTAGTGAGGCATGTACGCGTTCAACTCGCGAGATACGCAGCTTTCCGCGTCGTCGAGTTTCACCGGGGAGAGCAAGAACGGCTTCGTCTTCTCGGCAAACGCATCCGAGGACACGTAGGCCCAGTTCTGGCGCTCCTGCTCTGGAAGGTGGTCCATCAGATGCTCGTGCAGCCACAGCTGCAGCCACGGCACGAGCACCGGCAGCAGCTGCTCGACGTAGTAGTGGCCGGGGTCGAGCAAGACCAAGTGCGGCTCTCGCTGAAGGGCGCGCTGGCGGAAACCGGTGAGAATGACGCTGCGGATGGCACTCAGAGCGTACCGCCGCTTCTCCTCCTGAACGCCCCTCATCTCCGCCAGCGACGAGCCACCCAAGCGCGCCGAGTTAGCAGTCTGGCTAGATGAGCCGCACTCCAGCTGCCGCTGCACGTCCTCGCACGCTCTCCCTTGCTGACTCGCAAAGATGCCATCCAAAAGGTGGATAGGCAGCAGCCAACGAGGGCCGCTCATGTCGATGGGGTGCTTGAGGCCGATCGGGAAGTTTAGCTCCGAGCGCAGGGGGTGCAGGAGTACATCGACCTCGTCCATAATCAGCACACCACGCTTCCACAATTCCAGAATCGGCGTGATGGCGTCCGCCAGGGCAGACCGCTCCATCATCTTGCGACGCAATGCCTTTATGTGAGAAGCATAGCGGTCATCTGCCGCCTCGTCCAGCTCCATGTCCTCCGTGGGCACGCTCTCCATCATGTGCAGCTGCTCGATCCCCTTCAGGAAGAGCGACTTGACACATTCAGGTGCGGCGATCACCACCGAGCGGTCTTCCTCCGCAGATTTCAGCTTCTGATAGAGCAGCTCCACTCCATCGCTCGTGCCCTCCTCATTGCTACGGTCGAACTGCACCGTGTAGATGTGCTTCGTCACGACGACGCCGAAGCAGCGGCGCAGAATGCCACGCGTCTGCTCCAGCAGCGCTGTCGGCATCACCTGTGTGATGAGCTGCTGCCCATCGGCGAGGATGAGGGCCAGCAGCGGTCCCACGACAGTGGTCTTACCTTGGCCCATGATCATCTGCTGCACACGCGACTGACCTTCGCGGATGTTGCGCACAAACCACTCCACCATCTCCACCTGGCGGGCACGCAGGAGAATGTTGAAAAGGAACTCGAAGACAAGAAAGCGGGGGTCGAGGGTTGCTCTGAAAGAGCTGTTGCTTGCTTTGCCTGCCGCTCCCCCGGCACTCGACGACGCCGCCGAGGAGGAAAAGTCAGGATGGATGTGGACGTACGTGCGACGTGCCGTCAGCGTATCGAGAGCAGCGTTCGCCAGCTGCTGCAGCCGGCTAGTCACGGTCCGGCGAGTGTCCTCTGAAAGAGGGACGCACGTGTCCGATGCACCTGTCGCCTCCGCATCACTTGTGCCAGTACTTGCGTTCGTGATGGTTGGCGCTGCTGTCGTGAGCTGCTGGAGCACAGACGGATCGATCTCGAGCGAGAAGTGCTGCACCAGCTCACGAATGCGTGCCGCGCGGGCCTGCACAGTGCTCTTGCTGCCACAAGCTGTCATCTCCGCGTGAGGAGGCACGACACCGCGAAGGTGTCCGCACAGCTCCAAGAACAAGAGGAGCTGCTGCACCGCCTGCGCTGCCTGCTCCGCAAAGTACATGCGGTTGCTTAGCAGCATGAGAAGAATGAGCTCCGCCTGAATCTGCTGCAGGGATCCGTGAAAGAGGTTCTCGGCCTTGAGGTCGCTCTGGAGGGTAGTGCTCAGCAAGCCGGCACACAGCCACTCAAGCGGTACGGCAACACGCGAACGTTCCGCTCGCTGCAGGTAGTGCACCAGGCGTCCGCGATCAAGCGACTGTGCGCCAGCAGCAGAGACGCCGTTGTTGCTGTGAGAGGGCTCCGTAGACGACCTTGGGTGAACATCATTCGCCAAAGACAGCAGCGACGAGCGTAAACGCATGACGCGATCGGCGTCCTGCTCTCCCAGCGCGCGCAGCTGCCGCACACAGTCGCCCAGCACCGTCACCGCCGTCGCCAGAGACGCTGTCATGACCGCCACATCTGGGGTGGTCAACAGCTCCCGCACGATGTCCTTGGAGAGGCACTGGAAGTAGCGGGGCCGCTGAGCCTGCTGCTGGCTGCGGAAGCGCATGGAGTCCTCCTCCAGACGATCCAGCATGTTCTGCGCCAGCGGGGTGCGAGAGAGAGGATGAGTTCGCAGATCGAAAGGCAGCACAGACACCGACGGGGACACCGGCGGCGCAGCTGGCTCGCCCTCAGCGATAACACTTTGGGCCAGCTGCAGCGAGCTCAGCGGCTCGGTGCAAAGGGCCTGCAGTGAAGAGCGGCGCAGGGCCGCCGCGGCAGAGTCGCCCTCCGCGTTGTCATTCTGGAAGTAGTCGACTGAGATGTCCGCCTCATTCAACTCTACCTGATCGCGGCCTGTGTCGCCTGGCACCACGCGGCCACGCAAGTGGTCCCTCATAAGCACGGTCACCTTCTGGCTCGCCGGTGTGCGCAGCCGACTCATCTGGCGCGCCTCGCGCACTGCCTCGGTAATGTGGTCCGTCTTGAAGTGCTTCTGCGCCACGCGGTGAATGGCGTTGAAGAGCTCCGGAATGGTGCCGCGCCGCCGGCGCACCGCGGTCTCCTGGTCCCCGATGATCAGCCCATGGGAGTGCTCGCTTGCTTCGTACTCCTCCGTCAGCGACACGCCGCGGGCGAGGATGTAGCGCTCTGCGTTGTCCGCCGGTGCGGGCCAGTCCGTGTGTGGAAACATCTCCATCATCTGCAGTACCGTGCTGCACCAAGACGGTGCCATCTCCGTCTCACTCCCCTGCTGCTCCTCGCGTCCCCAACGAGAGTGCCGCAGCTGGAACCAGCGGGCGAGCAGCTGCGAAAGGGTGACGCCGACGTGCTCCTCGCCAATCGTCGGCACCACTGTGTTCCGCTTCATGCAGTAGAGAAAGTAAAACCCCTTCTTCGTGTTTGCACCACCTTCCTCATCCATGAGCAGCTGATCTGTCCACAGAAACTCGACAAGCTTTTCGTCCTTGACCATCTCTGGGCTCTGCAGCTGGTAGCAGACGCGCTTTAGCTTCTGTGGTGCGATGCGTTCCCACGGGTACAGCAGCAGCCGCTCCCATGGAAACCGGCAGCGCTCCAGCGCGGGAGTTTGCACAACCACCGGCACCGTTGCCGGCCTGCCTGATTGCTTGTGCTCCAGCTTCATCAGCCCGGCATACAGCTCTAGCTGACTGCGCACCATCGGGGTCGCCTGCGCGCAGCGCTTGAGCAGGTCTAGAACCTCACCGCGCGACAGTCGACAGTCCTCTGCCACGTGGTGCTTCGTCATCAAATAATCCGACAGCTCGGTCGCCAGCGGCCACTGGTAGGTGTTCAAGCTGTACTGCACCGCGTGAGCCAGCTTCAGCCGAACCGCGCACGCGTCGGGGAAGCGATCCGCCATGGTGCGCTCGAACAGCGCGAACATAAACCCCTCCTCGGTGGAGAAACTGCTGTCCGTGTAACAGGACTCGAGAGTGCGCATGGCGCCTGCGTAGTGCTGCGTCGCACACTGCATAACGGCATAGTAGAGCGACGCCGACAGCGACGGCGGCATCACGAAGCTGCTGCTACTGTGCACGACGTAGACGTAGAAAGGGGACGGTACCGCCTCCCTCCACGTGTAGGACGAGCGGTCAAAGAGAAGCATCGGATTGAACGGGTCGTCGCTGATCTTCATGGGCGCAAAGTCGTGGTTCGGGCACAAGAAGGCGACCTCGCGCGTGCTGTTGCAAAGGAGAAGACACTGCTGAAACGGCGCTTGTAGCGCCCGCAGCTGCCGCCAGCGAGCCGTGTGGAAGTCGTCCCACTCGGCGAGGCGCCAGCCCGGCTGATCCGCCAGGAACAGTCGAGCGCGACTGCTTGAGCCGTCTGTGCTCGTGTAGAAGCGGACACGCAGCCGCGGCATCTCAATTAGCTCTATTTGGACATAAGTTCCTGTGTCGGTCGTGTCCTCCACGCGCAGCGAGTGCGCCGCACCTTCGTCCGCTGAAGCAGCATCGCACTTTGCCTTGCCCGCAGCTGAGCAGCGACGGCCCCACGCCAGAATATGAGAGCAGTCCTCGATGCGCGTGAGCATCTGCAGCAGATACGAGAGGTTCCGACAATGCAAGAGGTTCACCAGCACGTAGTCGCACGTCTCCACTGCCCGCTGTGTCTTCGCTACCATCTGCGCTAGTTGGTGCCTCTTACTGCCACCCTCTTCGCCGCTGGCCTTCGCATCCTTCTTCACCATGGCGAGCAGTGCATCTGCGTTTGCAGCGGAGGAGGCCCACGTCAACGCCGACGCAATGTCGCCTCGAGCCTGCCGCAGCAGCTGCATGCACACGCCCTTGGGGAGGTGAGAAAGTGCCTCGTGAAGCAGCGCCACATCGGCGTCAGCGATCCGTATTGGGTCACCGCCGCTCTCGTCTTCCTCGTTTGCGTGAAGAGCGTCAGTCGACAGATCCATCGAGCCGTCGCCGCTCGTGGCGCGCTCCAGCATGAGGCGGTGCG